>NC_046185.1:130488671-130813984 GCF_011004875.1 Balearica regulorum gibbericeps | reverse complement strand
TAACGTTGTGAGGGTTTTTTAGCTATGTCCTCTTATTTTACTATGGTGTTAGATTTTTGAAACCCTATTTTTTTCTCTTTTCCTTTAATGAAATGTTATTAAAATAAAATTTTGATTTCATATGAACTACCCCAGGGTTTTGTTTTGGGTCTGACCACCTCACTAGTAAAAGACTGAAATGTGGGTGCTAACATCCACTAGAGTTACTCAACTAATCATCTATAGGATTAGACACCTCCAATTTCTCACATCCACAACCTGTTTCATTCTGAGCAACCAGACAAGTAGAATCATAGAACCACAGAATAGTTTGGGTTGGAAGGGACCTTAAAGATCATCTAGTTCCAACCCCCCTGCCATGGGCAGGGACACCCTCCACTAGACCACGTTGCCCAAAGCCCCATCCAACCTGGCCTTGAACACTTCCAGGGAGGGGGCATCCACAGCTTCTCTGGGCAACCTGTTCCAGTGTCTCACCACCCTCATAGAGAATTATTTCTTCCCAATATCTGATCTAAATCTACTCTCCTTCAGCTTAAGGCCATTATCTCTTGTCCTATCACTACATGCTCTTGTAAACAGTCCCTCTCCAGCTTTCCTGTAGTATGAGTGTGTAATTAAGGCAAAGACCATAAATTGCGCTGTGCCATCTTTGAACTGCTGAGATGAAGCGAGGCATTTTCTGTGGAGCATGTTCTAACAAAATGAATCACTGACTACTGAACCAACCTATGATTACTAAATCACCTCACTATATGCAGAAATAATTTGCAGCTTGAAAACACTGCAAAATCCTAACCTGAAGTATTTCAAAAAGATCAAATAATAAAAAAGGCATACACACCCTAAGTACAGTCTTCATCAATTACATAACTTTGTTCTACATGAGTATTTCTGCACAAAAATGCATGCCACATCTTCATTATTATATAATGGAGCAGTAAGTTATGCCCTACAAGATACAAGAAAGTTATCATAAGCAAATTCACATGAGAACTTCACTTTCATGAAGTCCCTACATTTAAATCACTGTGAAAAATCACTTTCCACCTTAATAAAGGACACACAGAAAAGTGCTAACAAATTTCAGTGGCGTTATTTAACAACTGCAAGTTTTCTTCTTACTGGGACTAGGAAAGGTCACTACCACTAGCGAAGTGGTAACAATAGTCTCAGAAGAAAAAATAATGACTTAGAGGAAGTAAAATTTAAACTACTCTTCAACATCTTGGATACGAAGTGGCCAGTGCTGCTTTTATCCCACTATGCCACCACTTAACCAGCTGAAGTTGAAGTCAAGATTGACAAGAGCCCAGGTACCTAAAGAAGGACATATGAATCCCTGTTCACATACAAATGAAGTGACTGGACTGTTAGATTTTTTTGTAGCTGTAACCATATCTTAAAAAGACTTAGGTTTGAAAAACATGTCTTCTATCATCAGCCATGCCATTACTTAAGCAAAATAGTTGCAACAAAAGTAAAAAGACAAAACTCCCCTTGCCAACCCAAGGATGTTGTTTCTGTTTAATCTCAAAAAGAGTAAAAAAAAATGCCTCAAATGTTAAGAAAATAATGGCCCTGCAAAGGATTTTTAAAAGCGCAAATCCTCATATTTACAAGGACTTACAGTATGATCTATCTCCCAAGTCACTTGGAGATGTTTATGACAATCACACTTTTTTGTGCAAGTTCACTCAGGTGAACTGCCAACGCAGAGGTTCCCCAGACTCACAACTGGCTTTGTCAGAACATCCGTACACATGTTCCGCTCGCCCACCACCAGGTTCACAGAGTGCCTGTCTTGTATTTCACTTGGCCTTGAAACTGGCTGATATAAGTCAGCTCAGCTAGTTAATTAAAACCTACACTTCCCTTGAAACTAGCTCGCTTCACTAATGATGCCAAGGCAAACATTTCTGTTGGCTTCCTCAAAAGTCCGCTATTGTTCTTACATGGATGTAGCTTAAAAAGCCAGGAACAGATAAATTCAATGTTACTGGAAACTGTTCCCCATGCAAAACCTCCATTACAAGGAAGCCATTATGAACTTCACAGTTTCAATTCCAAATGCAGTGTTATTCAGGGGGTCTTATGAATTTAAAGAATAACACTACAGACAACTATGATTTAGAGATATTAACACAGTCCCCTAATTAAGTCTTTAATAGAAAAAGAAAAAAGAATGTAGATGCTGTACACTTCAAAGGCAGAATATTGGAGGATACGATTCTGCAAGAGTTTTAAACCTACCTGACTTCCAGAACACCTTTAATATTTACACACAAGTTTACGTTCTTTCCAAGATCAAGGTGTTAAATACCACAGAGATGGACTTATCAAAATGTATGAAACAGACTGGACAACAAACTCTTCTACATTTCCAGATTAAGCTCTCATTAAATAGATGACTAAGAAAGCTACATTCAGGCAAATACAAACAAGATGACACCGTATTTATTTCAACTTTCACCGTTTCAGTGAACATTAGAGGCTTCAGGATATTGTTTTAGTACAAAATTCTCCATTTGGTCTATCTCAGAGTTGCAAAAGTTTCTCAGCTGCAAACAGTTTATTTCCCTTGTCAAATTGCTCACAAGTACATGAAGCCATGGAAAAAAAAAAAAAAAAACCCTGAAAGACACAGGCCACATAAATATCACAAGAAGATCACGAAACAGCAGTCTTTTTGGCCCACTGGGAGACAGCTCTATCGGGCTGACAGTGCTCTACTGGCACTCTGCTGCTGCTCAAACCAGACCTGCTTACTTCGTATTCAGCAACTGATTGATTGCATTTGCTGCATTACTGCAGAAGGATAACAGAGTTCAAAGACAAGGTAAAGCATCATAGGTCACAGTCCAAATTTTAAACTACTGCGGACCTCTCCTAGAGCCCGCAAGCACAAAAAAGCTAGCATTAATCTTAACAACTGCAAATTATGTATTATGCATACAGGCAAGTGGTTAGCAAAAAGAAGTATCAAACAGAAGTTTTACTTAAATGAAGGCTGCCTCAGGAAAAAAAGCCAACAAGTATATACTGGGAATGCACACACAGGCAGCTGGAAGGCATCGGCTGACTTAACACCCTAGTTTAGCACACACTAGCCTCTTCACATAGGCACCTCTCACAAGGAAGTGAGGCAGTCTCCATGTAAGTTCCTGAAGAAAATGGGAATTTGTAAAAACTACCTCTTCATAGGAAACACACCCTGATCCCAGGGACACCACTCCAGCATTTTACCTCTACTGAGTGTTATGACTGCAGAACCTGTAAGAAGCAGTCAGAGGACATCACTGCAAGAGGGACCGTGTATAAAAAGGGGTCACAGAAGTTCAAAAGCAGCCTGCCTAAAAATTAAAGCACAAAACCCTCCAAGAACACCACAACCAACAGCATCCGTTCACTGCTGCAGACCACATGAAGCAGACCATATCAAGCTCCATTTTCTAACACAAACTCTGAGACACAAAAGAACTCAGAGCTTTCTCGTATGAGAAAATAGTATCTTGCTGGGTGATAAGGTAATATATGGTATTTCATAGAATCATAGAATGGTTTGGGTTGGAAGGGACCTTAAAGATCATCTAGTTCCAACCCCCCTGCTGCGGGCAGGGACACCCTCCACTACACCACATTGCCCAAAGCCTCATCCAACCTGGTCTTAAACACTTCCAGGGAGGGGGCATCCACAACCTCTCTGGGCAACCTGTTCCAGTGCCTCACCACCCTCACAGTGAAGAATTTCTTTCTAACATCTAATCTAAATGTACCTTCATTTAGTTTAAACCCATTACCCCTTGTCCTGTCACTCCACTCCCTGATAAACAGTCCCTCACCATCTTTCCTGTAGGCTCCCTTCAGGTACTGGTAAGCTGCAATTAGATCTCCCTGGAGCTGCCTTTTCTCCAGGCTGAACAATCCCAACTCTCTCAGCCTGTCCTCACAGGAGAGGTGCTCCATCCCTTCAATCAGCTTCGTGGCCCTCCTCTGGACTCGCTCCAACAGCTCAATGTACTGGGGCCCCCAGAGCTGGACGCAGTACTCCAGGTGGGGTCTCACAAGAGCGGAGTAAAGGGGCAGGATCACCTCCCTCGACCTGCTGGTCACACCTCTTTTGATGCAGCCCAGGACACGGTTGGCTTTCTGGGCTGCAAGTGCACACTGCCGGCTCGTGTTGAGCTTCTCATCAATCAATACCCCCAAGTCCTTCTCCTCGGGGCTGCTTTCAATCCATTCCTCGTCCAGCCTATAGCTGTGCTTGGGATTGTGCCGACCTTGCAGTTGGCCTTGTTGAACTTCATGCGGTTCGCACAGGCCCATCTCTCCAGCCTGTCAAGGTCCCTCTGGATGGCATCCCTTCCCTCCAGCGTGTCGACCACACCACACAGCTTGGTGTCGTCGGCAAACTTGCTAAGGATGCACTCGATCCCACTGTCCATGTTGCTGACAAAGATGTTGAACAGTGCCGGTCCCAGTACCGCCCCCTGAGGGACACCACTCGTCACCGTTCTCCACTTGGACATTGAGCCGTTGACCACAACTCTTTGAGTGCAACCATCCAGCCAATTCCTTATCCACCGAGTGGTCCATCCATCGAATCCATATCTCTCCAATTTAGAGACAAGGATGTTGTGCGGGACAGTGTCAAATGCCTTGCACAAGTCCAGGTAGATGACGTCAGTTGCCCTTCCCTTATCCATTTCATATAACCGACACAGAAACAAATCTGTGCTTTGGTCTCACAGCAAAGTAGAACATTTTTTAATATAACACTATTACTGAGCAATCCTGTTTCATCCTTGCAAGCTGCAACTATTTAATTCAGACTGTGATCTCTTAGAAGTAACGGCCATCCCTTCGCTCCCATTGCCCAGCCAAATAGGGTTCTGATTACAGCTTCACATGTACTAATTTAATGCATAATTACTAAAAAGGATTTCAGGTTAAAATGGTAGCTCAGCAACACAACTGAGATCATACAACATTTTCAGTTTTTAATTTAAAAACCAAATAGCCAAGTAAATGTAAACACAAGGATTTGTAAATCTTCTGAAAAGTATCTTTCATTTTAAAAAAAATAAAATTGTGATATAACCGTATGTAACAAAAAGATATTTCAGATATGGACATCAGAAAAGAGAACGAATGCATGGAGTCCAATCATAGATCCTGAATCTTTAAAATGTCCTAATTTCCACAATTAAGTCAATCATTGCACACTAGTAAGTGACCACGGTGCTCCTCAGTTGCTGAAAGCAACCTTTGGATCTGTCACGCTGTCTTCAAATAGGCAATTAAAGTGAAAAATGAGAGTGTGCATAACTTTCCAGTGCCATATATTATATATAAATAACACAACACACAAGTAAGAACAGGACAGAAGTTCTCAACCCAAACACTTGATCAACTTAGTCATGCTTTCATCTGTTTATTTGAAAATATATTACTTTGCTACTCTTGTAGTCCTTATTACAATCTACTGCCTTAAGAAAAGTTTTCCCTTGCCAAAAATTAAAAGAACTCTCCATTCCTCTGTCCCCAAAACAATTTGCATTAATCAAGGTTGAATAGTATCAAACATGCTAGGATAACCAAGAGGTGGTGGACAGATCCAAGCAACTGATCTGTTCCTTTGTTCCTCAGTGGGGCAATCTGGTTGACCAGAACTTGCCTGAGTTTGCCCTAAGAGTTGCTTTCTTGTTTTACACCAACTTACAGTACTGTAAACCAAGTGCAGAATTTGTGAAATTCTTTATTTAAAAGATTTAAAAAAAAAAAAGGGGGGGGGGAATATCATATACTGTAAGCGTTCTCAGTGGGAAGTTTAAAGATCACATGCAGCCTGTGAAGAACATCACAGCTCCCTTCCCATCCTTACAAAGTGTGCGAGCTCTCTTGTGTACCACCCTGCATTCTCATCACTTTCCCAAACCCCTTCACTCTGGCAGGCGAGCTGTACTAGCATCCTCTCTTAGCAGAGAAATTCAACCTGTGGCCTTTGCTGGTCCCATTAGAAGTGGTGCCAATCAGAGATACAGCCTGGTCCAAGTGGACCTCCTCAGACCTCCGGCTCAGCTAAAAACAGGCTACCACCTACATCCTGTGCTTGTCTCTGGCCGAAGGGATGGCACCTGAACAACCAGTTTTTAAGCCATCTGCCATGTGCCCTCTCCTCCAAAAACCCACACAAAACTCCAGCAGCAACTACGAAGCAGGGAGCTGCGTAGGGGGTATAACTGTAATTCACTAAGAGAATATCACTGTGAACTGCTGACATCCTTATAATATTCTCAGTAGCTCATGTCTCAGAATATAAAAAGTACTGCTGTAAATCAGATACTTATTTTCTCTTCAAATGGAATATAATTGCTGGTAACTACCTGCAGAGCTACAAATGTCAAATAGGCATCTCATGATCTTTCAGATGTAGTGAACTGCAAGCACACTTCATGTGCCGTGATGCTTTTCCACTTACTATGTTAATTAGTTTTTATTTGAAACATACAATTATTGCTGCAGCCAAATGCAATAATTAATGGTTATTTTTAATAGGTAAAATATTCATTAATCAAATCAACAGGAGACCAGCAGAGTACTGGAAAGGTCCCTTAGAGGGGGGTGGGGAGGGAGAATAGTCTGCTGCTACTTCATTTTGGTTTATTTTTTAAATTCTGAGATGTGTCCCATTTTTAACCATTTGAAATGTTAACATCTTGCTTGCAAATTCTAAGTGCAAATATACTTAATGAAGCTTGAAATAGAGAAAAATTAGAATGCCATTTTCACAGAATTTCCCAACATTTAATTCAAGTCAAACAATCTCATGAGGTGCCACTGAGAGTGTTAAAACAAAAAGGTCCATTTTCACTTAACAGTCAAGCATACAGGACATAACATGTATTATTAGTAATCTCTAAAATAACCCCATTTCAATAATGAAATGAGTATTTTTATCCCTCACCATGCTATGATGTTTCTTTTGTCTGAGAATTTTAAAAATTCATATACTGTGGAAAGGCACTCACCTTTAATTCACCTGAATTAGGGAAGATCTCCAAAATTAATTAAAATAAAAAGAAGTCCAAAATTTAGGGGTATTATTCTATACTGAAACAATGATAAAACCAGCTTCATGGCATGCAGCACCGCCCCCAAACACACACACCAGCACGAATCTTTTGGAATCAGATTAATTCAGGCAAGCTCTCGTATCTTATCTTGTCTAGAGCATCTGATGCATTGGAAATCAGCTCCCTCAGAAAAATTTCCTTATTGGAAGGAAAATCACTTTTGTAGGTCCTGACTAAACTCAGTGCCCTCTACACGAGTGACAACACCACAACTATGTTGGCAGAGCCCTCTAACGGGGACAGAGCAAGAGCGCATCAAAAGGACTTCTGATATTGACATAGTTGCATCACCTCCCCAGATGACACATGACGCCAATAAATACACTCTGCCAGCACAGCTGTGAGCCCCCATGAGCAAGTGGGTATGGGGATGCCTGTCAGGGAAAGCATTTTTCACTCCCAGCGCTGCCAAGACTGGAGAGAAAGGAGAAAAAGGGCCTGGGGAGTGCTTTCCAACACAGACACAGCCCTGCACGCAGGTTTTCTAGGTGTTCAGTTGAAAACCTCAGTTTCCAAAATTCACACACTTCTCCACTCTCTAAGGTCATACACATCATTACGCACTATGTTTGGAAGCTGATAAAAAAAGAAAAATGAGGAGCATTCATCTTGCATTCAGCATTTTGCCAAAATTATGAGGAAATAATTTTTGGAGCTGGCAATGGATTGATTGAGGGTTGAGGTTAGTGGGTTTCTATGAGAACCCAGGCCTGGCCTGGGCAAATCCATTGGGAGGTTTGGCCGTACTGGGGCAAAACCTGGTAAATAGTAGTAAAAGAGCAATCTTTACATAAACCACAAGTCTGTGCTTTTTCAAATCAAGTATGTGAGGTGAGTACACGCTTAAATCCATATTCTAGGATAAACAGTTTTGCATAAAGCAAGCAGTTATTTCAAAACAGCTATTTTTACTATTAAAAAAATTGAAAATTTATAGGTTTGTGCTTTGCCTTTTTATTATTATTATTACTCAAATACTCAAACCCTTGTTCTCATCTAGTTTTAATAATGAAAACGTAGCTAAACATTCCAAAATAAATAAAACCTAGTATTACTTTAAATAAAAGTTCAAAATATGTATCTTGACAGTTCTGATGCTTGAGGGTTTTATTTCCCAAAGTAGTAATGATCTCCAGGAGTTAAAATAATATGATTATATCCCAACTCCACGGCCAGCTAAACCACAACTTAACTGCAGTGGCACATATTTCATTTGCAATGTCAGAAGATCTCCATTTCAGACTATCAACATACTACTAAATTTTCAAGTGTCATTGAAAACAGGCCACTTCTAATTTTGGCTGGAAACACTAAAATGAACCGCTATAAGCAGCACAGCTCGTATTTCACAAATTAAAGCTCTTCATCTTTACCAGGAATCAAAAAGGAAAGCTTTTTACTGTAAGTTATTTACAATGTCTTCACTCCTCTGCAAAGAGTGGTTGCAGCGTTTTTTGGTTTATTTTTTGAGGGAGGGTTGTATTAGAAGGAAACAATACGTATTTTTCCTGTGAGTCACTAAAATTCCTATAAGAATTTTATCTTCTGGAGTACTACTTTGCACAGTCTTGTAGGAGACAGACTGGATTCCTCATTTTTACCTCCTGCTGACAGGAACAGGGAATGCACAAAACTAAGCAATTTCTTGTAAGGCAGAAGGAATCATTACTTAGTGTTAGCCAAGAGAAGCTCCCTCCAGAAGATGGCAACCATGCCTGGTGGAGCAAGAGGCTGGTGGAGCAAGGATGGGAACCAGCTGCGCAAGAATGCCAGGTGCTCAGATAACCTTTATTTCCTGAAATCTCTTTTCCAAAATTAATTTGGACATACCGTGTCTTACACAATTTTATTGTTTTATTTCACTGGAAATAATTTTACCACCAATGTGCCTTATCCAAGACTATGAGCAACTCCATGTTTGTCACCAGTGCTATGCATGAAACATCTAGCAACAAGCTTACCCTGCAGGTGACAAGAAACACACACCCCCCTTATATCAGTACATTTCTTGCATGGAGCAGGGGAGAACGAGGGTGTCCCTCTTTCTAAGAGGAGGACATCATCACTGAAAAATATCAAGTTCACATTTGTGCACTACCGTGAGACAAAAAAATCTACTTCTCTGCAAACAAATTAACAATGAACCTACATAAAAATAGTTATCCCAAACTGCACCTTTTAAAACTCTAACACTTAATCATTGGGATGACACAGACTGGTATGGAAGAAAATTTTAAAGTGCTGTTAACCACCAAACTTTAGCAACAAGACTATTCTGTTTGCCCTTAAGTACAAACAGCAGAGCAGATCCTCTGCGCTTTTGTACCTTGAAGATCTGTTCTTGAGAAAGCATTTCAAATTATCTTCTCTTGAGAACTAGTAAGGGGAAATTGATTATTTCATGCACTAAAGTTATCACCTCAGTTCCAGTATCTCCAGCCACTGGAAGCCGAAAGTGGTAGGCAGTTTGGTGCCCTCCACTGAATGACATCTGGCCACCTTGGTCCAGGTCCTAGAGGACAAGAGTCTGCAGAATAGGGAAGAGGTGAAGTCTCACAGCTTAACTGAAACTGGATCCTGTAATTTGCAGTCTCAGCGCAACAGCCTGAACTGATACAACGCAAAGATAAAACTGAGGTTTCACCCTTACCCAACCACCAAGGCTTGTGGAGGCACAAAAGGAGACATTTTCTGTCCCAGGGAATGCTGTGCCAGTTTCCTTTGGTAAAACTTCAGGTTTTTAGCGTGGCCAAGTTACTTTTTCCTCATCATTAAAAACCCAGTGCAGATTTCCACAGGCTGACTCACCCTGGTGTGTCACCCGCAGGAGCGGGAGGGGAGGAGAGCCGTAACTCACTGAAAGAAATCGCTTTTACCTCCTCACCCAACCAGCAAGAGAGGGGAAACGCCCTTCCCACAACGGGCACCAGCTGCCGCTCCTTCACGGGGAGACACAAGCGCAAAGAAACGCCTCGTACGAGTCCTTAGTAGAAGATTAAAGAGAAACTAGACATTCAGCTCCGATGTGAAAAGACACACCATAGGAAGCGGGTCGCTAAAGCGACAAGGATCGGTTTGCACTGGATTTACCACAGTCTTGCAAAGCTGCCGTGCGCTTCCATGTAGGGAGGAGGAGCACGGCGCGGCCCTCCCGCCCAGCCAGCAGAGACCGAGAGGCAGAGGCAGGGCGCTGCCACCCGCCCAGCTCCGCTGACGGCGGAGGCCGCGGCCTCGAGAAGAGCCAGGCCCCCCACGCCCCCTCGTGGCGGCACCGACAGCCCAGCCCCGGCCGCTAGCGCCGCTCGCCCGCCGCCATTTCCCCTCCCGGGCGCCGCTGAGGGGAGGGTTTGACACACCTTATTTCACCTGCCGCAATAGGTGAAATAAGGTTTTCAAGCCGTTTCTCACCAGCTCAGTTTTCTCCTCACAAGACACCGGCGGCAGCCGCGGTGTGTTCCCTGTCATTTCTGGCACGCACGTAGTTCCTCAGGTGCTCTGTGTCAGTGGTGACAGGATAGATGGTAGGGAAGTACCACAAATAACAACAATAACAACAACCACAACCACCTGACTCCTGTCAGGGGAGCCAGAGCAGTCAGTCAGAGCAAGCGACTGAGAGGAAACCCGAGCATGACAACCTGCCACGGAAACTCCAGGCACTGCGAGTGCCACAGCAAGGCCCCAGCTCTGCGACTGTGGGCCACCGTGTTTTGAAACGGGGTACACCAGACGGCTTCCCTGAAGAACACGGCAGGTACGCTGGTTCACTTTCACGGAAGAGAGGTGCGTACAGCAGCCTCGGCCTTTATTGCCACTCAGTACCATTAAAACATTCCTGTTATAATATTACCCACTGCTTAAATATTGTGTCAGCCCTCTCTAGCTATTTCTTTTCAGTCATTTCTTCAAAACAGAAAGGTACTGAGATATTTTTCTACTTCCAATAGCTCTGATGTAGAAAAAACCCAAATCAGATTGAATTAAGCTAAGCCTCAATGTCTTTGAAAGAAAAATTAAGGTGGGGGGAGGGGGGAAGAGGAATGATCAGTTTAAAATAGAAAATAAATTCCAGTAAGCCTAAAAATGGTGACATTCAGTAGAGATGTAAGGAAATCAATGAACTTAATAATAAAAGATGTTTTAAGGCCAAGGCATGTTCTTACACATTCTGTTTTTAATTATCCCAATCAAAAACCTGCTGTGTTCAACAAATAAAAATTAATTTCCCAGTGTGAACACAAATGCAGTAAGTTACCAATTCCTTTAAAATTCTAATACTCTCTTTGCCCTCACACAGAATTTGAATATAGAATTATTAATCAAATAGTCACACCAATGAATACCAAGTTAGCTTACCATAATTAAAAAAACCACCAAACCCCGCGTATTTACAATTAAGACAACAGGAAGACTATTCACTAAAAATTCTCACAAAACTACATTCAATTCTTCATCTTCCACAGTTTTCTCTGACATTCATGTAAGCTGAAGTGTCTGTACTTCCTTAATGTTTCATGTAATAGAAAGCAACAGAAGGGCATTGCACTTTTGGCAGGTGAAGGTGGTGCTCCAGGTTCGTACAAGTCAAGCTGAGGAAGGCTTCTCAGCAGAGAAAGCTCATTTTTCTGCTCAGGAACACTTAAGAGGATCAAGCAATCTAATCATGCACCAATATGTCAAAAATCTGTTTTAATTAAGTTAGGGTAAGATAAAAGATACAAAAGAGAACATTTCCTACAAACAGTAAAATTTCTCCTTGCATCAAATTATGCACAAAGAAAATCAGTTCACTCATTTTTGCACATGAGCTTGAAATATTGTGTATTTCTGATGCAAGGATGCAGACAAGTAATGCCTCACTTAGCTCAGTTCAACTTCAAAAGGTAGTACTGCTCTGTTTCAAAACTGTTAAATTTATTGTACTTACAAGTCTGTAGCCATTTGAAAAATGGATTATTCAGAATCACCAAAACATAAGTTATTTTGCTCTTCTTATGTATTATAAGTAATTACAATTAAGAAGAACTTGGAAACAGGTAGGGGGGAAAGGAGAAAATCAGTGGTGTTGAAAACTCAAGCAAGGCCTTCTCAGATCGTGATACATAAATATACATATATATACATATACGTGATACATATATACCATATATATACACTTTTCGTGGTATCTCAAAGAAAAGATGCACATTCCTCTAAACCAGCCAGCTGCTAATTTTACATTTAATTGCTGTCAAAAAAATTACTTCCTAAAGTGATGGTTTAGTACCTTCTAAATTCTACTA
This sequence comes from Balearica regulorum gibbericeps, assembly GCF_011004875.1. Taxonomy (NCBI): domain Eukaryota; kingdom Metazoa; phylum Chordata; class Aves; order Gruiformes; family Gruidae; genus Balearica; species Balearica regulorum. The sequence continues at coordinate 130,801,566 of NC_046185.1, read as the reverse complement.
TTGTTACTATTAAAAAGCAATTAACTGTTACAAGTTGATAGCATTATCCATTATTATAGCAATAAATCTTAATATTTTTATTCTGTACCATTCCTCTTCTGATCAACAGCTGATTATGAAATAAAAAGCACAGCATACATTTATCAAAATGATTTAAGGGATAAGATAAAATTGAGACACTTAGTAGATAAAGGTTCTGATGCTGAATTTAAGGACAATTTAAACTCTGATTAATTTGGCTCAATGTTTATTCAGCTATGCTGTTACTTACTTTGTTGGAATTATTTTTAAACACAATTTTTTCAAATTCTCTAAAGACCATTAAATAATTTGGCCGCAAAAGACTACAAGTCTATAGAAAGACACTTTCAACTTTAAAAATAACATTCTTTCTCAAAAAATATTTCAATAATCATATTACAAATATAATTGCACATAACATTATAAAAATAACATCACCTTTCCAATTATGTTATTGCATGCAACAGCAGATAGCTTCCCATTTGTACTCTGTTTCTCTCTTCTCAAGAAATAGCTTTAGAAGTTTAACCAAACTCCTTAAAATGTTACCATCAGACACTTACTAAAAGGTAAGGCCTATTAAAAGGGTACTTGTTCAGAGGAAGAGCTTGTTTGGTTTGCTGTTTCTAAACAAACTAATAAAAGAATCCAACTAGTAACGTAATCTTTCTCCAGGTTCAACAGACACCTGCATATCAGCATCAGCACAATATAACTGCATTCCTGCCAGGATTAGTTCACAATATTTAACTAAAGTTGCTTTGAACTCTCTTTGTATTCAAGACTAACATGGAGTAACTAAGTGTGGTGGTTGGATTACAAGAGAAATTAAGACCACCAGCAAGAATACTCCCCTCCCCCAAAGCTTTTTCCCTGCCCCTCCCAATAATGCTTTTCTATTCCCTACTCCTGTTTCTAAATACATCTACTAAGGCTAAGTGAAATATCTCCCCCTCCATTCAGTTTGGATTTTAGCAGCTTTTAATATTCATTCCTTAATGCAGTGTCAGTGTGCTAACCCCTTGCTCTGAAGAGTGGTATTGATTTGCAGTGAGAAGCAGAGAAATCCCTAGTAACTCCTCCGTAATTTATTTTAGCTCTAAAGCTTTTCACTACAGTCAGTAGACTACCTAATAGCCTAGTCAAAATGAAGACAAACATCTTCTATGACAGAAAACTGCGGGGAAGGTGGCATGAACTAGAGAGTATGGAAATAAACACCTTAAACAAACCACCTCAGTGGGAGACTGACATTGTCTGTCTGCCAATGAACTGCAGACAAGATGCTTAGAAAAGCCCCATAACAAAGAAAAAGCTGCATATTGTTGGAGGGTTCTCATGTCAGCACCACCCTGAAGCCAGAAACATCAATAACTCTTCTTTTGCTTTTCTTCTTTCTGGGGAGGAGAAGGGAGTGGAAATCAAAACAAACAAAAGTATCTAAAGAAGATCACTTTTACTCTAGTTGAAATCTGTCCATGCCAAGAGTACATTTTACTTTACTAATGTAAAATGCTGGGGTTGAAGGTTTCTTGGTTTTGTTTTGAAAGAGGTAACAGTCCTACAATTCGGCTGAATCGTAACAAGCTTCAGACACTCCTTACCAGAGGCTCTCCACTGCATCAGCTCATAAGCCAAGCTTGCCAATTTGATGAGGTAATTAGCCTTGCTTTTATCTTTTCCTAATTAGATCTACCTTTTTCTCTTTACATACTTGGAAAACACTTTACTAAATTCAGTAACAATGAAATGTACCAGATTGACAGCTGTCAAAAAAATGCCCTCTGTATTGCCTTGGGTAAGCAGAATTTCAATATGAGCAGTCAAAATACAAGTTTTTCTGTTGTTATATCACTGGGCTAAACACTTTCCAGCTTCCAAGTCTGAAGGCATGTACTGGCATATCATTCCAGTACAGGATGAGACCCAAGTACTCCAACAACCCATTGCAATCTGACTTCAACAGAAAGAAATCTGGTGGAGTGAGCTGCGGAGGGAAGGCACGGGAAGGTACAACATGCTCTAACATCCCTCAGTCTAAATCATCAGTGGACTAGGACAGAGGTGGATGACAGGAGGCAGACTGCACTACAGTCATGATGCAGCCTGAGGTAGTGTCTGCTGGAAAGACAATAGTCCGTTCTCCATGTCCATGCAATAAATGGCCTTCTCTCTGCACCTACCAGCTAAGATTATAAATCAGCATGTTTTGCAATATTAAAAGCCACTCCAGCTGCAAAGGAACCAAGATCATAAATTCTTTTCAATGCACCTTTGAACAGCATCGGGCAGTGGCGAGGCTTTCCTGAGAACGTTAGACAGCTGTAAAATAGCTGCTTCAAATTTAGTTTCTATTACAGGAGATAGAAAAGACCTGTATGAACTATTCAATTAACACACCAAGCCAGTAAGACCCATGAGGAAAAAATTCAGCTCTTAACAAAAGGGTTTAACTCTGTTTCTTAAAAAGATTACATTTTCTATTCTATTTAATGTTTTTGAATTGAATTAAGACAAAAACTCAGGTTGAAGAACATTTCCAGATCTCATCTCCCCATTGCTATTAATGCATGACAAGTTAACAGTGAGGATACAGTTTGAGGTATTTGTGAAAAGGATGAGCATACTAACTAGAGATCTGGGGAATCCACACACTACCTCGTCCTTACACAGGCATGAAAAAGGTCATTACTAATCAGTTTCTTTTCTCATATGAACTCAAATGGCTCAATCTCCAGCTGATCACTTAATTTACCAAAAAGGAAAGTAGACTACTTTTTCTACAACTCAACAACAGCTGTTTTTCCCCTCAGGCGTTACCTACGCAAACTGCATCTCTGCTGTACACTAGACCTTGTTATTTAAGAGCAGGTTTGGAGTGGAAGGAGAAAGGAACATTTTAGTACCTGCCATGACCATTAAAGGATCCTTGACCGTGACCATTAAAGGATCCTTGAATTCTCTGGCTAACAATGACCAATAGCTGCAACTATTGCTCAGTGTTTTCACTGAGGGTTGCACTCTGAATGTGAGAAGAGCATGTTATGAAATCTGAGTGGATGCCATCAGTAAAAGAACCACAGTTACTTTTCTTTAAGTCCAGTTATGCTTGACATGAACCAAGAAGGGAGCCTAATAGCTAGCACATTGTCTGGAATAGTGGACGTGGAGACAGTAACAAGCTATGCCACAGATCTCCGAGACAGGACCCCTAAGAAATGAAACAGATGTGAGAGTTTCATGGACTCTGTTGAACAGATTAGAGATGACACAGAATATTATATCCTTTTCTGCTTCTTACAGCAAGTCTGGACACAGTCTTGGTCTCCAGCATAACCAAGACATTCTAGATCTTTTTTTCTGTCTAGGTATCAAGATCTTCATATAAGAAGGAGCAGCTTAATTCCTCCAGGTTTAAAGCAAAGATGAAAAAGAATTGTCATGAGGCAACTAGAAGAATTTTGCACACAAAGTATTGGTTTAGCCCACCATCACTAATGGTAAAACTTATCTTAATAATTTTCTTTAAGTACCAAAGTTAATTTTGGTCCAAATTTTAAGTAACAGAAGTGAATGTTCTGCACTGGCAAGGATCAAAGGCTACAAGTTCCATTTCCAGCTCAGCCAGACTGCTTAACAGTCCTGACAAACTCATTTCTTTGCTCAATTCACCTTTTTTTTTTTTTTTTTTTTTTTAAATGTCTCAACCCTTGTTTGCTGTGGTTAGAACAAAATGAGATTCCTTATGCTACATTATATTTGCTGGCATAACTAAATATCTACAGGAAGTGAGATGTGAGCAGACCTGTACTTAAAAATCTTGCCATAAACACACTTCTTTTCAAAGTTCCAACAAAAGCAAAATGCCATTTACCTAAATTATTACCAGTAGTATTAAGACAGTCATAGTTTACAGTGTACCACTATAAATAAAGACACAAAGAACTCAAGTTGTAAGGTACAAGGCTGAAGAAAATGGAAGAGATTCTATCCTATCAATGTATATAACATTAGTCACTGCCTGCATCCAAGCATTCAATGATCTACAAGTGCTTGGAGCCACCAAAACAGAGTGATCAGAGTGGGTGGGGAGGATGACACCTAAAACCACCACTACCTCCCGAAAATCAAAAAGAAGCACTCAGTTTGAGTTCACTGTCATGTTCCTGGCAAAATGTCTGCTGAAGCACTGCAGAGAATTTTATAGGCCTAGAGGAGACACTGAAGAAATACAAACAAATCAATGAGTACCAGCAGTGAGAAATAAACAGTTTCAAATGCTTCATACAACTAGAATCACTTTGCAGCCAGATTCATTGCCAAGATGAAGACTTGGAAAGCTTCTGTCAGACTATTTCCAATTACAGTGCTTTATGAAAACATAAGGGATACAGTATGCCTTGATGAGAAAAACCAGTGTATATATAGGCTCATCATCCTCAAGCAGAAAGCACTGAGGTAAGTACTAGTTGTTACGGATACGTCTGCATAAGTAATAGGTGTTACTGCATCTAACCTTCAGTTTTCATTTATTTTGAATTGGAGGGTGTAGGGGTGTGTGTAGAGATTTATGTTTTATGTTATAAACTTTCATCTGCCACAAAATCCTGAAGTGTTCCTACACTGTGTGACTCAAAAAATACCTTCAAGCGATGAGCTTAACGTAAAAACAGAGGAATCCAATACGATATTTAGAAGACTTTGAAAAATGCACTTATGGTTCTTTTAATCAGTTTGTGTATTGCTCAGAAGTTTAAAAACTATTCTTTGATAAGCAATAAATATAAGCAGTTTCTCACGGAGTACTCACAATTAAATATGAATAGTTTTTGTGACAGAACAGATACACAACTCATCTGTGTTCCTTGTGTCAACTGACCTCTTATGCTAGAGCTGTTTTTCTGGTGACTGATGCTGTAGGGGGGGGGGGGAACCCCAACAACCACCACTGATGACCTCACAGTTACTACAGGAGGCACACACAAGCTAGAAATACCATCATATTCTCTATGTCTTCCTTTGTATGCATAAAAGATAGGAGGAAAGATTCTAAGGACCAGAAGAATCAACTACCAGACAAAACTCTAAATCAGTTTTGGTATTTATACCCGGTAATACAAGATACACATCTGAAACAAGGTGTGTGGTAGATTTTTGGGTGGTGGTGTGGTGTTTGTGTTTTTGGGGGGTTGTGGTTTTTTGTTGGGTTTTTTTTTGGGGGGGTGGTGGTGGTGGTTTTGTTTGTTTGGCTTGGGCTTTTTAGAAGTAAATTTTCAGTAAGAAAACTCACAGTTAACTAATAAGAGAGAGCCAGTGTTCTAAGCCTTTCTGTTAGGTAAATCAGCTGCAAAAATATTTGGTTTATGTGGTTTTTTATTTTTTAAACAAAACCCACAACTTTCTTTGTCCTATTTAGGTAATAATTAAATGTGTATATATATATATATACACACACACACACACCCCCAGTTTGCCAGATCTAGAAATCCAGTCAAGTGAAAAATCAGATTCCTAGATTTTCAGATTCCAGTTAAGCCAACTTCACAAGCTTGACCTATCGAGACGGTGTATAGACTTTGGAAGCTATGGGGGCTACAAAGATCAAAGTTCATGATTTGAAAAGCACTATATTAAGTTGAAACCTTGGCCTGTTTCCTTGGACCTCCATTCTCCTTTAAACCCAAGCTTGAAAAACTTCTCCCCCCTCTCCTTACCTGTCACCAGTCCATAAAGGTAGTTTGTGCTTACATGCATGTTTTGTTCAGATAAAAACAGAGAAACAAGAGAGAAAGCCTTCAGTTCTGTCTTCTAATACTTGGAGCCCAAGAAACTCCAGCAGCCTACAAGTAGAGTTGCAAGGAAGCCATCTTTCAACCTCTTCAACAAACAGCCTTTGACAAACTTAAAGAATTTTTAGAAATTTTCTGCTTCTTCACAGTCTCTTAACAAACATCTTACTAGGCTTCAGAGACCTGTAACCTGGCCAAATTTGAGCAGTTTTCAATAAAAAAAAATCCTCTTTGCCCCCTGTTAAATTCTAAAACTTGCTCCAAAACAGAGATACAGATAATCTGAGTGAAATGGGTACCCTTTCTTTAACATTAGAAAAACATATTTTTTCCTAATTTTCTTTAAAAATCACATGGAACTTTTTATTAGAAATTACAAAGAACAAACGTTTCCAAAAGCAGACATGGAACACAGAAATGTCAGTCCAGATGGTTTAGATGTGGAAAGGATATAATTAAAAACATTTTTAAAATAGAAAATGGAAGTTCATTGAGAGGTCTTACCACGACTTCTTTATAGATCTCAGGTGGCTCCGTATTTTAAAAGTTATGTGCTGAATAGGTATAGAAGAAGGAACTATCATAATAGTCTTACTGACAAAACAAGAGCATCTTGACAACATGAACACTGAAGGAGATACTATCTAGCAGAACCTTTCTTTCTTCTGCTCTTCTAACTATTTAACACCCCTCCTTTACTGTGAAACAAGAGTGGAGAGAATAACCTGCCAGGTAACTTTGCACCTTACCTATTTAATAGAAGCCAGACTCTGAAAGGGAAAATGAAACCCTTCCTAGTTCAGAATTTCCCAACTTAGTTTGTGCCAGCCTCTGGCACCATCAGCATTTATTTTTTGTTTCTATTTTTCCAAATTTCCTTTAACTTTTTGACTGCTCCCCAAGTTTCTTTTTTGCAAGACCTGTAATTTCAGCTACCTCCATACACACCATCTGAAACATTCTCTCAAGTACAGAGTTCACAAAGGGACCAAAAGGACAGCAAGTTCTTAGGAGTATGTATGTTCTGATCTCATCTGATGCTTATTTTGTCATCACAATCAGCTACACTACTACTTCCACAATATCAGGATCAACTGAACTCCTTTTAATACAAGTCCTGCTGTTTTAAAAGCTTTAACGAGGTTCCCAAATAATTTGCCACAGAATAGAATTTACCACCATCTGCCTATATGAGAAGGATGACTAAAATTAAAGAAATGAAAGAGAATGTGGGGGGAAAAATAAAAATCAGATTAATACAGAAGTAGTATTTTGAATCAGATTTTTGGCTGCATGAAGAGGCTTAGCTAGGAACTGTATTATATCTGTAATTCCAAAATTATGGCACATACTTCAGAAAAGTACTCAACTTCAATACACCAATTAAGTCAACCAGTCAGAAATCAATAGCAAAGAAAGATTTTTGGTTTTGCAAAAATCATTGCTTCAGTTAAAAAAGAATGCTTTTAACAGTTTGTTATGTATTTTAACAGTTTATTTATTTGTATATTGTGATGACAAACACAGAAACTTTAAAAAAAAGAATCCTAAAAATGCATACACTCCTAAAACTAGCTCAAGAGCATCAAGAAATTTTAAGCTAGGAATGTCAGCCTACTGAAACAAAGAGAACGCCTGAAAACACGAGTTGCATCTTCCAGGTGACAGTAAATTCTTTAACTCTAATCATGGTGAATAACATGGAGGTTCTCCCATGTTCTCAGCAATATGAGGCCATAAGGAACTTTTCACTCCATTGGATAAGCAGCAACAGTTCCTTCCCCCTGCCCCCAGCCACATCTCACAACTGTTCCTGGGAGAACTTCCGGTTTCAGGAATCGGTACATTCATTGTGATTGCTGCAGTCTGGCTATGCCTGCAACTTCACGGACCCAACGAGCTACTGGCATTTGGCTCTGAGCTCAACCAGAAAATACTGCTGTATGTGAGAATGGCTATAACTCTTGTTTATTTTACCCATTCTAATGTGTTCTCTCTCTCTTTCTCCCCTCTCCAACCTGCTTATAGCAGCTATGCAGCAATTTTTTAACTGCAGAGGAAATCTGAAGACCAACAAAAAATGATGTCTAATAACAAAGTTTGGGTCAGTATCTGACCTGCCAAATGAACAGGTACTTTCACTAAAAGACAAGTCAAATACTACCAGGATGGAGAGCAGCTTGCCTGTTCAGATGAGCAACCAGTCTTTTGAGACCTCAGAGATAAACCAGACAAACTGCTGGAAAGGAACAAAAGGTACAGTAACAGCATGCAAGAGCTGGAGCCTAGGATAAGAACACAAATGAGGGGGAAAAAGGCTTTGTGAATGTAATAATTTTGCAAAGCCAAATTTAACTCATAAAAGTCAGTCATTTGAAGCTGAGCATAAGGTTTTATCCTTCATTCCCTGTGACTTCTGGAAATCACAGAGTACATCATACCAACTCGAAACTGCAAAACAATGGAAAAACTGTTCGTACTTTAATACTTTCCCCATCATGAATCTGGAGAGAATGTAACTACGCAAATTCAATTTACAGCACGCTACAGATGGGGATAAATTTCTGCACATCACATGTCTCTCTTGCTGTTTCTTGCCTACAATGTGAAAGAGCAAGCAATACTATTCAAAACCAAAATGAACTCAGAAAATAAGAAACAGAAGAAAGGAACAGGTATTTACAAAACAATTTATACAGTTATTAAGACTGATTTGTTTTATACACTATAGCCTCTGGCATAAGCTTAAAAGAACAAATGGCTTGATTCTGCAACCCTTCTTCACACAGCTTAATCTTACTGCCTTTGAGGAGTAATGTACACGATAAGAGGGTAAACAATGCAGGCCCTGAGATCAAATAACTCAAGACAGATACCGAAGTGAAAACAGTGTTAGAAGAACTGAGTTTAACTGGTTAAGAACTAAGTGCAAATAGGACTGAAGACATTTGTTTCCAGAATCCTTGTGATTCATTACATTCATCTTTTGGGCTGTCAGGCCATAATGACAGCACTGGCAGCAGAACACAGAAGATGAAGGTAGAGAGTACTCTTATCAGATGATCCCACTCTCTCAAATAATCATGGCGGTAGCGGCAGACAGACGTAGGCTGCCCTGTGAAATCAGGCACTGCCTTCCACTAACTGCAAGCCAGACAGCAATGTAGCATATTGGTAACAGTGTAGTAAAAGTTCAACTCTTGAAGTAGCTGCCATAGTGGAAAATAGGTAGACTGTACTGGGCCACAGCTACAGAAACAGAGCAGAGATTCTACTTTTCAAAATATTACTGCTGTCATGCAAGAGGGCTCTGGGGTCAGACCTCTCCAGTGAAGCAGTCAAAAATTGAAGCAATTAATTTGTCGTTACTGAGTTTATCAGCCAGGATAAAAATGAAGCATGCAGGAACTGTACCCTACAAAGCCTCAGATAAATGGTAATTTGCTCTGTGAAAAGTTCATGAGGCAAAAACAAGACCTCTGATACATGATGCATCATGGCTGAGAGAGGACAAGGGTGGTAGCGCCTCTGAGAACAAGCTTCCTTCTAAGTCAGAATTCATTCAAAGTTTCAACTAAGATGAAACTTAAAATTTTTATGTCTGCTTACATTTGTTCTAAGTGATTGCACATTGAAAGGTGATGCAGATGAGAACTTGCAAGAAAATGAGAACATGTCATTATTAAGGAACAGGAAACCAGTAGCCCTAAAAAATAATGTCAAGGAAATGATCATCAGAGACAACAGCGGGCTAGTACAAGCACTGAGATATACGAATATGCCCGTAAATCTTGTGAGCTCATCAGCTATCGCGACCTTGATTTTTGCACAAAGTGTTTTGTCCCACTTTCATACCTTCCACTCATTTTCTACTTCCTAGGTATTCAACAGAACCATTTCATTGGAAGTGAGAAAGTCCACGTATTTAACCCCTCCATGTGGTTCACGATAGCATGCCACAGCTGCCTAAACTCCTCCCACGGCCTTACACCTTTCAGTACAGGATTAGGACATCTTTCAGCAAAACATTTTTGAGTTTAAATGGTTTGTTTTAAGGTTCTCAGTAGAGAACTGCAGGGTTTCATGAATCATTGCAAACATGGAAATACCTGCTGTCAACAAACAATCGGATCGCAACTGTTTCACATAAAACCAGAGAACAGATGTATCCCAAGTGGTCCCATTTTGCACTGCTTTGCCAGTGGCTCAGTAAACAAGCAGCTGTGGAAGTCACAAGACCACACAGTCTAGGTGAATAAAGTTTTTCACTGTGATTGCTTATGTTCTTTTCAGAAAGGTTCACTATTGGATTTTTCACTACTAGGGGCATTGATCTAATTGCCATTAGACATCTTGCTACATGTCCCACTCCACATCCATAGGACACAGACCTGACTTCCACATAGGGGAAAAAGCCATATAAACAATACTTCATTTCAGCTTGTTTGTTTTTTTTATGTTCCAGCAACTTCTGTTTGCACTGGACACTGGGAGACTGGAGAGCACCAAAGCAGTGGCACTGCTCAAAGACCATCAGCAAGGATATCTTCATGGTGACAGCATGTTTTAGATGTTAAACATGACAACTGCATAGTATTTTAGGAGAAGGATGAAGATAAATACATCATCAAAATAGGGAGACAGCAATGAGGTATTTCAATGATTTTTATTACCTTTAAAAAACATACTAACTTGACAGTGCTAAGAATCAATATGAATCCAACTGATACAAAGTGTCTTCAACTACAGAAGTAGTTGGGGAGCACCAGAAAAAATGCACTTCAGTTTTTCATAGGATTAGCAAGGGAATCTGGTTATGTTGTTTTGACAACATAAGCGCTTAGATGCTCTGTTAATTAGCTTTTGAAACATGGAGTTTAACGCTTTGGAGCAAAAAAAATTGTTTTAATGAACACAACAAAATGAGGTGAAGATTGTTCAAGTGATTAGCCATTTTTTCTTTGTTACATTTCAAAAGGCAGATCTGTGATACAGGCCTAGAGATGCTAGAGTATGTCCCAAAGGTAACTTCTTTAGGAAAACAATGTTTCAGGGAGTAAGTGACAACATTCTGAGTTGTGTTAACAGAAGATGTCAGATACTACTCTATGCAGCTGGTAATTTTTTTCTGGATTTTATTTTCCCACTCTTCTCCCTTCTTTCCCCACATATATTCCTAGCATTTAATTTTCTTTTACCGTTCACATGCAAAGCCCCCACAGAAGTCTCAAAATTACAGTCAAAACTCTGAATTCCAGTGTAGCACAAAAGACTATTGAGAAAAAAAGTTTATCTGTAGTTCTTCAAAACTTGTGATTTTATATATATATATATAATGTTTTACATATGGAAGTACTTCATTAACCCTTCTCCAAAGTCATCTAGAGGTAATACCACATGAAATAGTTTTTTCTCTTTTATATGGGGTTTCTTTTAAGATTAATACCTCAGGTACCTGATTTGGAGAATTTAGTAATGAACAAACACAACCAGTTCTATGAATACCATCTGCTCTCCTTCTTAGGAATGAAAAAAACCTTTTAGGATGCTCAACAGACTTCATTTTTTAAGAATCACGATGGAGAGATAACCTGCCAGCTGTACAAGATATTCTTAGGGGAAGCCAAATAATCTGTTCTACACAGGTTACAGAGAAATGCACATTATAAGCCAATAGTTGTAATTTAATGCAGCTAGGAGCCACATCGCAGACACAGCATGATGTACTCATATCTCAGTACACCTATAAAGGAACTATGGTTTCATCTCTGAGAAAAGAATATAGTTACATAAATACATTATATAGTGCCCAAGGTTAAAATTATCTCCATTTCCAAAGTAGTCACATTCTCAGACAAAGAGTTGTAACTTTTCTGCCAGCATTTCTTTCAAAACCATTGGTCTACATTGGAGTTCAAGACTCCACATTGAATCATGGCAGACAATTATTCAAAGGACACAAGGTAAGAAAAAGCAGAAATCAAATTAGACATTTGCTGTACAAGCTACAGAAAGAGACAACAACAACAAAAACTTCTTTCACTCCCAGATCCCTTTGTTCCTTCCCCATCCTTGTCCACTAACATCACAACACTTCATGTTTTCTGGTTGAGTTGTAACAGATTCAAGATAACCATTACACTACTAAAGTAAATGTATATATTTTATTCTGATGTATTATGTGACACAGGATAGGATAATACAAACATTTCTTTCCCAGAGAAGATGTTACAGAAGTGAAGCTATGATAACAGATGAGTAAGGTCTCTGTTTCCAGTCTAAGTAATCTCATACCTGTTTTCCATGACACACACAAAAATGATAGCAAAGCTATCAGCTAAAAAAATGAACTCTCCCACAGCAGTCTGGTTTGAAACTCAAAGTCAGCAAGTGCTTTTCTTTTTTAATCAGCTCAGGATCACGCCTCAGGAGACTTTAGATAGTTATTAAGTCTCTCTTCAGGTGTGCAAGTAAGTTAGAAATTCAAATGGAGTTTCAAGAAGAACAAACACATACTCCAAACCTATTAAAACAATTTAGGGAGCACTAAATACAGTAAATTCCCTGTTGCAATTATATTAATGATGGTGCAAGGGAACTTCACATCAAGAAGCCTCAGAAAAGTCTAATAGTAGTTAAATACATTGGAAGGCTATTAAAGGAAATCTGCATGTATTATATTTAAACCAACTGCATAAAAGTTCTGAAGGAATAAGATACCGTTATTATCATAAGCAAAGCTAAAAGTTGCTCAGATTCAATTTGTAGCTATTTTAAACTGAAATACATGCACTCAAGAGCCAAATAGAGATGTAATTACGATAGCTCATTTTATTTAAAGTCATCCAACATTCTTCAGAAAGTTCACATTTTTAAAGGAAATATTTTCAAGTAAAACATGAATGTATTTTTCCCCAAGAGTAAAACAATTAGCACAGCAGGTTTTAATCAAGTGGTTTACATTCCCCTACCCTGAAGTCTCCAACTACAAGTGTCACAGATAATATCTCTTTTCAGATATCAACAGGCTAAGAAATGCCAGTTGTGGTTACAAACTTTATGAAGTTGAGAAATGCATTCATATTAACAACTGCTCCTTACCCCCATGAACTCTCATAAACCTGGGCTAAACTTAATGGATTCACCTCTTCTGTAACCATACTCTAGGAGTTCTCAAGAGGCTGTTTTGCAAATTCTTCTATACAAAACTAATTAAACAGCATCAAGTCACTTGTAATCTAGAGATTCTAGAAGAATTTGAACCAGAGAACTGTAAATGAAAAAGCAGTAGCTGTATTATTGAGTTAAGAAAGACCATAACCAGTAATCTCATTTTGCAGACCTCCAGCAATTATATGGGAAGAGCACCATGATTTGTTTCCAAGTACTGTGTCAAATCCGAGCAGCATAGTTGTATCCCTCAATAGCAGAATTTCATAGCACTTTAAAGTCACTAAATATCCCACACTTCTTGCGTCAGAGACCAAATTATGCATTCATTCATTATTACCTCTCAAAAGCACCTCCATAGCTACTTCTAGAGTAGCCTTTCTAGAATAAAACCTCTCTGACCTGAACCCGCATGACTTTATCCCAAAACTCAGCTTAGAAGATCAACTCTTTTATGAACATGAGGAAAAGCCAACCAGTTCCCATTCGATCTGTTGTATGTCACTTATTCCTTCTGTTTCCACTTCAGTGGCCGCCCTATCTTCCACAGTACTACCTCTACTGTCTTCAGGCTCTTCCCCACCAGTGCCAATGCATGCACTCTAGGTCCCACGTATGCTATCCTCAGCTTCCACACATATCCCCAGAACATCCCACTGCTTTAAATATGCAACCCTATGCCTGTTACTGGCCCGGCAGAAACAGCCCTGTTTGAGCTCCACGCACAGCAACTGCCAAAAAAAAAAAAAAAAAGGAAACTCCACAGTTCTCCCTGTCACTTATTCTGCGGAGGCAATAATCTTCTCCATCCCCCAAAGTCTGCATAAAGTTTCTGGAAACTTAGTATCTTTGTGATTTCAACCCCACAATGGAATTGTAGCATACACCTGCCAACACATTCAAAAGCTATTAGAAGGAGATAAAGTAGTCTTTAAATTTTGTTTAAACCTAAAAAAGTAACCAAGTGCTGTCATCTTCCAGGAAGAGTTGGGTAAGATTTACTGTAATTAAATGTGTGCGTGCATGCTATTTAAAAAAAAAAAAAAAAAAAAAAAAAATTGTTTAGCATGTTACCACCTCCATGGTTTATTAATTCCTCTAGCCATAAGCTTTGTAGAGAGTGTAGAAGCAATGGTGACTTGACCCTGACATGGCTTCCCCTCTTCTACTCCCCCATGACTTACTGCAGCATAACTATAAAGGCAAACGAGCAACATTCAAAATCTTAAAACCAGCAACAGCCTGCTCTGGCAGCCTTTTCCTTCCTAAGCATCTTTGCAGCAGCATGATTGCCATCCTGGGGATGCTTTTCCGTATGTTTGCTGTACTGCAGAAGCCTCCATTGCTAGCAGCATACACACAGTAGCATTTCATTCCTTAGCATAGTACAAATGCAGCAAGACCACTCCTGTTTTTAAAGGCAAACAGAACAGAATGTTCAGCTACACTAAAATTGAGAAATTATTCTAGCTATTATCTATTTTCAGTCACTTTTTCTTGCTGTCCTCATACACACGATCCTTCCTGTAATTACAGAACAAATATCTAATGACAAAACTGCTACTTGTTGCAAATCACTAGTAGTAATTCAGCCTTTTGGTTCTGGAATGTGAAACTGCTGATGGGGGACAAACACTCATGACGTACACACATGCTAAGGTTATCAAGCTGAATATGATTCGTAATAGCCCTGGCATGCTTCCAGCTGTGTTAGGTTACAGAGACATGGAAAGCCACCAGATTGTTACTGAGACACTGAACCTGTAACAATTTCAAAATAGACTTGGGGAATGGGGGGAAGCTGAACACCTAGAAAGTGTGAAAGGTTATAGGCTATTTATGCCACAAGCCGTAGCAGGTTTTTTCCACCTTGCTTCTCTTGCTTAACACTTCAATTTTAGGAGCAATATACTAAGGAAAAATGCCGATCTCATTTTCATACCCTTAAGCAAATGATGAAAGCTGTGGGAGAAGAGGGATCATGACTCAAGTTTTAAAATTCAGGTCTTGTCTATTCTAGCAGACCACAGTGACAAAGAACTAGTGAAACAATGAAATTGCAATATGAAGCAGCAGCAGCACAGCAAATTATAATTAGGCTCTGTTTCACTGCTTTCTTCTTTCCAAATCTAATACCTGATCAACATTTTGGGAAAGCAATCTGTGTTAATGGTTCAACAATTTAGACCCTGAGGTTAAGTACAAGACCTCACAGTCAAAATTTGAGTCCCATAAAAGGCTCTCCATTAGGACCGAATATCATACCACCAGCACCGTATGAGGCAGCAAAAGCAATTAAATTTAAAATAAAATTACCTGGAAGACTAACTATTCCACCTAACTGTTAAGGCAAACTCCTTTATGTTCTAAATTAAGAAGCTGGGGCAAAGAACAATTAAAACTATGTTCAATTATTTCTTTAACACACAATAGTTCAAGATCTACGATATGTACTACAGTTTTAAGTGATTTTTAAATGAACTATTCAGAACAAATCAGAGTTTCTTCCATCTTGTGGTGTTTTACTATACACTGATTTCTACAGCGTCGTTCAATACCAAAGTGCTTGTAAGAAGACCGTTGCAGAGAACCACTCTACTATGCAGTATGTGTGAATGAACCCTCTCTGGTTTTCATTAGAAATCTGATTAAAACATATTTAATTTTGATGATTTATTACATTCCTCCACAGGATTTTTCCCATCAGAACTACTGATGAGTACTGGCTTGCGAAGCACTGAAGCTTTAAATTAGTTAGTTCATCAGAGATGCTTCAGCTCTTTCTAGCAACGTCACTCCCATAGCGTAAACCTTTACGTTTTTGGCTACTGTCAAACAAAAGCCATCCTTGGGGTCTCGGTAAGTCTGTTTAGGACAAAGACTAATGGCCATTTCCATGTCTGGTCAATTAAGTCATTCTCCTGAGTCTGGAAACAACAATATATAGACAGTAAAGTCTCTTAGCTGGGGTGAAATGACCTTTTATAAATCTTATGATGCAATCCACATCATTACCTTCTCTCAACAGAATGCAAAATAAAGATGTCAGCATGAAAGAAAGTGCAACAGTACAAGGAAGACAAGAAAAAGACCATACAGTGAGACAAGACTAGTGTGGCAATTAGAAGACCATGGCTCAACCTTAATCTGCCCATTCTGCACAGCTAGAAGTTTCTTGTATTTGCCCTCCCTCAAAAAAGTCGTAAAGATAGCTATTCAAAATGATCTTAATTTATGAGAAGGTGGATGGAGTGAGACCATATTATAAAAGAAAATGCTATTATGACCCAAATATGTTAGTTCATCTTTGCTGAACTGCTGGCACTACTGGTTGTAACCTCAGAGCATGGTATTTTCACATATAACATACTCACATTTTCCCTCAGAAAAAGGGAGAACAAGACACAGCAGAGCTACTGCATAGAGAGAATGGGGGGAGCAGAGAGATCAAATGGAGTTTCCTCATACTGTCCTCTAACCTGCTCTGTGACAGAACAGCAGGCTAGCTTTTTTCCTTTCAAACGCAGATAAACCCAAAGATTATTCTACAGGAAATGTAATACCAGTTTAAGCATCAGCAGCACCCAAATCCCCAATTTCCCCTTTAGCCCTAAAGGGTATCTACTGATTAAGTTTAGAAGCAGCACCAACAGCCATAGAAGAACAAAGCTCTGTTTATTAATGCAATAAAAATAGACTAACTCTGCATGTCACACTGCAGTAATAGGCACCAAAATTGTATTTTGCTACCTAAAAAAAAGTGATCTCTCAGCACTACTAACAGCATTCGTACCCCACAGAAGACACTGCAGCCTCTTTACCACTTAGGTCACATACCACCCAAGAACACATCTCTATCACTTTCGGACCCATCCTTCCAAATCACTGTCAGAAGTTACTCTGTTTAATACATGAGAAAGCAGCCATCCCTTCAAGTAGTGGGACAGAAACGCTTACTTAAAATGTGCAGCCTAAATAGTCCATTTCTACTTTTTTGTACTGACTTCTGCTACCAATGATACTTTCACTTGAAACCCAGCAGCAAAAGCATAATCTTTACAATCTGATTTATCCTCAGGCAGTGCATAGAACTTCCTTGAAGAGAAACTAGTGAGGATTTTATTTGGAGTGGCCACCCAGAAGACACTGCTTATACCAGAGCTGTAACAGCAGCCATGAGGAAAATAGAAACACAAAGCTCAAGGACTTGTGAATATTAGAAGTAAAAGAAGAATCCCCAATTCCTTTGTACTACATGGGCTTTTCTCCCCTTGTGTTCTCTGGTATACAATTAGGCTTATGCTGCTATCTTTTCCTTTCTCCTACAGTCTCTTCATCCAGAAAAACAGCATCTCTCTCCTTTATCCTTACCCCCCCCCTTTTTTTTTAAATTTAAATTTTAAAATGCAACTTAAGGGAATGATACATCTCTGATATTTCTACTCTTGAATCAGGGTTGGTTAAAAGCAGGCAATGTATTTAAAAGTTGGAAATGGAAGGAGAAAAAGAAAAGGAATGATACAGTATGTGATTTGCCTTGGTTCCTGAAAAGAGAAAACAAACAAAACCAAGAGAACCTAACAGTCAGCTAATGTCATCCTGGCCAAAATAGGGAAAAAAAGGCTGCCACAGGCTTCTCAAAGTACAGCAACGAAGAACTAAGATGAGAAAGTTCTGTTCTTGTACAGCCATAAATTAGCTAAACACAAATTAGTTCATGTTTTTCTAACTCCAAACTGTTGAGTTGCATCTTCCCAAGAGGGGAAGAGGGTCATCTTGTTCTGGAGATGAGTTGCTGATGTTATCAGCCTTCAGCAAGAAGGGCAAATTTGTACTAGTTAAAACATCCCAGTCCAAGTGCTAAAGCCTTCACATGATCTGCCTTATATGCCAGAAAGTTTGGGATTCAAAAACTGCATGGAGTGGATGGGGCCAAAAAAAAAAAAAAAATTAGTTTAAGAGCCAATGCGAAGATGGTTGTGACAACCCTGGCAGTTAAATCTAATTTACTCTGCTTTGTTCTACACTTCTGCAGCCTGTGCCCAGCCACATGCTGACATGGGTAGACCACTGTTACTACACTTGAGCTGAGCACATCTAAAGCTGCCTTAACTTTAGTACACACTACTGTCACTGCACTGTAGCAAACTCCATTCCTCTTCTTCCATCACCTCTTCACACCCCTGCTGCCTTGTTAGTTCAGCAATAGCTTCATGACAGAGACAGGCTATCTTGGGTGAAACTCATTTATCTTCACAGGGTGACCAATAAATGCTCTAACAGGGGACATGGGATTTCTTTGCACCTCAGTTTGTACAGGGTGCAACTCCTCCCACCAAGTACAGCAATAAGAAGATGCAACGGGTGGAAGTACTGCAACTGAGATCACGTGCAGTGTTAGTCTAGGGGCAAAATTCCCAGTTGGTTGCTTTTGCCCAGGAAAACACCCCGAAATTTCATTTACTGGGGACATTATGTTTGGCAGTCTGTGTCAGCACAGTTTCAGTATAGGTTTGCAAAACATTTTGAAATGTTTCTATCTATAGTGCAATCAGATTTTTTTATAACATTGCTTTAACCAGAAAGCCATGCTTCTGTGTACTAATTTTTATTGCCAGTTTCACTTACATGCCTAAAACAAAAACGCCACCAAAGCCCAATGAAAACATGTATGAAATTTCCCTATGAAGGTCATTGTGCAATGAAAAAGGGTTATAAATGACACAGTCCATCAACATTTAAAGCCTGCAAATAAGAACAATTAAGATCAACTACAAAAGGGAAGTTAAACAAAAATCACAGGGAAAGGAATCACACCTTCAATTGATTTAAAAGGGCAGTAGAAAGCCTGGCATGTGATTTACTGGCAGAAACTAAACACTCTAGTGTGGGCTAGTTGTAAAGAAAAAATATTGTCATTTTTTTTCCAGTTTGAAGGCTAGTGCACTGAATCTGAAGAAAGTATAGGTTCACCCAAAGTGCAAGCTTCTTTTGATGTTAAAGGGAAAAAAATTAACCTCCTCCATATCTTCTATATTAAAAAAAGTTCATTAATGAAAGACTAAATGTTTAATTCACTAGGATGGTTCTGGTTTTTGTCATTTTTGCATAGTTAACAAGATCATAATTCAAATAGGTCACACATTGTAAATATCCTCACTATATTGTTTTCCTTTCCTCTATAATTAGACCACCTTTTGTTACCAAGAATCCTATAAACTGTTTAACTGTGAATGGTTGTAAACTGCTCGTATTAAAAATTAGGCATCTCGTCCTCCCAACTTTGTACAATGGGAACTGCATCCAAAAAAACCCCCCAAACTATGGCACATAAAATCAACATTACATCTCTGACACCTCTTTCTGCAGGGGTTTGACCCACATTACATCATCTGCACACTTTATACAGCTTCTGTCTTTTTCTCCATGCACACAAATTATTCTGGCCTAGCCATCTACCAAGAAAGAGAGACATACAAGCTCACTGACAGCAGAACAGAATCAAGCAATCCAGCTGCCGTTGAAAAGAAAATCACTCAATCTTCACCAGAGCTGCAGGAAGGGCGGCACAGCAGCTATTCCAGCAGCTTCTTGGAGGCAAGTGCAAAAGGTGCCTAAGTCCTGCTTGCTCGGGCCAGCACAAAGCAGCAGCTAGGGAGCCCAAGGGAAAAGAAAAGGTTTCCCAAGAGCCAAAACATCTCAGTGTTGCTCTGCTCTTCATTCTGCTATTATTTTTTTTTTTAATGAAGGTGCTTTCTGTAAACTCTTGCTAGACACAAAGGTAGTCCTTAGGAGAATTACGACCTCACTCCTGAATGACCTGAATCACTGCTGCCCCCCACAGGTATTTCCAAGGTTTTATTCAGTGTGTTTGCTTCCTGCTTAAACTCCTGCCATCCCTCTACCCCTTGAAATCAAACAGCAGCAGCGACAGCATTCCATGTTCTTTTGTATTGCAAGTTACATTGCATATTTATTGGAATAAGTAGGGTCATGAGATTCAGGCAGAATTATCATATGGGTACTAAAACCCCATGAACTGACAAGGTTCACTGAAGTCATTAGTAGGATTAATGGATCCTACCAATGGATGTTCAAACAGGCTCTATATGAAGGGTACAATCCTCTTAAATACACAGATTTTATGGAAAAGATAGTTTGAACTGCTTAACCAGAGATGTCATAACCTGAACTCTTTTCTACAGTATTAGTGGTTTGATCAATAAAGTACAGCAAAATGCTCACAAAAATTCTCAGAAGCCTGCCATGCTTATTCTCAGAATGGGGGAATATACATATGTAGTTTTAGGAAACACAGCACTTCCAGGTTATTTTTTTCCCCACCTCATATGAAAAGAGAAAGGGAAAAAAGAAAAAATTGTGGAAGAAATCTGTGTGACTGAGTCCATCATTCATTCACCCATCTATGGGAGACTAAATTATTTTCCTGAGGTGAAACACAGGTTTGTTTCGACTTTTTGACTGCAGTTTTGTCAACTGCTGTTTGACATATTCTGCATATATTCTAATGCTGTGAGTAACTGTTTTCCAAGAGCACATAGAGAACTCTCATCTACTATTCACTGGTAGTCTAAAAAACCCCACATCTTTGCCTGAATAGGTGGATTATTGAATTGACAAAGCACAGCCATTATATTCCACAGAAAAACATGCTTGCAAAAGCAACTTCGGTGCTCTCACATTTCAGGTCATTTGGTCAGAGAAAGACATCATAGATTTCCATAGCTCCCAGGAAGAGCTGCAGGCTTGCAGTTTGCTTTTCTTCCTGGTGGCACTGTTAGTGCTACAGCTGAGGCGGCTACAAAGGAAAGTGAAGACAGACAGGACTGTACAATGGAAGACAGATCTGAATTCCCATAGTTAGGCAGGGGGGAAGTCAACGAAACCCAACCAAACCTGAAGGATTTAATTCAGATGAAACAGTAATATTTTGCAGAAGCAGAATGTAATAGAAAGGAAAATAGTATTAATAGATTTAAAAAGATGCTAAATCCTTGAGGGGATTATAGTCTCAATTAAGTACTATAGAAAAAGATAGCATAATTTTTCAGTAAGTACATCTATGCCTTGTTAATTTGCCCGGGATTTTGCCATAGCAGAAAGCACTGAGGAAAAAGCCATGGAGATTTGCATTGCAGTTCAATGGCTGCTTCCCAGCACATTCCACTGAAGGGGTCAAAGAGCTCCCATGATCATCCTGGGTGCAGACACCAGACAACAGATCCCCAGCGCTAACAAAGGTAGTTTAAAAAGGTGCCAAACTGTTGCCTTTCATGATATCCCAGAACAACTGTGAAGCTCGGTCCAACGTTCATTTGTAAACTTCAAAGAGTATTTTTAAAGCATTTCATTATTTAACAAAAATTCTCAGAGGTTTCCCTCTTCCTATTCTCTACCATATTTCAGAGTTTAAAAAAAGAAAAAGAGAGAGAAAAAAGGTCCTATAAAAATAAAATGGTATTTGATGCACTACCATCATTACAATAACTAAAAGAAAACTAAATCTCTCTATTGCAAACTACTTTCCACTTGCAATAAAAACCTTGGTTTTCTCCTTTTAACCCCCATTAAAAGATCAGAGGGAATGCTGACATACAAGATTTGGCAGGCACTCAAGAAAGAGTAGGTACCCCATCAGACATCTCTTGTTCTTAAATACTAGACATCAAGTAAAAATGAATCTTGGCCTGATATCAAACCTTAATAAGTAATCTATGGTAATTCAGCTGTTCATAAATGAAAATGTTCAACCTTTTTAAATTTTACCTTCAGGAAAAGCGAAGAGAAAGGGAAGAGTAATTTAATAGTGAAAAACAGCTTGCTAAACAGGTAGTTTCATTATTAGACTCCTTTAATCTTGTTCAGAGCACCAATACGGTTTATGGGTAAGAAACCCTTATTTGGATATGGTGATTTAGATCAGTGTCTAAATTACCAATATTTCCCTTGAATCTTGGTTCATGTCCCATTTTCCACTTACATTGTTTTGCCAGGGTTTCTTTCCTGGTACTATTGGTCTCCTCTTTCTTTTAAGAAATAAATATTTGCTAATGATAAGTATGATTTACCCTAGTCTGTTATAGAATATGAAATATTTCTTGCATAATCAAGAAGAAACATCTTAACTGGAAGCTGGTAAATCACCTTTATTTTTGGTAAACTGTAAAGCTTAATACCAATACTGTAAATCATGTCAACATTGAAAGATGGCTAGCTTGCTAGCTGATTAACAATGGTCACATAATACAAGCTTTGTAAATTTAAGTTATTCCAAATTCACATTCAAGTTAGTTCCATCAAGCCTCTAGACTTCACCTAATGCTGCCCTCTTTATTTCTTCTAATATATTAAAAAAAACCCCAACCACCAAACCAGGAACTGTGAAATTAAACAACAGCACCCACAATCACTTTGGCCATAGACAACAGTCCTATGAGTGTTTCTGCTGATAGAATACCAACAATGCATTTCCTTAATGGTTTGGAAATCTAAGGTCTTAAGTGATCCAAGAAGAGAATCTGCGATCATTCCCATGGAAGTAAAAGATACAGTCTTGAGCTTTTCCAAGCCATCACACCATATTAGCTGTGAATTTATAGCATTTAGGTATCTTACACCACCTCACGAGATGTGTGCTTTACATGCTCAAGGAGGTGTATAGGTAGCTGTGAAGGGAATCCAATCTGACAAAAAATAACTTTTTTTTTTCCCCCAGCAGTAATTCCAAAGACAAAACCAAGATAGTATTTATGTACAGAATCTAGCTGGTTAGACTTAATGCTGGAAGTCACTGCTGAACAAACACAACAGTTGTATCTCCCCTTCTTTAAAATATATGCAAATATAGATACATTGAATTTATTACAATCCAGCAATCATCATAAAAGCTTTGTTTGGCAGGTAATCCTAGAAAGACTTGTCTGTTAACTCCAGAAACATAATATTTTAATATAAAATGGACTTTCCTCTTTTAGTACTGTAAAAAATGTGGACCATTTGACAATTATTCCATTCCGATTCTAGTATCAACAATGGCAAAACGTAGATCCTGAATAAGGTTGATGAATTAAAAAAGAAAGCCCAAACATATCACTACATCGGTATTAAACGTGCCCCATTCTTATACATGGGATTACCATACTGTGTATAAGTGCTACCATACATTCCTTTGCAAAGCATGTACAGAATGGGAGTGTTTATTATGGACATTTTCAAGGGCACCACACTAATTAAAATTTCAAAGGCTCAATAAAATCAACAGGAATTGACATTTAGCTACTATGTATATCTCAAAAATAGTCATCCATCACAATGTCAACTTGGGAAAGAGAGTAACTCGAAGTATTACCACCAATTTAATATAGCATTAATTAGCTACCAATGTCATTTGCCATAATTGAAATTTTCCTTCCATGATGAAAGACAAATTTTCATATTTTGCAGTCTTCCTAAGAGATTGCTATTACTACAAATTATTAAAAAAAAAATCTAAAAGGTTCACCTATTAAAGATTCAAACACAGCTTTTTAGTAAATATTTTTAAGGGGCCTGGTTAAACAGGAAATTACAAAAAATTCGAAGAAGAAAGACTGGATGGAAGGACCTTAACAAGTTAAATATATTGATTGCAGAAAGATATTTTTCTACTGTAGCAGTTCTAAAACCTTAGAATTTCTACTGTGAATTTGATTTTTTATATACTAAAACCCACAAGCAAACAAGAATATAGTGCAATTTGTAATGTAATTGTGTAATTTTGTTACTATATAATATACAGAAGGTCAAACGTAGAAGAAACTGAGGAGATGAGGACATAAGGAATACAGCACAAGTTAAATGTATGTTTCTACACACACACCCCCTCACCAGGACATAATGACACTCCTTGAAGTCAAAAGGCAACATATTTCATAATGAATTTTATTTTAAAAGGGAATTAAAAAAAATCAGCATCTGAAGTTGGAGCACCTGTAATAATATGAAAACGGCCAACCATTGTTGATGTCAAACATACAATGAGTACTCAGTGTTGGACAATTATATACAGTGTAGGAGTTTTACAGTTCCTATGGGGAAAAGGGAGATTTCACCAGTTAAAAACATACTTTTTAGAATTAAATACTATATAGAAACTGACATCCACTTTTCTTTGAATACAGAAAGTAGCATGAGTAAAGTACATCATGCAAATAAACTAAAAAAAAAAAAAATCTAATAAATACTACTAATGCTTTGTTAAAGTAATGTTGATAACTTCAGAGGAAAGGAGAAAATCTTAAAAATGAAAGAACTAACACTTATTTAATCTGGAATCACACATGGCATACCAGAAATAGCAATTAACCCCCCCCCCCCCCCCCCCCCCCCAAACCAACAACTCTTATTTTAGGTAATACATCTGAAAACATTGTCCTAGTAAAGCCATGCTGATTTCAGCAGCAGCAGAAATTCACCCCCTGTATGTTAACTCTATTGGGTCAAAACAGAGGAGCATTTCTACTGGGGACTCTGCTATTGATGTAACAGTTCAGATTTTAAACTGCTTCTCTTCACTCTGATCAGTGCATCAATGCCTCAAAGTAGTCCCAGCAACTGCAGTGGAACTACAGTGGAAGTGTAGTAGAAGAAATAAATCAGTTCTCAGTATATAAAAAAAATCATAGAATCACAGAATGGTTTGGGTTGGAAGGGACCTTAAAGATCATCTAGTTCCAACCCCCCTGCTGCGGGCAGGGACACCCTCCACTACACCACATTGCCCAAAGCCCCATCCAACCTGGCCTTAAACACTTCCAGGGAGGGGGCATCCACAACCTTTCTGGGCAACCTGTTCCAGTACCTCACCACCCTCACAGTGAAGAATTTCTTTCTAACATCTAATCTAAATTGACCATCCGTCAGCTTAAACCCATTACCCCTTGTCCTGTCACTACACTCCCTGGTAAACAGTCCCTCACCATCTTTCCTGTAGGCCCCTTCAGGTACTGGTAAGCCACAATTAGATCTCCCCGGAGCTGCCTTTTCTCCAGGCTGAACAATCCCAACTGTCAGCTTGTCCTCATAGGAGAGGTGCTCCAGCCCCTCCAAGCCAAACGCTAAATCAGAATATTAGAAAAATATCAGAACGTTACTTTAATTCTACTTAAATCCTTGGGTCATCCACCATACATAAACCCCAAACGTGGAGTATCACTTAGTATGTTCAGAGTATGTTATTAGTGTATGTTGTGACTTAAAGGTTAAAAAAATTGATTCTACTTCTACCTTCTCCTGTTCAGAAGTAGTGGGGCCTTCGGAATACTGCAAAAACAACTCATAGTTGGGAAACTCTCAGCAATATGGACATTGAGCAAACAGGCATGATGGGGTTACTGAAACAATTAAAAAACCTGGCAATGATTCAATTTTGCAAATCCTGCTCAAATTTGAAACATACGGACAGAAGCAGTAAGTGTTATTAAGTTATACTATGAAGAGCAACAAGGTATGTTCTTTTTGCTAAATACTTACAAGCACAACAGTGAAGCATGTATTGTGAAGTGTTAAAGAGTATTTTGTCTGATCCTAGGCCTAATTTTCCTTCAGAGCACTAAGGAGGGAGATTACAACCAGCCAACCCACAGGGTTCAGTTGAAAATAGCATCGTACGACTAAAGGTGGTCTTCTACAAGGAGAGAATATGCTGATTCTTATGAGTAGGAGAATTATCCCAAGACATGCATGCTTTATTTATTTTGGGCAAAACTTGCCCTAAATCACAAGTGTAGACATGTTTAATGCTTCCCTTCTTCCCGCTTTAATGCTGCATACTAGAAAGCTACAAAGCGTACCTTAGAAACTTTTAATGAGGTACTACTGTAATATGGGGTTCCACACCCTGCCCTACTGCAGGCGTTAGCACTAGTATTACTGTCTACAGACTTGTAATAGCTGTTATTTAACTATAGTTGGAAAGTATATCTTCTCAGGATTCATGTAAGTGGTCACTGTTTTTAGTCCTTACAACGTTGATCAGCTAGCAAAAGAAGGGCATGGGATATCCTGTCTTGAAAGAATATCAGAGCTCCCATCACTCCAGCCTGTAACGGAATGGATTTGCCTGGTATTTCAAGTATTACAGTTATCCATGTACTGACAGTATCCAGGAGAGGGCAGGAAGGGAGGGAATTTCCTTCTAGGACTATAGTGCAGAAAGCTAAGAGCAGTTGCACTGCATTTACAGACACAGTCAAAGGGAGAAGGAATTTGAACTATTTGGCAGTCTCTGCTCAAGAGAGCGCCAGAACAAGAGAACAGAAGTAGTATTTTGCAAGGCTCAGGTGCAGTTGCAGCATAAAAGAAACCTGCAAAAAATAATTTTGTACTTACCTTGTTAAAATTATAGGTACTATTTCAAGTAAATATTTATGTTACAGAGAAACAGTAGAAGTACTAAAGATTACAAGAAATATTACAGGCTTGAACATTAGGTTTCTAATGTATACAGAAATTATAATTGTTTTAGACACGTTACACAAGAAGTTGCTGGAATATTTCAAAAACACATGAAATCACAAAAGAAAAATCAGCCTACAAATTACAGAGGTCTTTATAATCATTGCAGTTGTAAACAGTATTAAAATAATGTGATGAATTTATTAAGGTTCTCAAATATGACCTCCTGGCCCATTCACCTCTGCTAATGGCAATGAAAAAACCATGGGGGGATAATTTAGAAACATTCATGCAAAAAGGGTTACAAATGCTGCTGAATTTCTGGCTTTCAGGCAAACAGAATGAGAGGGGAAAATTCCTCCTCTCAGGATAGCGCAAGTGGAAGTACACTACAAGCAGAAAGATTCATACTTAAAATAGTAATAGAATTAAGTTTGGGTGGTATATGAAAAAACAGACACAGAACAAGCATACACAGAGGGGGAAAAAAATACCAAAAATATCTTCACCAAATAATGCCAAGAAAAACCTGAACAATTCTCTGTGTGTGTTTTAGCTACTTAAAGTACATTTACTTCTGGCTGGCTATACATAAAAAAGTGTACCTTTTGCTCATGTATCT
This sequence comes from Balearica regulorum gibbericeps, assembly GCF_011004875.1. Taxonomy (NCBI): domain Eukaryota; kingdom Metazoa; phylum Chordata; class Aves; order Gruiformes; family Gruidae; genus Balearica; species Balearica regulorum. The sequence continues at coordinate 130,774,509 of NC_046185.1, read as the reverse complement.
GCTAGCAGGAAAACAAGGAAAAAAAAAACCCTAACCACCAACCCATATATACATCATACGTATAATTTTATACTATGTCTCTATCTAAAATACTTTTTTTAAAAAATCAAGGGAAATACATCTGGAATTTCAGCTATGCAAACATTTTCTAAATATTTAGCAAAAAAAGTCTGAGCGACAGTAATTTCTGCTATTACTTTCACGTGAACAACCAAAGACAGATTTTACAGCAGCCTAACTTAGCTCCCTACAAATTCAGATCACAACTTTCTTTCAGTGGCACTTGTTAAACCTACATTTGATTTATTTTCAGTAAATGAGCACCTTCTTTTTTATGGCTGTTACATTACCCCAACATTTACACCACTGAGCACTATTGAGATACAAAATACCAAACACTAAGAAATACCTGTAACAGAAGGATGGCCTTGAAATGCCATTTGCATGTTTTTGAAAACGTTACTGGTCTCTATGAGAGTTCACAAATAAGTCCACTATCACTATCAACTTATGCACTCAATGACTAAAATTTAGTCTTTAACATGATGATTTTGTCAGGAAAAGAAAAAAAATCATAAATACAGACTCACTTCTCAGTAGACAAGAAGCAATAAAGAAATTAACAGTATTTTAAAGTAAAATGAAACAATGGTAAAAAACCACAAGACTTTCTCCCCTTCATCTTCTACCTTCTTTAGCTTTTTATGATCTTTTTGAGGCTCTTATGCAAAAGAATTCCTCTACCCCTTCTCTTTAGGCATAAAGTAGACTGTCAAGCAGAGCTACCTTGACCTACTCTTCCTTTATTATTTTTTTTTCTGATTAAGAGCAATTAATTTCTTCTGCACAAAATAACTGGGACATGGGTGCTTGTCAGATTAATTTTTGATCCATATTTTGGTTAAGTAGGGCAACAATAATCACGATGCTCATTTTGTCAGAGCTGAATCAAGCCAAAATTTACCCACTTTCTCCATGGAAAACTTGGCCCAAAAAAGGCACTGTACATTTATTTTTCCCATTAGTCATCTTTCTCCAGTAGGTTCAAATCAACCTCTATCATCTCTGGTTTCTCACAGCCCACTCAGCCTTTTTTCCCCTTTGTAGTCAGTATACAGTTTAGAATAAAATGGTACATTTTTTGCTATCTACTTGTCCACATATGTACATGAAAGTTTACTTATATACACGTTATTATGATCAAACTACACCAGAGTTAAGATTTCTACAAAGCTTTAACTTTTATTTCTTGGAGGGGTGTGTGTAAGAAGTCATATTTTGGTTAGAGTGATTCTTAGAGGGAAATTTATGACCGCAAGGAAAAAAAAAAAGAAAAAGAAAAAATAGGAAAAAAAATCACTCCAAGTGTAACATATTCTCAAGATTCCCCCGCCTCCATAATATCTAGTCAATGTAACCTCAGCTCTCCAATCCTAAATCCCACCACAACAGGATAGATGTCTCTAATTGCTTAGGGGGTGTTGTGCACATGTATTTTGTAGTACTTTGCATGTTACTGAGATAAATCCAGCAATTTAGAGCTGCGGAGTAGGCTTTCCTTCAAGGGATGGATTTCTGTTAAGTCCTTATCTGCATATAGATGTTTATTTATGATCCTATTACCTGCGAAATTGTGACCAGCACTTTTCCTTATATTCTCTAGGGTTTCAATTGTGAGAGTTAACTGGCAAGAATAAAAGCAGCATTTTAAGTAGCCTGCGTTGAAATTTTATGCCTACTATGAATTGCTCTTGAAGAAATGCCCCAAAAACAATCAGGAGAAGAACATTCATCAGAGGTACAAAACTGTGTCCAGAGAAAAAGCAGCCCCCCGACCCCGAGTCCTTCACCCCACAGTGCCTGTCAAACAGCATGGCAGCTTCCCTGTGATAATATACGAACAGGAAACTTCAAAGCAATGTCACAGCTTTAAAATGGTAGTTTAAAGGTAAAAGACGATCCCTTAGAAGGACCAGTAGTTCTCAGTAGTACTACCAGACAGAACAATAGATTCAGGTACGGCAATATAACTTTGGCAATGTTTAAGTGCTAACCATCCGCAAAATACTAAAACCAACTAACACCACACACATCCGCACACAACACAAAATTCTAAGCAGTCTTACAATTTCACCTGAATAAATACATCTTCTTAAAAGAGGCAGAAACCTCCTGTCCATATCCAGCTCTTCTTATCTGAAGAGGTGAAGGTGGATGGATGAAACCAAGGAAGAAGCCAGCTGTTCCAAAGCAAAGTCAGCTGGTATCCATATAGTTGCTATTTAAATATCAAAACAAAAAATGGCTATCACAGCTTATTTTTGTCTAAAAGAGACATGACGCAGTGAAGTAACAATCAAGCAGTTCAACAGGAGGTTGCTTTGTTAGCGAAATGTAACGCACAGGATGCTGTACTTACTCAACAGAAGAAAACCCAAGTACCTAATGACCTATTTATCCTCCCAGGAGTATTTTTCAAATTAATATGTAAATAAATATTTTACAATACAAATTATCACAGCAAGCATCTATCTTTTTAGTGGAGGTTTCACAATTTAAAAATATCTTTCCCTTTTCCATCAGAGAACTTTCTCCCCAAGTAAAAGCTACCAGTTAATTCTGCACAAGAGATGACAGTACTTATTTCCTTTTCCTTTATTCATTTCATTTTCTGCTAGTATGTTTACCAAAAGTTCTCACAAAGGGCAAATCGTATTTCACACCTATTTAGAGTATTCACTTACAGATCATATAGTAATGCTCCCCCACAAAAGCACACGTCTGAACAGGTTTGTGAAAGACCTTATACATATTTATCTCCATGAAATCTATTTTTGGAGTTACACCAACGTGCATGTTTTTTATTGCCTTGAAGGTTATCTTTTCTTCTGAATTTCTTTCAAGTGTCTTTATCACTTTAAAGCATCTTGGCAAGCCTGCTACTTCCTGATATTTTGAAATCGCTTCAGAGTTTGAAGACTCTTAAGTTGAGACATTTTTATAACAACAAAGGACCATGTCTTTAATTAATGTCTATCTATCTTTTGGTAACTGGAGTAAACTTTGTTATGAATAATGTACTTCTCTGCACTTTAATTTTCAAATTGGTTTCACAACAGTTTTCATAAAATGAATGCCTTAAACTTTTTGAGTGACATCTATCAACACTGCACATCTCCTTAACACAAACACAATGCCAATATCCCTGTATGTCTTTTTTGAACTTGCCTACTCTATATATTTGTTCTAATATCTTCATTGCTAATTCTAGCTTGAAGTTTACCTTGAAATCCTATGGTCTTTCAAACAGGAGACTGCTAGGGACTGATTGATAATGTCTCGGTACCTTCCTGCAGAAAAGCTATTACTTGATACCATTACCTGATTTCCTCTTGAAATGCTAAAAAGAGCTGCCAAGAAAAACAAATGTTTTACAGAAAGTCTTTGAGCCATCTCAGTTATCAAACATTGTTTCCAGTGAAGCATCCTCTAAACTACCACTTATTCCAATTCTATCTAATGCTGCCCAGTTTACTGATGGTAGTGTAAATTCTCCTCTAGCATGGAACATGTCAAGGAAGTAAATAAAATATATCATCTCATGTTCTTGCTAACAGCCTTCCTACCAATTGGAGAGGCTGGGTAAAAAGGAAAACACTATATATCTAAGCTTATATGACTTTAAGATTTATTATTTTAATTGGTTTATTAACTTGATCTTGCTCAGTGATACCTTGGTTTTAATTGCCGGCATTTTACACATAAAATAACTGTGAAGCTGGTCACGTCTAACTTGACTATGGGTCCTTGCTTGCAAATATCAGCCTGTCTCTCCTGTTCAGATCTCCACTACTACCTTCCCTGTAACTCACAATCTCCTCTGCCTGCCCCATATTTAGGCTGCTTCTCTTTCAATGCAAAGGAGCGTTTTCCACCTAAAAGGGCCAGCTCTCATCCACTGGAGCAGAGTTCCACGTGCTCACGCGAGATACGTGGCAAAGCTACACAACACAAGCCTTCTCTTGTTCTGTGTTCAGAGAGCAAAGAAAAGAAGATAAACACTGAAACTCTCTAAATGGAAATACTTGAGGGACCGTAATAAGCCACACTGAACCATCTATACACGTTCCAATAGGAACTTTTCCCACCATAAGCATTAGTATTTGCAATCAGCTACATGCATGAAAAAGTAGACACTCCCCTACATTTTGTTGTCCACATTGGTCTTGAAGGGTGGACACTCTCTTCATAAATAGACATGCATGCACTACCCCTGAGGCTGGTGAGCATGGAAAGGTTGCATGCAAGAACGTACCATCAATCCAGAATTTGAAAGACTTTAATATCTTACCGAAAGTGAAAACTAAACATACTCACTGTAGAGTAGACCATTTAAAAAAAACAAAACAAAACCAACAAAAAGCCCTCAACCAGTAGATTATAAAGCATAATAACCATATATCTTTTTTTTTCAGTAGAGTAACACTGATGGCAATATTTCCCCATGGGACTCCTGCATTTACTCTTTTTAAATAACAGAAAGAGAACCACAACTTTATGTTTTAACAGTCTGCTAAAAGTTACTGCTGCTGGATTTAGGGTTTTCTTTCTTAGACTTGTTCTGATCTTATTTTTATTATCTATTTATTCACCTAATTTAATTCTTTTACTGGTCTATCACTGATAAGAATACATGCTTGGTCTTCTAATTTATACAACTTTATTTTGATAGCTGATCAAATTACTCTTGTGGTAAAACCAAATCTCGAAGTAACAGCAACAGTGAAGCCAAACATAACTACAGACCTTGCTACCTATTCTTACAGAAAAATCTCAATCATTTACCACTATTCCACAAGAAGGTTGTGACTTTTCATTCTTGGCTTTTTTTGAACAGTAAATAAAGGGTACTTATTCTAAGAGTGAACAGTCATTGACAGACACTATGCAGAAATCTGTGTTCCAACTTAAATCAGCAGAACTTTAAACTGTTATCAGGGAGAGGACATGACTCCACAGTTTAAATTATATGAATTCAAGACGCGGATAGTTTCAAGAGGTCAAAACTCTCTGAGCCTTGAATTCATATCATTAAAAGAGGTTTCTAAAGAGGTTACTTCAGAAATCCAGGAACTGAAAACTCATTCAATGTTCAGGCAGCTACTAAGTTGCCAACTATTATTTATCTGAGGTGCAGGGTTGGGGAACAACACAGAAATTCATCCCTTCTGCACACCAGCAGTTGCCTTCAATGTGTGTTGGCATGGCACAGTCTATACTGAGGCTTGCTGAATGCAACGACAGACTTCATTTGGTTTTGCTGTGCACGGTATATTGTAGCCGCAGGAGGCAATTCAAGTTTTCAAGACACCAAATTAAGCCTATGGGCATTGCATTCCACTTAATTTGCACTGATGAATGAAGTAAGCTCCTTGTTTATCCAGCCAACAAGCAGAAAGGCTTCTAGTGTGATCTCACATGATCGTATTCCTATATCCTGTGCTGGCTGTAGTCTCTGTCTCTGTGCCCCATGTATACAGGTAGATATATAACACTGAGTATCTTGCTATCTCTTGACTAGGTAGCAAATGCTGTGTGTGTATATATGTACACATGTACAGACAAGATACATAGATAGATTTACACACATCTACACATGCGTGCACACATTCATTCATCAGGAAATGACCACTTCATAAGTCCCATGTTTTCAGGACATCATTAAGAGAATTGCAGGAACTCAGACAGCATTTTAGGTGTGAGGACATAGCAGTCCTGTGGCACAGAGCGCTGAATAAAGGGCATAATGTAAATGTGGAACCTCAGAAAATACAGACTGAGGATTTCCATCTTTAGTATTTCAGTAACTTCCAGCTTTTGTAGAGGTATCATAAAACTGAACTTACGGTTCAAACATTGTATAGGTATGCATGTGGAGGAAGGTCAATACATTAGATATTACAGTTTCAGAGATACAGCTCACAATAATATTAAGGAGAAGTGCTTGCACGTTTCATTAAGATCTGGCTGCCCTGCAAATGCTAAATCACTAGTGCTTGTACTTCTGCATATGGTTAAGTCAAATTACACAGCAGCAGGAGCACAGAATTACCTAGCACCGTTGTGCACAAAGCATAAGGCACTATCAGATTTTCTGCTACTGGAGAAAAAGCAGTGTTAAATGTTATGTAAAGCTATTCCCTATATATCCTCCATAAAATAAAGCTACTGCTTACTGTATTAACTGCTGTCAAGTTCAGCAAAGGGATTAAAGAGAGGACAGTCAACCATTTCACATGCAGGCATGCATGTCAGACAGGAACCATAACCTAGTATGAGAGTAAAACCTTGTACCAGCATTCATCATCTCCTGACTGATACTAGGCAAACAACTACCTTAAGCCACAGATCATATTCAGCAAGGAAGGGACTTTCTGTTTTCCTATCTTAACTTGCTAAAAGGCATAGAGGGCTGCCTCCTCTGATACCCTCCTCCTTTCTGCCACTCAGGAAAATATCCCATCTCTGCATCAGACAAGCAGCAGTTTGGCAACTGCCTCTCTGCCCTACAGTTTCTGCTGAGAAAGAGTTACAGCAGCAGAATCTGAGTATATTTTTCTGCAGAGCTCCAACACTTTATTTGCTTTGGAGTGTGGAAGAACTGATAACTTGACATGTCAAAGCCACTTCTACTTCTCTGCTGTTTCCAAATATTTTTCCTGCACTTCCTTTCCTCTTTTCCACAAAAAGTGCCCTCCTGCACCGCAAATATTCTAATCCACAGTGACAGCACTTAGGGCTGATTAAAGTGTTTGCAAGTGATGACAAAAATATGCTCAAAAGGCAAGACGGCTTGCAAGAACAGAGCTGCAAAAGAAAAGGAAAATAATTTATGAGCAGAACCTGCTTTAAATTTGCAGTAGAATCATTACCTTCATCATCCTCAATGCAGCAGCAAAGCAAATAATTGCAATTACAGATTGAACATAGGTCTTACATATTTAAAATACTCAGTAATTACTGGAGTGAAGGAAGTCAAATGCAGCAAGTAATTCTTCCACAGAAATGAAACAGATTTAATATTACCCTTGTCTAAAATTCATCCATTTCTTTAATAGTTGTTTAAATTATATTAGCCTTAAAAAAAATAATGAAAATCTGGCTCCTACACTTTAAAAAACAATTGCTTTATGTAATGAACATAATGAATTTTTAATACATACTTTTTTCTTTTTTTTTTTTTTAAAATGGGAGATTGATAGCACATTTTTGATCTAGGCACTGTGCCTGTGGGCAATGTGCTGGCTTCAACAATTCTCCAGCTACTACAGCCCCCTGTTAGGCACTGTGCCAGACAACACCTTATCCAGAAGAACTAAAAATGGGCTATTGACTTCACTTGTAGTCTTGCCCAAGCTAGGCTCACAGTACTGGTTTCAGGACAATCCTGTGGTACAGCCTAACATGCAGTTCTTGCAAAGGACAGGCTCTCTGCAATGAAAAGCAAACAAGCTGTGCTTTGTGAGCTCCAGTGAGGCTCAAAAACTTCCCACAAACTCATCTCCAGTGGCAGAAGAAATTGTAACTGAGATGAAAACATGAATGAACACCAGAGGATCTGTATGGAGAGGAAGATTGCTTGGGAAGTCCATTCTTTGATATTTAATTCCTCCTCAAGACTTCCCTGTGCTTACAGCACTCCTCCACTTCTCCATCGCACTGGATGACAAAATAAGGCAACAGTTCACCTCATAGCCTTTCCATCACTTGAGAGCATAAAAGGAGTCTTTCTCCAGAAAGCTTAATAGGAACACGACATCTCTGACATCTTCATCCTGATGGCAAACTTGGTTACAACTGGCCAAAAGATGAGATCAAAAAAAGATGAGATGGGACCTCAAGTGGTTAACTAGTCCACTCATCTGCCAAAAGGATCAGCTATATCATTCCTAGCATTTGCTTGAATAACCTCCAGAAACAGATACACCAGTCTCAAACTATTTCCATCATACTCAAACCTTTCTTACTGCAAATTCAGGTGGTCACTTTTTATCCAAATAGGCATTTTGGGGGGGGGTCAAAAGGACACAGATTTCTCCATGATTCTTACAAAGCATCAGGTCTGACCCACTGAGGGCTCTTCTGGGAGCTGGGACTAAGCTTGGCTGGCCCACTTCTTTTGTTGACTCAAAACTGGACTCAACCATTTCAGCTCTGGCCTTCCTAGCACCACTAGCAGCAGTGAAACACAGACTCCACTCTGTATTTCAAACTGAGAGGGAAAAGGCCAGATACCACTGGAAAAGGTCAAGAATTAGTCACCAGCAGTAGGAAAGGTGGCAGTAGGAACTAATGGCAGAGAGGAGTTTATTGATTTGCTCCCTGTACTAACTCACACCGCCTGCAGCATAAAAACAAAAGCACAGAATGAGTGTTTGGTCCAGAACCATCACTGTCTGCTTGGAGCCAATTCCCTTCTAGTTTGGCATTCCTCTTACAGTATGTTTGTCTACACTATGGCGTGCTTATAAGAAGCTATGTGAAAAGGCTTAGCATGGACAAGACAAGGGAGAAGGAAGAGATGCTCCCTGTGGAGAAGAAGCAGACACTAGCCAAGAACAAACACTACAGTTCGTTGTTACTCTCTCTGTTACTCAATGATTTGTCCCAGTATCGTCTGAGGAACCAAAATTAAGATAACCAGTCTATAATTCCTCCTTTCAGCCTTCTAAGGGGTAGGCACTAAGTTGAGGGTTTTTCTAGTTTCCATATACAAGAATTCCTGAAATGGGTGACAGTTACTTAGAAAGCACAAAGTATTTCCCTTTCCAACTCATGACATAAAGAATCAAGCCTTGGAGATGTCTTTATGCAGTAAGTTATGAACACAATTAAAGAGTTTTCATACTAAGCAATCATTACTACTACTAAGGCAATCATATATTTTTAAGCCACTAATGACAATGATTTAGCCAAAAATATAGCAAAACACAGTTTGGTCTATCAAATCCCACACAAACTAAGTTCACTTTCTATTCCCTTCCCCATCTTCATCTAAAAAACTAGAATTCACCTGGGGAGGCATCAGAGCAGATAGTTGTTTCTTTTTTGTTTTCAGGTAGATCTTGAAAGTCAAGACTATGCAAAAGACCATCCCGTCCACCCCAAAACCCAGCCAATAAAAAAATTATCCCTAATATACAGAGTTTACAAAAACACCTCTTTTAATTATCTACTTTGCAACCTAGTGAGGCTCAAAACAGGCAACTGAGCCACAACTTCACCAACAAAGGAAAAGCAGGGAAACAAATGCAACATCCAGCTGAGGAGTATCCCTCAGGGAAGCATTCATCCCAGTGAAGTCAACCCTAACACTGAGCAATGGAGGAAGCAACAAGCAAACTTGAAAATCCTAATTAAACAAAGGAGAAGAAAAAAACAAAAAGGATGAGCCTGCAAGTTTTCCAACCCTTTGCTTTTAGTATCAATGAATCCCAGTGAAATTAACTTGAGCTAAGTCTTCAGTAGAAATAGTACCTTCCTGTAGGACTGCCTCCTTTCTAGGTTTTTTTCTACATACTTCACGTGTTCTGATCTGTACTGATGTTCCCTTTTCTTTCACCAGCCAAATATGGAAAACCTAGTGATGAACCGCTTATGAATTTCCCTAACCTAGGGTTTATGTAAAGGCATAGGCTCTTTTGACATTTAAAAATGCATTTTAAGTCTTAATTTGACAATAAATGCTTTGAACCTCGGGTATTAACAATACCATAAAGACAAAGCTAACAGATAAAATAGCAGCAAGTTTGTAAGGAATAGGAGTATCTCTCCTAGTATTAAAAAAACCCCACAAACCCAAACCCAAAAAACCACCCTCACATAATGTGTGGGAATGACAGATCCGCTCCAACTAAAAAGACAAAGTTGACGTGCTTAAAGTACATGTTTAGGATCCTAGACTTGGCTTAACTCAAACAGCTTTGATTGGATGGGGTCCCTCAACAGTATTAAAACTGCTCTAATTGCATTCTTCAAGCCAGCTGAAGGCTGACAGCTTCCGCTCTCCCGCTCGCTATCAGGGCACATCAAGGACTTCTGTTATGAGAGGAGCACCTGGTCCAAATTTATTTCAACGGCCCAGAGCAAAATGGGAAGGTGCTTAATGTTCAGCCACAATGGTGACATTTTTACGATACATCCAAAGTTCAGAAACAAACAAATGAAGGATTTGAAAGGCGCACGAACAGAAACGGTGACAATAAAAATTCAACATTAATATATCAATTTTAAAACATATACCACCCAGATTCTTGAGGGCAAGGCCAAAAGTTCAAGGCAGAGAAAAGAAGAAATCTGTGTAGCTAGCTTGAAAGAAGGAAAAAAAAAAGTCTCTAAGTTTTTGAAAGAAATGCTGACCTTTTACTAAAAATGACATAGTTAATTTCATCCTATGTTAGATGACTACAAGTAGTACCACTCATTCCATCCAAAAGTGGTGGCAAATTTCAGCTTTAGCAGAATAACAAGTGATATGAACGGAAAATTTTTCTACTTTTTATGTTATCTTGTTTGGTTTGTGCCCCTCCCTGCAACCCAGTGTTAAAAATCAAATTAACTGGAGGAGCGGGGGCAGATGCACACAGGCTAATATTATAAAATCTTCAGATCAGTAGTGAGAGATGAGTGAATCATTATTGAGAAATTTATTATAGTGTTAAAGAGGCTTTAATGTTTCTCAATTTTTTTGAAAAATACCATTGCTATTTTTAATCAAACCTTTATGAACATGACATTCTTGCTCAACTAAGTTTTTTTTTAAATTTTAGAAACTGAAACACTGAAATTGCTTTACAGTAATCCGTGCATATCCACACAGTAAAGCAAAGCCTACAGAAAAACTCACAACTATGCATCAACATAGGAAGCGTCGATTAACTCTATAAATAACAGCATTTAGGAAGAATTTTAAACGTGTGTCGCAAAATCAAGGAACAAATTATTCTACATTAAGCAATTCCATACTATTTATAATAAAGATCTGAGTTCCATGCCTTGAAAATTTCTATTTAGGTATAAGAATATACTGAAAAAGAAGTAACCTCTTTAATCAGCATTCTGGCTTTTGTACTGCGGTAGAAAGCATATATTTCCTCCTCCTTGGCAATTACTGGCTTACTTTCCAATCAGTATGTATGGCCAGATTTGCTGCCCCGTATGAAGTTATTAGCATGCACACATGTGGTATTTTTCTTTACCAAAGAGATAAAAGTGTTATTTAGTAATTGACTGACAGAATCTGCAGTACAATCTAAAGTACTAAAAAAAGACTTCATTCAAGAAAGACTGGAATACATAACTATACAGGTAAAAATACACCATCTTTAAAAATGAATCCCAACTAACTTATGGCACAGTTAATACTGCAATTTCTTGTCATCTTAAGCTACAGCTCTGCTTTCTCATGCAATTTCCCTTCTATTCTGCATGGTGAATTAGAGAACAATGCCCAAGCGCAGACTTTTCTCGATGGCATCTGCTGATACCAATTGTTAGTACTGTCATGACTATTGTGCTTGATCAGCAGCATACTTCTCAGAAATATTTTCCTTCTGCTTGCTTCCTATTAACTGGGACAAGCTTCCTTAAGGTCTTTCTCAAGAACAGCCTGACTTTAAGAACCATCATGTTTCCTTATTTTACCTACATAACACTTATATCGACATTTTTCAGATAGAAATTTTTAGTGTACGAACAAATGTTGTCTTTTCACTAAACAAGCAATGATTTGTTGTGGCATTTAAAGATCTTTAAAAATCCAAATCCCAACCACACTTTTCGCCAAAGCCTGTAATGAAATAAACAATTTTTAAAATAAAAAAAAAAAGATCTCATGAGGAAAGATGTGTCAGGAGAAAAAGATGGATAGTGGAAGAAAGAGTTAACAAAAACTGCAATACACCTCAAAATGAGCTATAAAGTTCCATAATGAACCTTCTAGTCCTGAACTATCTCTCAGGCGCATTCACTTATATTTCTTTATGCTGCCATCTCTCACTGCAAGTATAACAAGAAAGTTAAAATGTAATTTTACATGTAGGTATATCACCTCAAATTAGCAACATAAAATTACTGACATTTATTCTAAAGAAAGCCCTACTTGCTAGAGGTAAAATGCTGAACTAGCATCTGTCAGTACTGCTAATTGAGGTAAGGTTGGGAACTATAAAGTACTATTAAAGGAGTAAAATAATACCAAATGGAAATGCTGAGAAGATACACTACCCTTTTGACACTCTAAATTATTATCCTGATTAATGTAGCTTGTATGTTTGACTCTTAAAAGTGCCATGAACAGTAATGTGCTTCAGAATTGCAAGGAACATTCTTATGGGCCACAGTACCTGAAAAAACACTTTAACTAATTCTTGCAATATAATACCTTTGTGTTTGATGCATTTTTAATAAAGTGTTCCATCTTCTGTATTTTTAAAAAGCATCCGTCTTTTTTAGAAAAAAGGCACAAATGCCACATTTTCACCTCCAGCTTCAGCAGTTCCACCTGGTCCTCTTCAGCCTAAGTTTTGAGCAGATCTTTGGACCACAAGCTACTCGCAAGATTTTTGCCAGCATCTTGTGAACGATGACAACACAATAAAATCCAACACTGGACTCAAAGGTGAAAGAGTTAAATCTAGAGGAGTATTAACAAAACTCATCCAACTTTATCTTTTTTTCTTGTTTGGCATATCTATCCCTTTGACACCACAGTATGACAAAACCTGTAGAGCTCTGTCTGTTCATTTGGGAACACACAGCAAATTTTGCTGTGGCACCTAGAAGTCTTCTAAATAAACTCAGTTTATCAAGCAGACATTCCTTCTTCCTTTTTCAGGAGGAACAGCAGGGGAAGAAAATCAAAGACTATTCTGATCCTCATAGTCTGGCCTATGCCTACAATTTGTTGCTGGCCCCAGCTTTTAGAAAATTCAGAGACTTACAAAACACCCATAGTCATGGTACAAAATAAAGGCAATATGAAGAACATTCAGAGATGACAACTGTATTTCATTTTACTTCTGTGTGACTAAGTGTGGTAGGTTAATTTATTTAACACAGTCACAATATTGAACTGCTTGAAAATATTAAGCTGTATCAGCTTAAAAGCAAACATTTATGGCCAGATCCTATGGGATTTATTTTTGTACAGACAGCTCACATGAGGAAAAAAAATACAGTACACATTTCCGACTTGCTAAAAACTTTCATAATAGCACTAGTTAACAAAGAAAAAGTTCATGCCTTCCCCTCCACCCCCACAGATAAACTGAAAAATTTCAACTGATTTAGCATTTGGACATACTAAAATGAAGCCAAATACAGCATACTTTATAGCTGAGCCTGGAAATTATTTTCAGCTTATGAAACTTATGTAGATCGTTCACAGAATCCTTAACCTCATGAAGTTCAACAAGGAGAAGTGCAAAGTCCTGTACATGGGGAAGAACAACCCCAGGCACCCCCAATATGTGCTGGGGGGCACTCAGCTGGAAAGCAGTTTGGCAGAAAAGGACCTAAGGGTCCTGGTGGACACCAAGTTGAACGTGAGCCAGCAATGTGCCCTAGTGGCAAAGAAGGCCAGTGGTGTCCTGGGCTGCATTAGACCAAGTCTTGCCAGCAGTGAGGCCACACCTGGGGTACTGGGTCCAGTGCTGGGCTCCCCAGCATGGACATGGTGGAGAGAGTCCAACAAAGGGCCACTAAGATGACAAAGGGACTAGAGCATCTCTCCTACGAGGAAAGGCTGAGAGAGCTGGGACTGTTCAGCCTGGAGAAGAGAAGGCTCGGGGGGGGGGGGGGGTGTGTGTGTCTCACCAATGTGTACAAATATCTGAAGGGAGGATGCAAAGAGGACAGAGCCAGGCTCTTTTCAGAGGAGCCCAGTGGCAGGACCAGAGGCAATGGGCACAAAAATGAAACACAGGAGGTTCTGCCTGAACATCAGGAGACACTTTTTCACTGTGAGGGTGACCAAGCACTGGCACAGGTTGTCCAGGAAGGTTGTGGACTCTCCATCCTTGCAGATATTCAAAAGCCATCTGGACATGGTCTGGGGCAGCCTGCTCTAGGTGGCCCTGCTTGAACAGGGGGGGTTGGACCAGATGACCTGCAGAGGTCCCTTCCAACCTCAACCATTCTGTTCTTCTGTAAAGGAAGCTTCAAAATTTTTGTGTGCACTTTACAGTCACCAAAGAAGTATCTTCCATATTCTAAATGATCTGAAAGTCAGTTTTCATATGAGAGACTGCATGTATGCACACATGCATGTACATATACACACAAACAACCTCACTCCTTTTAAGGATAGATGATCAGTATTTAATTCTTTCACCATCTCAAGAATTCCACATCCCAAGGCCTTCCAAAAAATACCTAGCTTGAAAAGTCATGGTGAATCCACTGCACATGAACAGTTTTTGAGAGGGGAAAAGGACACAGTTATTCTTGAGTTAAGAATGTCAAAATAGTCCATCAAGTTAATGAAGGAGTTATCTGCTGTAAAAAAAAGTCCCAGATTTCACAAAAAGAATAAAGAAAAGCCTCCAAAGTTCTCCCCTGTATTTTGTCTGCATTCAAGTGACATCCATACTTCAGAATTAAGAGAAATGCACTGGTTAACTGGGGCATTAAAGCAACCTCTGCAGAGCTGGACAGTTTGTTAAGTTCATTAGCACCCAGATTACCATCTTACAGACTCTTTGAGCCCCTCACAATCATCTGAAAGATCATTAGATTCTGACACATTGTTCTAATATATCTAAATGACCTTTCAGATATGCTCTTCAGGTTCTCACTGTTAACACCGCATGCCAAATGTCACCAAAATTTTTTGAAGTTAAGTGTCACCATAAGACATTTTGACAGGCCATTTTGTTGCTACATACAGCAACAGAATTATGTTACGCTGCGGGTGAGGGACTGAAAGAGAGATAAAGCATCTGATCCCTAGTCAGGTACACCGTTACTTCCAGTATCTTGTGTAGTTGTCAGCCTTATGGAGGACGAAGCCACTACTCTGAGTGGCTCAAGGCTCCTGGCATCCTCACTTACACAGGGCATTTTAGAGACATCAAGGCAGCTGGAGAAAATAGGCAGCGTGGGCTGCATTAGAGGGCAGTTCCCCTGTCTGAAGTACCAGCTAGGTTCCCAAACAGGATCAGCTTTTCTCAGAGTGAACAGTTTCAACAAAGGCAGACTGATGCACCTTTCCCCAGACCTCACACATACTTGGGTATATGCCCACTGAATAATCTCATCTCTTCTGAGGAGCTGGCTCAGCTTACACCCCATCACACGAGCAAAATCCAGGGCACGTACCATGTAGTGCTCCAAGATAGCTCCCATTGCCAGAATGAATATAACCACTCCTTCCTGCAAGCCCGCTGTACCTAGGTGCAAAGAAAGCAGACACACTAATCCTTTAAGAGGATTAGGGAAGACAGGAGGGAGGGTCAGGGGATCCATTTTTATTGGAGAAGATGCATTGCTTCATCTGTACCAGTCTGAACGTCCTCCTTTGACTTGCTAGTCTTTCCCTTCCAAAGAACTTCAGGGCAATAAGATGACCCAGTTCAAACAAACATCAGCAAAAGTCTGCCACGTTTTCTGAATCAATCAGTACAAATGAAAACCATGAGAAACTGGGTGTGAATGAGCAAACAAGCATCAAAAGACAGGAGCTCATTCAGCTGCAACTTCACAGGGACAGCCAAGAACAATTTTCAATAAAAGGAGCTCCTAGTAACTTCCAGAAAACTGAAATATTTCTAAGAATTATTCAGCAACTGGAAGAACAGGAGACCTTGGGTCAGAACCACTTTCTAATGCATTTCCCTTTGAAGTTCTTGTCTTTTTATCACCATTATCTAGCGCACCACGAGCACTCGGGACCATGGGCTTACATGGCAGGAGAGGAAAAAGATTCCCTATCCTGAGGAACATGGCTGCACCTTCAGATGTGCTTCAGCGGCATTTGAAGACAGTTCATCTGACTTACAGGACGCTCATCGCACTAAAATAGCGCCAGAAAAACATGAAATTCCAGAGAAGTCAGACTTCTCAGAGCCAGCCAATTCACGACATTAATTTGCTATTAGACAAAGAGCTTACCAATGGAATTTTAATGAGGAGGTAAATGAACAATCGTGACCAACCTGCTGGACAAGCAACATAAGACAATCTTTTTGTGCAAACAAGCAAATCCTAACATCATAGAACTTGCATGAAATTTCACATCACATGCACTGAACACATGAACTAGGCAGTGGTGTGTATGTGTGTGCCTGCTCTACGTGCTACCTGTCAAAGCAGACCGCCTACAGCTTAGTCAGGAGGAGACTTTAAAAATCTTGTGAAAGTACAGATGATAAAAGGATCTGAGAGGGTGGTACAAAGTAACTAGCTTCTTCAAATAAATACTCTCCACAGCTGTAAACTAGATTTCGAGTTCCTGGGGCAGCAGGAACAAATCCTCAGATAAAAACCACATCTACTTAATGAATAGATATGTGGGAGCAAAGAAAGGCTGACATTTCTATAGCAACAGAGTTAATGGTGCGTGCAAGTATTTAATTCCACATTTTCAATTAAATTTTCTGGCTTTCACTGTGTTTTTTTGGTTACAATGCAAACTACTTAGGATATTCGTCAGGGTTTGGGAGTACACAGATTTGAGAACTCTGAAGCAATAATGCAAGTGTAAATCAGCAATACTGGGTTGACTTTATTCCATGTACAAGCCTTCCCCACCTAGAAAAGTTTCCAGAAACACGAGCTGAACCTTGAAGTTTGTTAGATGCTCTTTCCCAGGCCTTTATAAACCAAAAGCAATAAAACATTGTAGGCAAAGCATTCTGATCTTAGACACCACGTACAGTACTTAGAGCAACCACCCTATGGAAGTCTTGTTATTGCTGCCTATTAAAAAAAGAAATCTGAAAACCAGAAAGTTAAAGCCTTGCTGCTGTGGAGTAAAAGAATGGCCTTTTTATGGTGTGCTACTGCTGCCTTAAGGGGTAAATCCTGTTTAGGGCAAACCCTAGAAACAAAAAAGCCCAGCATCATTGTTGTATTAAACAGATCCCTCTTTTTGCTGATTTTATGGCACACGTAGAGCCAAAAACCTCCTTATCAGACCAAATGCTCAACTACTTACTTTGGAGCCAATTAAAAAGGATTGTAAGATGACTTTTAAATTAAGGCTTTCAAGATATTCAACCAGCCAAGTAAACCGTGAGAGCCGGATGCCCCCCCTCAAAAGGTTTAGTGCTAGCGTCCCACCACCCACTCCCTCTTCTTTCATAAATAAGGTTATTCAAGATTCCAGGTTCCTTCTTTGATAGATGCAAGCTGCTTTTTGGGAGGATTGGTCTTTTTATTTGCAGGTAGGGCGGAGGTAGGGGGAGGAGGGAGGGAGAAAGAGGAGAGAATCAAAACCACGCAGCTTCAATTCACATTACAAATGGAAAAATTGTAGGCTCCTAAAAATCACAATCATGCTAGAAATTATATGCCAAAAATCCAACAGTGGACAAACTGGAGAGCTAACGTCAGTAAAAGAAATTAAGGTATCTGTCTGAGGTTAACTTGTATATTGAAAACTAAAAGAGGCTAAAAACTCATTTCTTTCTCAAGAGCTGTAATATTTCAAAGCAGCAGGACTTCTAGCAATGGAAACAACCATCACTTCAGAGTCATCTAGATTTTTTTAAAGGTATTTAGATACTTTGAGAAATAAATAACTTTTAATGGATTCCTCCTCAGCTATTTCTGGCTTTAATAATTCATAAAAATGACAGCTAGCTAGACGTCTTAATTATGTTTTAACCAGTAGGAATGGGAAGGAACAGGGGAAAGTAACAATGGTTTCCTTTTCTCTTTTGCAGTTGTATTTGCAAAGCAGAGCCTCCTCAGTTACGTGCACAGTAAAAAAAGATGAATAAAACTTATGATACGTTAACTAATTATATGGTAATAGGCCAAATTTACACTACTTGTAAATACATCCCTGTTGGGAAGATGCATCACATATTAAGTTCCAATCATTATTTACCGTAACACTAGGTCTGAATATGGAAACACTGTTCTGGTATGTTACATATACTGTTTTCAGTTTTGTCTGAAATCCAAACACTAGCTTTACAATGTGTAAAAGCATGGAAAAAAACCCCCAAACCACAAATGTGTATTTTTAAAAAACCCACAAAACACAAAAATACATTTAATACTGAATTAATGCCTGAGAAATACCATTAAAGAACATTCCAAACGCTACTGTAATTTTAAAAATTCACATCTTAGGGCTGTTTACCACCAACAGCAAAGAAACCTCTCTAGGTCTGCTCTACAGCATTAGACACAAGAAACACAAAACATCACTAAAGTAAAACATCTAGCAGGCAATCATGAAGTGGTTGAAAATGTGTTTTTAAGATAACACTTTAGACCCTGCTTAAAATTAGCTTTTAAAAAATTAATCCTTTAAAAAAAAGCTCACACATGGAGTCAGTGATATTTTGGTAGTAGAAGCCTATCTAGGTTTACTGAAGTTAACTTAGCCCAGGTGAGGATCACGCTCAAATCCCCGTATTTAACTGAATATGTTTTTAATGCTTTCCCCCTGACCTTCACACTCCGTTGCAGCAATTATATTTTATCTATAAATTGGTGTTTAGTGTTGGTTTATGTTGTGGATAAAAACTTCAAGGTATTAACACTACAAGAATTTTTTGAAAATGTTATTGCACACATACTGTGTTTTAAAATATTTATGACAGAAGCATATACATGTATGTATGTGTATATATGCAGACACCCACACAGAGCCTAACTTCCACTAGGGAGCAAAAGGTAGCAACCTTTCATCTCAAAACCGAAGTCATTTCTCAGCTACAGAAACACCACATACAGATGAAAAAATTAGCAAGTCTGGGGTTTTTGCCTTTGTTCAACTCACTATTTTTTTTTAGTATATCTGTATTTTAAATGACTTGCTTACAGTCTAGAAGCCTATGGTATAAATTTCATCCCAGAGTGAATTTTTATGATGGAGTTATAAACCCCTGAAGAAACAGGGTTTACAATGGAAGTGCTGACATAACTAACTATAGCAGCACTAGCAGTGCCTCTATAATCAAGGCACATTATATTTATGAGGTAGGTAAAAGTCTGTAACCATCAATCACTGGAATCATATTGACATTCTAAGTTTGAGGTCCAACAGAATTAACGTATTCCGTTTCTCACACCATTGATACGAAGGGGAGAATTTGCAGGCACTTTTATGGGCTTAGGCTTTGACATCTTTACAGAAATCAGTGAGGGGCTGTCTTGCTGAAACATTTCATTAATCTGCTGCCTCAGCATTTCTAGGTTTTGCACCAACCTTTCGCAAAATGCTAGAGAAGAAGATTGTCCAGAAACCAAATGTGACCTTATTCACATAAGTATGCTTCATGAGCTGGTCATTACAAACATTAATTCTACCTATATCCAGCAGACATTTAAAATTATACCTAAGAATGATTAATCACCCAAAGAATATCCAACTCCTAAATTATAACTCAACATCCCT
Organism: Balearica regulorum gibbericeps; assembly: GCF_011004875.1. Taxonomy (NCBI): domain Eukaryota; kingdom Metazoa; phylum Chordata; class Aves; order Gruiformes; family Gruidae; genus Balearica; species Balearica regulorum. The sequence continues at coordinate 130,754,876 of NC_046185.1, read as the reverse complement.
ATATAAAACAATCTAAAATGTCAGCACCTCAGTCTTTATGATATCACACCGTTCCAATAATTCTGTTTTACAAGTAAATTCCTATTATACATTAATAAGTGCTGTTGGTGGCTAAACTTCATGCCTTTGAGTAATGACCAGGTTGAAGGCAATTAGGCCGGCCAGGTGCAGCTGGGTTAGGTACTAATAAAAAGTTTTTAAATTTTACTATTTCCGTTTGGATTTTGGGGATGCATTCCAATCTGCCCAAATTAGGGAGGAAATTGTTTCCATGTTTTCAGCTGTTCCACGGTCTGACTATTACTGACCGATAACCCGCGTGGATTTTTTTTTACTTACACACTCACTCACTCACAGAACCCTGTATCTTTATTTTTCAACTTCTCAGAGGAGTACAATAGGAAAACTAAGAAACTACAAGTTTGCAGAAAGAGTTTTCAATTCAGTCACAGAATTAGCTGGGCCTGAATGAAACTTGTATGAACACAGAAACTCTGGGTTGGTTTTCAAAGTCTTTATCTATATATAAATGCAGAATAAGAATTGAAATGCAACCATGTCACCCTCTCTCCCTTCCTCTGAAAGTCCGGACTGTTGTGAATGTTTTCCATAAGATGCTATATTTTTAAAAATTACCTGAAAGCTTCTTTAAAACAAAAAAAAACAAGCTGATTTAACACCATTTACACTGATTTTAAAAGCCACATTTTTATTGAAGCATATGGAGAATGTGCAAAATACTGCCAATGCCTGTGGTTTAGGTCATCGGAGGAAGGCTTTCTGATGTGACACCACTGCCATCAGCCTGCAAGAGTCTCCAACACTTCTTCTCACCAGAATTTTCTCAGGAGGCAAACCTACCGCCAGGGACCTGAGGAGCTTGGGGACAGAAGAGCTGTCCTGTTCCCCACAGATGAGTCCCAAGGTCCTTCATGGCCCTGAGCTTCTCCACTGCGCTACAAAGTCATTCTCACACAAGGCTTTACTTTTGGAAAATGGAAACTAAAGACATGGATTCTTTTTAGGTGCTTGCAGCAGCATTTGTTAATTTTCGTTTTCTACTTGTAAACCATACAGATAGACCACCTTGGCTCAGGAAGGCCTTGAGCCACAATTTGCGGGTGATTGGGAGAACACTCTCCAGCAGGATCCACAGAAGGTTCCCCCGTTCCCATGGCCCAGACAGGCAGCCTCAGTGGAGCCTGGGCCAAAATGCTGCTTAACAGGCACCTTAGGTCAGACTGACTGTAGCCACCTCTGCACGAAAGCTCACAGCAAAGCGGCCATGCCGAGAACACATCGCACCTGTGGGCAGGTGAGTGATGTAGAGACGCATTTTTCTCCTTCCCAATGTCCCAAGTTCAGCGTAACAGGCTCTTTGATAAACAGATGTGAAGTCTGAACTCTTTTTAAGCCCCAGTCAGAAGTTTAACCTAGGAAATCTGTGAAGGTCCAACAGCATTAATGGGAAGCCATCACTGAAATGGACAGGATTTAGCCACAACTAAACTGCAACCTGTGCTCGCTCTGTAGCTTTTGCACAGATTTGAGCCTGGGGTGGGAGGGGGGAAATCATGGATTTTTAAAACCAGAACAAAAGTATAATTCTATGTGTAATTAAAAAAACCATCATTAATTCCTATGACTCTATAATCTGAAATTAAACGTGGCATACATTTACTTTTTTGAAGGCATTCCTCTGCAGGCAAAATGAAATAGTAGTGCAGCGCGCAGGTACACGCATACAGGGAGCTCGAAGAAAATTACCTGCTCTGCTTTCCCACAAGCGAGCAGCGCCCTGAGGAGGGCAGCATGCAGGCACGTATTTAAAAACGCAGAAAACTGTTCTGAATCACACGCTTTGCTAAAACTGCCTCGTCTTTCAAGGTACTGGTGAAGTACCACACACAGGGTCAAACATCATCGTAAAAGGCACGTAGAGAGACAGCAGGATATTAAACCAAAGCTCACTAAAAAAATGCCAAAGCCTTTGCTTTCATGAGTATCAACAGAAACAGACTGTTAGTATCTCTAATATCTCAGATTTTCTTCATGCTACAGCTTTGTCAGTCTAATTTTAAATGTATTCAACTGAATGAAGAGATTCAAGAACCTGATCATCTAATACTGACTACACAAGTAAAATGGAAACAATTATCAAAATCTGCAAAAAAGTATCTATTTTAAAATAGGATCCAATTTTAAAGCAATTATATTTAGGTTTTAGCTAAGTCAGTTTGATAACACAAGTGATAACAAATGTGATCCCCAAAACCCTGCCCCCAAAACTCTGCACATTCTAAACCTCAATTGCTTAGTCAGACTTGGTAAGTGCATGTCATGAAAATAAATCAAGCTTAAAATATTTTTTTTTTTTAAAAAAAAAGGTATCAGTTTCCAGATAGTTCTCTCAATTACTTAACTAAATCTCCAATTCAGTCATGTTGACTTAAACATCACAGGGAGGAATATGGTTTCCAATTATAAAGAGTCTCAAAAGTGGTTACAGTGCTTAGAGAAAGCAAGATTACAGACAAGCACACCACAGGCTGGCTCTGTACGTAAATAAAACTGGAGGCAGTGTTTGTATGGCTTTTAACGTGGCATCGTCCTAACTGCCCAGTCTGTCTTTTCCTACCAGTCCTATTTTTGTCAGCGACCTCAGGATGATATTTTGAGGTGATAAATAAAACTGGACTGTAAACAGAGGGGTTTTTAAAAATAATTAATTACAAATTGTTTTTCGAAGCTTCACAAAACCTTGAAATCCAGGAGCACTGCTAATATCAGCATTGAAACAGGCTCGCAATTTCCAAGAGAGAGTTAACATACCTAAGGAACAGAGTAGCTATCAGCATCTGAAAAGCCAATTACAAAGCAGGGAGCAAGAAGACGCCCTTTGAGGAGCGGGAGGAGCCGCGCTCTGCCCGGCGGCGGGGAGCGGGGCGGGGCGGGGCGGGGCGGAGCGGCGGGCGATCCGATCCGCTGCCTTGCAGTGCCCTCTGCTGCCGCCCCGGCCCCGGCCCCGGCCCCGGCCCAACAGCCCGGTGATCTCCCCGACGGCACCCACGGCGAGAGAATTACACACCGGGGTCACGTTTAAAAATTCTGCAGCCTCTGTACAACCGCACATGCCACGTATTTAACGTAAAGAGCGTAACTGTGGGAAAAGCACTAGGAGCGGTCGCTTGAATAAAATTCCACAAGGAAATATAAACTTACGACACAACTGTTCCCTGAAAAAGGAGCATCCAGCAAATTATTCCAGAATATAAAAACGTACAACGAGGGAAGGTCAGAATTATATTCCCACCTGTTCACAAAACTCCGGGTCTGTATTTATTTCAGTTTTTGGAAGCTACAAAGAACACAATCCTCTTTTTCCCAGCTAAAAGATCAATAAACATCCATAACCTTAACCACAACAATTTAGGAATGCTTTATTTCAATGCAAGTCATGTTGCAATTCCACCCTCCCCCCCCCCAAAAAAAAAAATTAAATGAGCAATGCAGACAGATGCTTTCAAAAGGATACTCTCACAACAAGAGATGTTTTTGAAACAACATGAAGGGACAATACGTAATTGCACTTAGCTCCAAATTAAAAACATCATCAAAGCCCCTTCTCCTGAAGACCCTTCAGAGTAGTTTGGAAAGTCTCAGTGAGGCAGGCCACATGCAATATGCCTCCCCCACCATACGCAGGGGCTATCTCGGTTTGGTTTGCTTTGCCTCTTTACTCCACAGGCACACGCCACATCTCGGTAAAAACCCAGACGTGGCTCAGCAGGCCCAGGTGCCCATGTCCCCTAGGGAAGCACCTCCAGCTCCCCAGAAAGGAGGCAGCAGACAAGGTTACCTGCACAAAGCTGAGCACCTCCACAGTGAAACTCCGAGCAGCCAGCACTGGTGCTTCAGTCCTTAAAGTCAAGGGCAATATTGTCGCCAGCACAAGGATGCAGAGCTGTACAGTCCCTAGGTCCTGCAGGTGAGGTGAAGTCAGACCAGGTGCTCATGACAACACATCCAGGCAGATAAAGCTTTGGCTCAGGATTGCTATTGGGAACCTCCTCCGACCCCCTCAACAAACAGGGAACATCAGGAACATTTTGGGCCTTCACTACAGGAAAGACATTGAGGTGCCCGAAGAAGGGCAAGGAAGCTGGTGAAGGGTCTAGAGCACAAGTCTTATGAGGAGCGGCTGAGGGAACTGGGGTTGTTTAGCCTGGAGAAAAGTAGGCTGAGGGGACACCTCAGCCTGCTCTTTACAACTACCTGAAAGGAAGTTGTAGTTACGAGGGTGTTGGGCTCTTCTCCAAAGTAACAAGTGATAGGACAAGAGGAAATGGTCTCAAATTGTGCCAGGGAAGGTTTAGATTGGGATTTAGGAAAAGTTTCTTCATCAAAACTGTTGTCAAGCACTGGAACAGGCTGCCCAGGGAAGTGGTTGAGTCACCATCCCTGGAGGTATTTAAAAGAAGGGTAGAAGTGGTGCTTAGGGACATGGTTTAGTGGTGGATTTGGCAGTGTTAGGTTTATGGTTGGACTTGATGATCTTAAGGGTCTTTTCCAACCTAAATCATTCCATGAACATTCAAAGCAATCATTTAAAAAAAAAAAAAAAAAAAAAGGCCTAACACAACTTTCTTCCTGTTATCTATCTCAAGTTTTCTGCAGTTACATGGGAAGATTGTGTATTTTTTTCAGTATTAAGCCAAGTTTTGCTACCAATGCTGATGCAGACATGTTAGCCACTAATCATTAACTGTTGTTACAAATGAGTTCAGAAGGCTAAGCTTAGTGAACAAGCATTTAAATAAAAAGAACAGTATTTCTAAATGTAGTTACTCCAAAAGATTCCGAAATCACAAGTTACATGCAGTTGAAGCTGCAAGCAGTGGCAGGCACAGGTATTTAAGGTTTCTAGAATAATCAAACTGCTAAATTTAAGTTGAACTTATTAAGTTATCTCTTAATATTAATTCTCTTCCTGCACTGAACAAAAGTGTACTTTCTTTCACTGTGTGCATTTTACTTGCATCTAGTGAAACATGAAACATGTCTTTCAATTACTGCCAGAAGTACTTCCATTAAATGCCTCTTCCACTTCAGTGGAAGATGTTCCAGGATTTTCAAATAATGTTTCTTCCTCTTACAATAATTCTTCTCAATTGTATTATTTCAGTGTTTCTTCAGAATTCCAGATAGCAAAAACATGACAGAATCTTTGTAAAACAGACAATAAAACTGCTAGTAATGTCAGATGAATTGCAGTCACTGGATTTGTATTTTACAACTGTGAACATCCAGGCACTTCAATAATGGAAGAAAAAATTAAGTTTGGTGGGTTGTTTAAAAGAAAAAAAAATAGGTAAAATATAAGAATCCATCATTTATGTGACAGCGCACACATTTTAACACAACAGGCACTAAAATGTGTGTTTTTAAGATGCCATTTTGTAGAACTGTGCAAAAAGTTCCCATTCTGAGCAACAAGGCACAACATCCAGTTTATCGGTAGGGGCCACCAACCCAGGCTGAGCAGAGCAGCAGCCTGGAGAGGAAGGCCATGATTGAAGAGACATGGTCATACTTCTCTTCCTGCACATTTTAGGGTGATGTGTTTCGGTGATTTTTCTGCATCGTCCCCAGAGACTAATAAATGTGGAAAAGCAGCCCTGCATGGTAACTCCTTTTCTTCTCTCCCATAAAGCTGAGGCTATAAGCTACACATGAAGGCAGTACAACATCGCACATGAAGAATAATCTTTTCAAAACTAGGAGTTGCAAGCAGTGTTCTTAAACTTTGGAGTAAATAAAACTAATGCTATGAGAACCACAACCATTAGAGTGGGAATTTCATTAGAATAAATCTCAGTGACTAACTGCAGCTTGAAATGTAAAAGCTGAGAAGTGACAGATTATTCTCCATCACTCAGAGAGTGACTATCACAAAGACCAACAAACACTTGGACTTTCAGCTGTGTTCTTTGGCATCAGCACTTTCCCATCCCACCTTTTACTCTACGCAAAGGAGTTACTGCTAAGATATTTGGGGAAGAGTCCCCTAACACCTTATGTCTGCTGCATGAACATGACAGCTAGCCAGGTGTCACTATAGTTAACGTGTGCCATCAGAGGTGGGATTGCAAGGGACACGGACATGGCCAAGCAAACAGTGAGTGACCTTGCTAGCTGGGGTGGCAAGAGTCATCAAATCGCACTGTCACCAGGCTCAGCCATGCCTGAAAGGGTCTCAAAAGCACCTGGCTGACCTGCTGCATAGAAGTAATTTCCTCCATGGCACTGGTGGTTTTGATACCAAATGAGGATGGATTAAAACTCTGCTTAGCTACATTATCGCACAATAGTATTTACTTCCTGATTCCATTAGGTTTTGAAACTGCACTAATACACACCAAATGGTCCAAACCACAGATGGGCAGTATTTCAACCCCAAAAACTCTACAGCTGCCTATTGCAGGGGAGTTCCCTCCGCCCCAGTAAAACGGAAAAGTTTTGCCTTTGGAAATTAAACTGTTCAAAGACTAATGAGAATATACAGAGAGCATTTTCAAGTACAACCACAGTACAATTTTACCTAAAGACAGTTTCTCTCCACTGTTTAGGAGGAAAATGGAAATCTTTATTCCCACACTGACCTAAAGAGCAAACACACAAGTTGAGGAGACACAGCACTGATTCTTCACCTGCTTTTAAAACACCTCAGCTACCTGCAGAGCTTCTCCTCCCTGGACAGAACACATCTTCTCAAATGACCTACCTGACCTTCATGTCATAAGCTGTAAGAACAAGGCTCTCTATGCTCTACAGCTTAAAAATTAAGTACTGCATTGAGATCAACTTGGAATCCACCGCAATCAGACTGCAGTTCAAGCTGGTGAAAAAGGAAAGGCTTTTCATTGCATTCAACATTCCAACTGAAAACTGAGATTTTTGTTTTCTAGTTGCAAGTGTAAATTCAGGAGCTGGATCTACTTCTTGTTATAATAGGCCTGTTACTGTTTTTTATGTATCTGCCAGACTCACTGCAGCTGAGCATCTACTTTGACAGTATTTAGGGGTAAAATGATGCAGAAAAATGTCCCAAGGAGTCATAGAAAATGGGGAGGTGGACACGCAGGAAGGGGGTAAAGAGGTAGTGTAGCAATTCAAATAAGCTCTCATCTTTCAAAATATCATGAGCCTTTCACAATACTTCATCATTATCAAAACATTATCAACTAATCACGTTTTGAAACTAGACAAAACAGAATTAATAAAAAAAAAGACAGAAAACACACCACTTTTTAACTCTCATAACCTTTCTTTTATTTTGCTGCTGAGTTAAAAGAAGATGCCCAATATCTGTTCACAGGATTATTTTTTCTAATGATAATTAGTAGTAAAATTTTAAAATCTTCAAATGGAAATAAGGCAAAACCTGAAACAGAAAAAAATCTTCATACAAATCCCTTACCAAAACATCTGCTGGTCTTCTAGGGCAAATGTATTTGGTTTTGGTTTTTTTTGTTTGAATTTTTTTTTTAAAGAATGCATGTGAGTTTCTTAAGGATTAACAACATTTAACAGTGACACAGAAATTAATCTTACTATTAGTAATAAAATTCCAGTAGGGGTGGTATTTTGAAATTTCTTTTTTAAACATAATGTTAGGACTAGCCAAGCCATTTCACAGGTCCTTAGAATGCATGACATCTGTTAGTAGAAATAAATTAAAAAGACATTAATCCCAATTTAGTTGAACAATCAATAATCTTCAAGTATTTTCAGAAAGTTGTGAGTACATGCCTGTCTGGGGCTACAGAAAGGACCTATGTTAGTGAAAAGAATGTTTATTCCCCCTGGCAGGTCAAGGAGAAAGTTTTTGACTACCTGCCTAATTTTCACAGCTACAGTAAGATTTTGCCAATAGGACACATGGCTGCTCTTAACTTTGCATTTATAAACGTGAACCAGTTTTAAAACCATGCCTTCTTCAAGCTGACACAGGAACAGTTCTCTTTGGTCTCTAATGTTGCACACGAAACATTGCAAAGCATTCATCTTCTCCATCACTAATATGAAGTGAGGAAGTAGGATTTCACTCATGCTAGAAAGCAGTGAGCACAGACAGAAGCACATGAGTCACAGAGTGACTGCCAATTCCCATTCAATCCAGCATGCCACACCGCATCAGGTATTAAACCTTCAAGTCAGGGAGTGGAGTGACCACCCCACACAGCCCCAGACCCAACTGAGAGCCTTCTCCTGTCATACCAAGACACGTGGGTATTGCCAAGAGATAGTGTGGTGGAAATCCTGCTGAAAGCTATGGAAACTCATTTTAGAAATACTCTTCTTCACTGTAGTCTTCAGGAAATTTCTTTTGGAAACTCTCCTAATTGCTACTGATAGAGCAGCAGTATTCATTGGAGACATGGAATGAATCAGACTGCAGCAGCATCTCAAGCCTTTTTTCAATGTCTGCTCCTGAAATTTCAAACACTTCTTAGGTGTTAACAGTTCTTCTTCACTGTGAGTTTTTAAAAAACAAACTAAAAAAAAAAAAAAAGGTTTTCACTCTGCCATTGCAATTTGTTTTCAACAAGTCAAGAAACACAGAAAAAAGTTTCGGAAAATGTGAAAGAAAACATTTAAATAAGGGTAACAAATGTAATTAACATATTAACCTGACAGTGACTAAAGCAGCATTCTATATACAAAGATATAAAGGAAGAGAATATAAGTAATGCCAATGACTATAGACTTGTAGAAAGAAGCTCAAGTCCAACTACTGAACAGCTTTCTCATTGCTTTGACAAACTTAAACTTCTTGTTGATTGAGTAGCACTTAAGTCACAAATGAAACTCCACAATAGGTTCTTCTGCTAATACCCAGAGATGCACAGGAGAGGGGGAAAGGGGGGACAAAAGGAAAACCAGCAACTGCAAAAGAGTATCCTCCAATCACAGCTTTGGCGCTAAAGGCTGTAGCCTGAAAGAAGCGCATCTCCCACAGCTCTCTGCCTGGGCAAACAGAAGTGAAGATCTGGTAGCACAGAAATTGTCCTCAGCCAGACGTACTGAGCACTACAGCAGGCAAAATACTCCATACGAGTGGTGCCAAAACAGCCTGCACAACTTTAGCACCACCAGAATGCCCTCGCCTGCTGGGTAAGTGCCTGAACACCAAATACAATCTTTTCCACAGCTACAATTTCCATGTCTCCCCCTCCTCGCCATGGGGCAGGGAACAGACTGTAGTTCTTTTGTAGGAGGAACCCATGAGACCAGACTCGCTGGTTCCCTTCTCACGCATGAAGCATGATGGCTGCTCTCCTTGGCAGCAACCAAAGCAGGGATGAACAACCTGATCAGAGGATACATGCTTTCAGAAAAGTATTAGAGTGAAGAAGTCCTGTAATCAGTGCTGTGCAAGAGGCTCAGAGTCAATCAATACAGTGAAATTTCGTAGTCTGCAAACCAAATTTGATAGCAGTGTTTTGCTCGTTTTTTTTTTTTTTAAATAAGAATTTCAAACTTGAAACAGCCACTGCACCCAGGGGAAGAACAGACAGCTGGCTAATACTCAGCTCCAAAGCCTAAACATAAATCACACTTGCACACAGTCACTTCTATCTGTGCCTCTGAGCCAGGATTATCTACAGAAGTACGTCAAACAGAGCTAGAACTCCTGATGCTCAAATGCACTATCAAGCCCAGGAAGTTCTTACCCCACAACTCATTTCTCTGGAGCATGGGGGCAGCCCTGGAAGAGCTGAGACTTCCCTTATGCAACACAAATTCAAACCAAATAAACAGATAGATAGATAGATAAGACTTTGCCATTTTAAAGCAAACCTCACATACTTGAGAATCCCACTGAACAGCACAATATTACCGGTTGCAACATGCAATGTTTTTTCTTGATATGAGACATCACCACAACAAAACCAGTCAGAAGAACCCACATCAGAGGCAGGAACCTCTTCCTCTCTCACCCTACACAGGCCAAACTCACCCAACCTCACCACACTTCTGGCCCCTTCCCATGTCACCGATGACACATGAGTGTCTCCACACAAGAAAGCAAGTACTTGATTGGACTAAAACCCACTGCAAATATTTATCTTTCCACTTGTGCATTCCCACATATACCCAAGCTGTCTGCAGAGCGTTTATACCTCTCTTTCCTTTCCCCAAAAGTCATTCCACTCCCACGAATTTGGTCTTCTGAAAGAAATTCAAGCTCTAGACAGAATGCACAGATTTTGCTGCCTGACATGCACATAAAGACATTCAAGCCTATGGTTTGATCAAAATCAGGTGTTTGGTTTTGTGTGGGTTTTGTTTGTTTGTGGGTTTTTTTTAATATGCTGTAAAGCTTTGCCAACCTTCATTATTAAGCAGGGAGAAAAAGACTGTTAGCAGCTGTTTTGTCACAGTGGAAAAACCCAAACCATTATAACAAAGTCCACCACAGATGTACCTTTGCTGGCTTGTTTTGACAGCTGTCATTTATAACAGTATTTAGCAGTGTAGAAGCCAGAGGTGGGAACCTTGCTGATTTCCATACCAGGTTACGCACAGGAAGAAAGTCCCAAAGCAGCCTCTAATCCCCCACAAAGTTTGCAGTCTAGCTAATATTTGTACAGACCACTCAAAGCCTGAACATGGCAAACCTGGAGTCTTTACACCCAGTGTGTGACCGCATCCAGGGGTCTTCTGGGCACTGGCTCTTCCTTTACTCTTGTCTGGAGCAGAATTATCACCCGCTCTTCTTGCCAATCCAGTAACAAACTTCCCAAATACCTTTGGTAATCTTGCTTATGCAAGAAATTTAGGAGGAGAGAGCCATTCTCCAGTCTTTGGCTGGAGACAGAGCAGAAGCAAAACAAGGCATTAATTTGGCCTCTGAATCAAGGCTCTGAGTTAAGAAGAGTTTTTATTATTGCCTGGAGCTATTACATAAACTAAGACCACCACCAAGGTTTGCTTTAAGATCTTCTTGGGATTAAAGTGATGGCTCCCATAAAGTTACATTACTCTCAGCTAAATTTGTCATACTGACAAGCAATTTAGGTAATCCAAATGAGCAACGATACCTAGAACAGTTATACTTCCTTGAAAATCCTTCAAGTTAGTTCCCCCCCCCAATAAATGACTGTGGAGCTCCAAGGACATCTATTTAAAATATCATGACTGGCATAAAATAATCATTCAAATACAAAAATCCAAGTCACGTGCGAAGTACACCACCAAGAACAGCACTGATCTTCATGAAGACATCTTCAATGAAGATGACTGATCTCACAGAAGAGAAGGTGTTTTTTGGTGTGCATGAACTAAAAATGTTTCTGGTACCCACAGCTGTGACACTTCTTACCCTGAACTTCCAAGGAAATGCTCATTGGCAGCATGCCAAATGATGTACAAGACATGGATGCCAACCAAATGTCCTTAAAGTAACTAAACTGAAACCTTTGACAGCTACGCTTCAACAGGAGCCTGGCACGTGCCTGAATGCACAGGAAAATGCCATCTGTAGGCGTACTAGGGTATTTTGAGTTAGCCCAAAAGCAAAGCAAGAAGCCAAGCAAGAACTGAGAGACACCACACTGCTAACAGAGGACAGAAATATCTAAAAGGACTAAGTGGCTTACAAAATACAGACCTGAGAAAGGTTTGCTGCTTCAACATCAGTGGTCATGGAACAGTCGCATGAATTTACCAACTTAGCTCTTTGGTAACGGTGTCAAGGAGCAGAGCTGAATATGGGAAAGGCTGAAATACAGGCATGCCCGCTGCCAGTTCTTGCAGCAAGGCATAAGAAATCAGCAACTGTTTAAGGTGATAAGACTAAGGAAAAACAGGGAGACTGTTTGCTACGTAGAAAAAAACTTGGGAAGACACGGTTCAAAGAGCTGAAACACTGTAAAGAGCAGAAAAGGAAGCAGAAATAAAGACAAATGAAGTCAGGCGTTATTCATGCTTGCACATACAGTAGATTACCTTGTTGCAATTGAGGGAGCTTTTCAAATTGTACCAAAATCCCAGCTAGCTGCTTCCTCTGTAACCAGGCAAGACAAGAAACAGCAGCTGGTAAGGAGGAGGAGGGAGAGAAAAAAAAATAGAAACTTTTAACCTGCACCTGGGGGAATCAAGCCTAAGAATCTTAATTGACTCAATTAAATCTGCAGAGAACAGAGATACTGTAAATACTAGATCTGGCTTGGAAAAAGGAAGGGAAAAACCCTCCAAGGCAAAACATTCTTTTATTCTATGATCTCCGTTGTGCCATGCAATTCAGAAGACAGAGGTTTGCCCCAGGGCTATATTAGGGGTTATGCTTTGTGGTTTACAATTTTGATATGCCATTTCTGAGGTTTCTCAGGATATCTCATGAGAGAGCAGGATTACGGCATATGACAGAAACACTTGTTCTATTACCGAAGTTCAAATCTGGGGAAGAATCCATTATAATATACTGCACTGTCAATCCAACTGCCTATTTCTTCCTATAAAGGAGAAACAGGAAAGCAGAGCCTTTACTTCTTTTTTTAAAGCTATTAACAGGTTCACAACACGTCAATGGAAAACTGCATGGTGTCTTTCTCCTTAGGATGTTATTGGTGTAACTAAAGAATTGAAGGGTAGGGGCGGAGTGGTGGTGTCAGTTTTTATGGTAGTACCACAGCTACATAAATCCTACCACAGTGCCGGTACTTGGCCTCCTGAACAAGTATCCGAGAGAGAAACACTTTACGTGAAACAGCGTCAGAGCCACAGCAGGCAGAAAGCAGTAACGGACCCAGGAATCTCATTATAAAGTGCATCCTTACCCCCACGCATTAGCTAGGGAATTTTAACATTTCAGCTCTAAAAATATACACTGAAGCCACAACAGAGGATACAGATACTCTAATAAATACCGCAAGCGACAGTCCACTCAACAACAGAATGAAAGACCGAAGTTTAAAGAGAGGGATTTAAAACTTGTGCTTAGTTTATGAACTGTACAGAATAAAGTGAAAGTTTAGCCTCAAAAAAACCCATTATCTAAACCAGATGTTGGCCTCACAACACTCAATTTATGATAAATTGTTTTAATATTTATACCTAGCACAGGCGCTGTAATAAATCAGACAAAGGCAAAATATAACGAGCATTCTGAAGTAAAGAAATTACACGCTCCCGCTTTGTAATACCAGCTTGTTTGAAAAGCAAAGGGAATAAATCTCCCAGCGACTTAACGATGTTTTTCCTCACCTGCCATACCGCGAACTACGAAGCCAAGAGAGAAAACCTGAAAAACAAAACTATTACCAACAACTGCTAAATGCTGGCGTACCAATCTTTCCCTCCTTCCTCCGGGGCAGGAGGGAGCTGAGACCCCAGCGACGGGCGCGGAGCAGCAGCCGGGATCGGGATCGGGATCGGGACCGGGACCGGGATCGGGACCGGGACCGGGATCGGGACCGGAGCACGCGGCGCTGCCCGCGGCCGCCACGTGGGGGCTCCCGCCGCCCTCCGCCCGGGAACGCCGCGGCCTCGGAAGGAGACGGTACAAGGAAATAAGGGGGAAAGAGAGGGAAACGCGATAATCGTGACAGGCGGTTTCAAAGGCGCGTTACCTTGTGGTACGGTGAATTATCGGAGAGCCACGCGTGACGTTCTCAGCTATTAACGTTGGTCATGACGAGCAGCGCTAGCGTTGCTGCTGCTCATTAGTGAAATGGCCTTTGCGGCCTAGCAATGCTTATTTGGTTTAAGGTAAAAAGTGAGACTCAAACTCTTCTCAAAATACCAGTGACATTTAGGCATCAACGACAGGGAAAAAAAGCTCAACAACCTATATTCAGGTTGAAAAGTGATAATGCATCAAATCAAACGGAAGAGACAGGAACCAAGTACTTCTGATCAAAAACTATCCAACCTCACCTTCGAAAAGTAAGGGACAGTTGGGCACAGCGATGCGCATAGGCAAGAGCAGGGCACAGAGGGGAGACTGCCCCTTTCGTACAGCACTAGAGCAAACCAATCGTGAATATCTCATCCCCAAGAACATCAGTTTGCTGTCACGACATTTTAGTTCAGTGGCTACTAAGTCACGATGTCAACCACTTATGTCACGAGCAAACGTTGCAAGGCAAGCTTCTTCCCTCATGGAGCTATCTGTTTTAAGTATGTTTTGCTGTCAAGAAGCTTCACCTCCATCCCTTTTCCCACCTCCCAAAAAAAGTTCAGATGCTGCCAATGAAGTGTCAGGTGGCAGCTTTGGCACCACACGCTGCAGGGAGACAATGCAGTTACGGAGCAGTACAGGCTAAATAATATAAGCTGCAAAGAAGAAAGAGTTTGTGTTATATTGTATTTAAAAGACACAAAAAAACAGTTTCTGCCTGAAACCTCTTGCTGACAGGGCAGGTACTGAAGGAGGAAGGCAGACCCTTCACCTCCCCAGATTGAAGGGGGCCTCCATTTCTTCACATCTAGGAATAAAGGGTGCCACGACTGCACTGAAATGTTGTTCCCAGCACAGCTGGACTTACGACTTTCCGTGCTACCCATTGGGCACAGAGGGTCAGAAGAAAACAATAGCAAGTAATGAGAAGAGAATGGAGAAAACAGCTGGAGTGGGCTTCAGATCCTGACAGTAACGTGAAGAAGTTCCTCGCTTTTCAGCAGTGCATCATAACCCTGGCGAGGGCCAAGCCAGCTCTGCCTGCCTCAGTAAGCGGTTCACAGTGGGTGCCTCGCCATTATGTTACCGGGCACTTGGCAACATAACCAACAGTCCAGGCAGCCAGGGAGCCACAGCAAGTAGTAGAGGGATCTCCTTTTTAAATGTAGGATTTGTGTTTTTACAGTTCCTTCCTCATAACAAATTTCTACTGGCAATATTCCGCAACCAGCTTTAAAAAATTATTAAACAAACAAACAACAAACAGAACAACTTCACCATCTTCCCCAGAAAGAAAGGCTTATAGAGGCTGCTGGACGCCACACTGAAAAGCAGGGCTTTGATGTTCTAGGTGCAATTTGCAATGGCCTTTCTCAATGACAACCTGGATGAGTGCAGAAAGGTCAGAATAAAAGTAGCAATGAAATCAGACCACTGATGAACACCCTGCAGTTCACTTTGCTCCAGCCCACCTGCATGGTTTTGCAACTCTTCTCATCATTCCTACTCCACGTGAGTGGCAGCAACACTGACCCACCAGTTGGTTTTGTGTGTTACTGGACATTTGAATGAACTAGAGCAGTAATCCAGAACTGAAGTCTTTTGGCTCTATTCATATTTAAAAAAAAAAAAAAAAAGTCTATATTCCATTTGCTATCTGTGACATTTAACCATTGAGGACTCCCCATTACAGGACAGTGTTTTATTGACCAGCCTGAGCTGCCAGGCACCATTTGCAGCTCAGCAGCAGAGCAACTCAGTTCACTACAAGAGCAGACTGATTGAGGAAGCGGAGATACCACAGACCACGTCATCATGTCTGCAGGTGCGATGGGGACCAGAGAGGGCAATGTGCTTTTAGGACTACCATGGACAATGGACACCAACAGTACGGTACAATGGACACCAACAAAACTGAGATCCACCCCCAAAAAAATCAAAATGTAGACACCAGACACAGGAGAGTACTGCCAGAATGAAGTCAGGAAAAAAAAATCTCAGTCTAAATGTAAAACCTGTTTAGGTAAGTAATCCTTAGGAAACTGCAGGTGCTGCTGTATTAAATTAACTTTACTTGCCAGAGCAAGCAGGCAGTACATTTTGTGCCAGGCTGCCACCAGTTTGAAGAACACTGTGCAGTTTAGGACAAGAGCTGACAAGGCTGGTTTGAAGAAGGCACAGGAACTCCTTGGGTCTGGGATTTTGTTTTTGCATTCAGAATCAACAGCAAAAGGCAGCCCCAGGCCCAAACACAGAGAAGACCGAGGGATATGTTTTAAGGCAAGAGGTACAACATAGTAAAAAGATTAATCTCAGCCAATTTAGACAGCTACTGAAGTTCTCAAGTTTGGATACTACCACGATAACCTCGCCTGAAGGACTGAGTGATCTTAACAACCCACAGCAATCCACTGGGGACACCATAAAGGAGCAGCAGCTGACAGACTTCCCCAACATCAGGTAACAGGGCACACAGCCAATCCTTACAGGTTCCCAGTCTCCTAAGTTTTACACCTTGGGGTTTTGCTGTCCCTTTCCAGGCATTGCACAGGCCAGGATGCCATACCAGCTTAGCAGATCCTTTTCTTGCATTCAGAAGATCCAGAAGTTGGTTCCCAGAGGCAGCAAGCAACCTGGGGAGATGCCATCACAGCTCTGAAACCTTGGGTGCAATCAGCTTCCTCAGAAGGGGCTGGAAGTGGTCTCTGTGCCAAAGATTTTCATGTTACAGAGGCCCAGCCCAGAAAAGGTGGAGGAACTCAGGTCAGGAGAGCAGGCACAGACTAGCAAGCTCCACCACGAGCTTCCTGGGGGCACTCTTTTGGCAGACAAGCATCAAATGCTGCTTTGGGGTACCCTAGCTGATCTTTTTGAATGGGCTGGTGGCTTTTTTCAGGGCTGAAGCAAAACTTTGAGAGTTCAGAAGTAAACATCAAGTACAAGAGGAGATATTTTGTCAGGACTATTATTCCCTTTGAAATTTGAGCCCCAGGTATCTCTATTTCACAAGGAGGTCATATGCATGGCATAGCTGGCAGTTTAGCAACTGCTCTCCTCAGACATTTAAAAATCAGCCCAAGGGGGAAAGAGTTTGCTCGGTTAATTGAGGGCCAGAAAGTGATGGTGCCCACTCAGAAGACTCCTACATGTCTGATATCGGGCTCTCCTACGTATCCCATACATGAGAATTACACTTCACAGGGAGGATTGTTTGCATGTTCCTGATGGGCTGGAGATGGAAGGAGTCTGGACAACTAAGTGGTAGAAATTTCACTGACACCAGAGTTGCATCAGCTTCAAGGCAAACTATTCCAGTCATCGTCTCATTCCCAGTTCACGCAGGGAATACATAACACAAGTAGTTGGTTTGATATACATGATGTTGTTTTGTGCTGGGCCCAGAAAAAACAGTGCAGAAGGCAGGAGAGCCACAGTTGGGCCTTCTGGCAGAATTCCATGCCTGTGGTGCAGTATCAAAGGCAGCAACTTACGGCTGTTGGGCTATCCAGAACAGCCATACATCAACACGCAGCTGAACAACATTAGAATTCTTTCTGGTATGGAAATAAAATGGAAAATTGTGGTCTCGCATCCTTTTTCACGTTGCCCATTATGCTGCTGAAGCAGGTATGCCACTCCTTCATCTACCTGAAGCTCGTTGCATCATGCATGAAGTCCAGTTATAAGGTTGTAAGAGAAGATACAACTATGAAGAAAAGTACTTGAACAGTAATTCCATGGGGGAGTAAAAAGGCCTATGAAAAGTGGTCTCCACATACAAGAGAGAGCATGTGAAACCAGGCTAGAGAGAATAAAAGCCCCTGACTCATCATCACACTAACCAAGCATTAGAAAAGTGAGGCAGTACAGTCATGAGATGATGTCAGAGACAGTGCTGGGGTTCAGTTTATTTCCACAGCCAAGACCAGAAGAAAAACATAAAACAATCTTTGTCTCATAGCATAGTGGTATGCATCCAAACACAGGGAGCAGCCAGTCCAGAATACAGAAGCATATCCAGGAGACAAGCTGCTGGACTATGCCTACCCCGTGGTGCAAACAAACCTGCTGCTCCTCAAGTGATCATCATCATTGTTAACTGGACACCATATTAGGGCCTCCAGCCATGGAGTCATATAGCACAAGTCCCTCCCTCAAGCCCTGGACAGTATGTATTGTATTCATAGGGATATACATTCTGTGAGTTGTGGTTTGCCATTCATTCTCACACTTCACATTTCTGTAATCCTTTCACACATCAGGACCAACTGCGCAAGTCAAGCACATCAGCGAGGTAGGAGGGATAGGAAATGATGCAGAGGGGCCGGAGGCAGCAGCTCTCCACATGCAACAGCAGCCAGAGCTCCTGGAAGCAGCAGGTAATTGGAAAGGTTGCCTTTTCTGCTACACGGGTATGAAAATACAATTCTGGTTCCCTTACATACATGCTACAGAGTGTTTCACCTTTATAGCATGCCTTCAGATAGTCTCATACAGAAATTGGGTATAAAAATACTGTTAAATAATATTTTTCATACCAGGATGCCAAAGTCACTCTCTTGGCAATACAGTGAAAAAATGACATAAGTGTTTAGCAAAATCAAGTTCAGCAATGAGCTCAACCTCTTCATTCCTCTAATAAAAGGGGTTCAGCTATAATTAGAACTCCTAAAAAGAAGCAAATATAACAATGCTGACTTAACATTATGTCATAACACACATACACAACTATGCATCAAAACATAAGCTAGCAAAATATACTTTTGAACGAAGCTGGAAAAACTAAGGTTTTAATACCACCTTAAGGAGGCAAAACCAAATACACATCAATGTTTGATTACTGTAAACACCTGATGAACAGTATTTTGCGATGTCATGAAAAGAGGAAAGACTCTGTCTCCTCTTCTCCCTCCTTTTTTGAGCCTGTTCTCAGTACCTATTTACAAATTATCAACCATTTTCAAAAACTTGTGCTGCCTTCTGAGGAAGAAGCTGCAGAGTCACAAGAAGTCCAAGCAGGTTATTAAAAACTATCAACTAAACATCACTAGAATTGATATAATTTTGCTTCTCAAATCATCCACACATGGAATTTCATCATTATAATGGAGCCAACGTACTTGCCTTCAGTAATCAAAGGCAATTCCCCCTCTTACCTGCTGCATCAGAGTTAGGAAGAGTAGACTGTGCCTTTTGTACCCATTAAGCTGCAACATTTTATGGGGAAGGAAGTTGGAAATCCTTTTACTTTCATGTTAGACTATACTTTCTACATCGCAGCCATTCAAACAAAATATGCTGGATATCTCAAGCTGTTTGCAGTTCCACGATATATTTAAATTGCTGTTAACAATTAATCGATCTATCACCAAAAGGATGAATATCTGCTTTTAGAGCTACGCAGTCACGCTTACCTCCTGCAAAGAGGCTTAACGCAAAGGAATACACTGATGAGACACAAAGATTGCATACTTATAAAAAATACATATATATTTGCTTCCCCCACACTTAAGTACTGTTATAATAAATCCAGTTGGCCGTTAGTCTTAAAAAACTGACTACTGCAGTAAACATTCAAGACTCTAGGTCATTTTTTCAATTGTATTAGGAGTCCCCCTTGGCTGTCCACTGCTGCTGTGCTTTTATTCATTCTGTGGAAGGATACCCACACAGAAATTAGCCTTACTAGAATCATGTAAACTTCTACCTGCCAGCAGCTAGCAACAATACCATTGCTGGAAACTCATGAAGGAGGTGCATACAAACACCTGGAAATTTAACACAAAGAAAACATCTATACAGTAAGCACAGGGAAAAAGTAAATCCAGTAGCATCACTTGACAGTAAGCAACCTCAATAACAGCTATAGCAATGGAAGCTAATTGGTAAGAGAGCAGTAACAAGGACAGTTCATGAAGGTAAAACAAAGCAGCAAGAATGAAATTAATGGCTTTACTAGCATATAATAATATACAGCCAGTAAACCACTGAAGGATCAGCACAGCTATGAACACGTCCCAAGTCCTGGGCTTCCTTCATGGAGATGAAGATAAAACACAGTGAATGCGTAAGTGAATAAGCACTGCTGTAGAGCCAGGAAAAGAACTATAAAGTGGATCAGAGATAGTACTGAGATCAATTTCAAAAAAAAAAAGAACAAGAATATTTTATTACTAATAATGAAATTTAAGAGGTGAACAAGTAAGTTCACCACTTAAAGAGACTCTAGGCAGGTTTATTGACCTAGCAAAGAAGAGTATAACCCAAGCTGCATTTGTGCATCCATCTTTAGGTTATCCTCCCCCTTCCTAGAAAAGGGGTGGGCATCAGACAAATTCAAATATGACAAAAAATTCAATCCAACACACAGCATGTAAGTTTAGCATACAGAAATAATCAGATAAGAACATTTTTTTGTCCATCTTCTTGCCTGTAAAATCAGACAGTGTTTCAATCTCCAGTACAATACTGTCCAGGAAAAAAACCAAAACAAAATCCCACACCTCTTCTGTATCGCAGTCACTGTTCCAGGGGAAAAAAAGCCAACAGTAGATAACAGAAGTTCTATCGGAGTTGTAAGCATCCAGTTAGCACAAGCTATCAGTACACAGTCATCTTGCACTACGTAACACCGATGTAGTATCAATGGCCAGTGTCCCAAAAGGCAATTGCATATGATATTTGAACATTTCACATAAAACATGGGAGCAGTGGCACATAAAACATGGGAGCAGTGGAAGATATTTAAGTTTCTTGGAAAGTAACAGTCACTTAAAGTAATAGTTAAACAGAACTATGGTTTTATGTAGTACACTACAGCTTTGCTAAGTGACAGCTCCTGTATTTTGTCATGCATCCCACCTCAGATCCTGTCCATACCTTAAGGCTGTAAGGCTTCAGTGTTTAAAAAAGAAAAAAAAAAAAAAAAAAGGAAAAATAGTCATTTTCATGAAGTTTTACGTAGACATAGTTAGTTGACATCTGTAAGTGCATTCTGTCTCCACCAAGAGACAGCTGAGAAAGCTAAATGAAGTTATGTCTTGAAGAGAGGAGGCACAAGCAAGACACACAAGGAGCGAGACACAGAAACTCCCACCCATGCGCACACACACGCTACACCTCACCCTCCACAGTGAAGTCCTCAATACTCTGTTCAAATCTGCTCAGTTAGTTTTTCTGCACTCAGCCTGAGCATGTTACAAGGCTAACTGTTTAAAAAGCCGAGTAGCACATCTGAATTCTCCCGGCTATTTAAAGTTACTAGGATCTGCTACATGTAAGCACGGGGTTTTGTTCTTCTATTCCTGTTGTATGAACAAGAACTCTTTCTGTTACGCTGACATGCAGATATACTCCTTCTTTGTTCTTTCTCCACCTTCTTCCACCAAGTTAATCCATGTTCCCTCCATAAACGCAGCTCTCAGTTGCTCCATGGTGGGCTCAAGCTATGCAGCTTGTAGGCCTTTCTTCCCAGTCAGAGGCTCTGAAAGCTGCTGAAGAACTGCACGTTCACAGCTACCAACATGTGGAAACTAGGAGTACGCAAATGAGAATTAGCTGCCTGAGCTTTCTTTCCAACCACGCTGTACCACAGAGGCCAATTCATTTTCTTTTAGCCCCCCCCCCTTTTTTTTTAAAAAAAAAGACAAATAAAATGAGTAGTGAGAAAGAGCTATTTTAATCAGTATTTTCCAGTAAGGAATGCAACAGGTGCTTAGAGCTGAAGGAAACCCACATCTGCTCCACTGCGACGGCAGGCCCTGCCTGATCAGATTTTATAATACATATTTTGCACATGCACGGGTTACTCAGAATCTAAGGAATGCAGCCCATACCGCTGGGAGACCATTAAAAATATAAGGAATCTGCGGTCTTCCCTGCAGCATCAATCTGGAATGCCTGCACTGTTTGCGCAGTGTTACAACAATAGCAGCCCCAAAACTATTGTCAGTGTGATTGAAGCCAGTAGCACTCCTCACCCCAGCCAGAAAGCCGCGAGGTTTACACGTCACGCCGAGACTTGAATCCTTTTAGTTCTGTGGCAAGGCAGAAGTCCATCTGCCCACTTCACTTGACCAGGAAGGTGCAAAGATAAGAATTACCACTGCTTTAGGAAGGATTAAAAACGGGTAACATGCGGCCAGCCTTCTTCCCGGGTTTGCAGAAGTCTGGATGCCCAGGGATGCTCATGAACTATGGACGTGTGAGTAACAACTACTACCTTTGCCTACAGAGTCACCATACCACCAGCTTCTGACTGACTGCCTGGTGAAAAGCTTTGGGGTACACAAAGTGAGGAAAGCATATCTACAATACAAGCAAAATTGTATTCTGTCTGGTTCGGCAGGGCAGGGAGGCCAGAGAGTCTCTATTTGGCCTTGTAAGGAGCCACATTCCTTCAACTGCCTTGTAACAAGTTTCAGGGGATAGCCACATTTATATGCGCCACACAGATAATGCACTTGAAATGCTTTGGGACTGATATGAATAGGAACTATTCTTCCCTTTAATTAGCATTTTTGCCAGATGAACACTGCTGCGAAGTGCCAAGCTGTGGAGTCCTCCTGCAAGTTCCAAGAGATACACAACCGACGGCCAGAGCATACCCGAAATCGGAAGATTTCCTTTTACAGCTATGATTTGTTTTGCCCGCTTGAATGAAAATAACACAATTATCAAAACAATCACCCGGGATAAGGACAAAACCAATGTACTACACAAAACCCTGAGGAGTCATACATAAAACTAAGATGAATTCTTGGGCAGTTGCATGATGTTCTTTGAATGGTGACTAACATTATAAACATCAACCACGAAAAAAGGAAATGCATTAGTATACTTCCAAAAAGATAGCTTATCATAAAAACATCCAGAATTTATGGGGGTTTTTTTAAACAAGTCAAACAGCTGATCTTACCCATGATCACACACACAAAAAGTAGTCATGGATGACTATTAGGCCATTTATAAGCATATTTCTCCAAAACTTCACCTTAAGTTCTGACAAGTAGGAAAACTACGTGTCTAGAAATGTAGTAAAGACATTAGTTACACTGTTTGAGTGTTGGTGTTCTTGCATTACCAGATGAATTGCCAATTAAATAGAAAGACAGTATGGATTAAGAAAGAAAAAGATTACAAAAACATTGGCTTGTTTCCTAGCAACAGCTCAGCTAAAATTACTTAACATTTCTACTCAATCAAATGTAAATTTGACTATGTTATCCCTTAAATGTTGATTATAACAGCCCTTTTCAAATGCAAATTCAATGTGTAAAGTGAATGTAAACGTTGACAAAGCTGATAGGAAAATCTCCTGATTAACATCATTTGCATGTACACAGCAACATTATTACAAACCTTCTAAAGACAGAAGGAAATGGAAATTGGATAGAGAATCACCTTCTCCATCATCTCCTTCCTTCCTGCTTTGTTTAAGAGCAAAACAGACAAAAATATAAAGTCTTTTGGATTGCATGCAAAATTCCAACAGTTTAAAAGTACGATGCATGAGCTGTATCTGAATGCCATACCTTGTGTTAGCAAATACAATGGAGTGAAAAATTTTGGTTTATTTCTCAGTCACAGAACTCGCCAATTATAGGAAATATATATAGCACAAGGGAGACTATAAAGCTTATACTACATGTAGCCATTGACAGCTTGCTAGTTTTCTCACCTCTTTTAGCTGCAATTGTTGCATAAAAAACCCAACAGGAGGTTGGGGGGAAGTGAACATACGTTACTCCCAAAGCCTAAAAGTTTGTTCTTTGCACAGTTCATCAACGATGGGATTCAAACAACTTAGGTATGCATTCACTCAGGGCCAGATTATTTTTGCATACAACATAAAGAAGATGCTTCAAAGGAGATGTTAAAACAGTGGTGCAGCACTCCACAATAAGGGCATTAAAATACACTAGGTTACAATATTCGCATCGCATCTGGCTGATTTACCGCCACTTAGCCAAAAGTCAACAGGAAGCTGCAAACAGATGCAGTGTACCTTCAGCACGAAGCAAGTACTCAGAATTAACCTTTTCAGCTGACAGTATTTTAAAGTAGAAAACACCACCCTTCCTTCTTAATCACCTCAAGAAGGGCACTAGGCTCAAGCACAAGATTTACATCTACAGACATTACACAGACTAGCAATAGGGTGAGATTTTATTTTCCGTGCTGATGCAGGCAGGTGCCTTGATAGCTCACAGTGACATGCATGTACTAGTCCAGCACATTTAGACGATCAGGATTTGCATGGCATCAGCTACATCAGTGCAAATTGGGTAATTTAGCATACATCAGCCATCTTTTTTTTTTTAGAAGAAAAAGCAGAAGCACTTTCTTCCCCCACTGCACAATTTTTTATTATAGTTATTACGAGCCTGTTGAGGATTATCTTTTTTATCCCAGATTAGAGTTGCTACTTTAGGTATTTTAGGACATAATTCCTCCCTCTACAGCCCTAAGCTGCAAACTTTAGCAACATCAGATCCTAAAACCTGAAGTAGAAGACTTTCTAAGAAATAGATGAGCACAATAGATGAGTATTGAGAAGGCA
Source organism: Balearica regulorum gibbericeps (assembly GCF_011004875.1). Lineage (NCBI taxonomy): Eukaryota > Metazoa > Chordata > Aves > Gruiformes > Gruidae > Balearica > Balearica regulorum. The sequence continues at coordinate 130,730,628 of NC_046185.1, read as the reverse complement.
CAATCAGTAAAAATGTTTCCATCCATATTAAGCACAAATCATCCCCTTCCCAAAAAGCCAATCCCACCGCAAAAATCGTGGGTCTGAGACAGAGCTGAAAGTGAGTTCTGGGCTTGACCAAAAGTTGGGAAGGGAGGGAAGCCCAGGATGACCCAAGCAAGAATACTTCATCCTCCTGTGCCAACTCCTGCCTGCTCCCCCACTGCTTACAAACTTCTTGCATGTGCCAGAGTCCAGTTGCAAAGATACAGCTCATGTCTGGAGATGTATCCTGATCGCATATGAGCAGGTTGTCTTCAGCAAAGCCTGAAACAGCAGGATCTCTAGACCTTACTTCACTGATCCTTCACCCTTATGCTGCACATTTGCTGCTCTGTCCAAATCTAGCTTCTGGTAGGAGACATGAACAGAGTAATATAGACTTTTGTGAAAATCTTGAGATACTCTTATTTTTGTTTGGAAATTTTCCAGAAACCCTTTTAGTGCAGTATACACACATGAAAATTAATACTGTTCTCTCCTTATTAATACTTTTTTTCAAGTGACTTCTACAGACTGAAAGCAAAGGTCGGTCACACTGGGTTCCAACAATCCACTGCACCGAAAAAATAACTTTATTTGACCATATGGTACTATAATTAAGCACACAGCAAAATACTCCTTGATCTTATGACTCTCTCTGAATAGATGGCTAACAACCAGATTTTTTCTAAACTATATTTTTAGCTTAAAAAATAAATAATCTGAAAGGCCTACATCAATGACTGTGTGATTTACCACGAAATATACCGTCGGTGTATGTGATATGACAGCTGTGCATTGAAAGATCATTAGCATGTGATTTAGTGGCTAACTGGACTCTCACTTCAAGACTATGACATAAGGAGTGGAAAGCTCATACCCATGACAGTGACCTAAAGAGATAAAGCAGTAGCTGTTGAAGCAGCAGGATATTTGCAGTTGGGAACTACAATAATTGTCTCTCATGCAACATACAAAGTTCCTAGAGAAAAGGCACATTTACAAGTAATACAAGAAACATTTGCTACAGAACAAAACTATGTAAACAAAACAAAGGCAAGACATGCACAAAAAGTTATTCTACACCATATGGACTATTGCTGCCAAGAAAGTTCCAGAGATGAAGATTTTAAACAACTTAAAAATCAGCAGAAATTAGTTGAATGGAGACTGGGAACCAACAACCAACCATTACTTCTGTACAGAGACCTTAACAGAAAGAAGTAATCTCACAGAAATAGCCTCAAAGGAACTGATGAGCCTTAGGTAAGGTGCTGTGGGGACTCCTAAAAACCAAGAGTACAATTATTCAAACTGCCTGATGCCCTAGGGTCTCCAGTTTAAAGAAAATTAAAATTCCTTAAATTAACCAGTGGCCCAACTTTTACAGAAAAAAAAAGTTTTACTCTGAATAAAAAACACCTGAATTCTATAGCTGTACATATAACTGCCTCTCACATATGCTTAGTGCCAGCATTCAGTTCAGTATACTTACAACAAGGACAGATGTCTAAGTTAATTTGAAAACACTTTTATTATCACTCATCATACTCATAAAGACCAGAGCAAGTCAAGTTAAACATGACTCCTTGAGTTTCATTTGCAACAGAGAAGAGCACAAAACATGGTAAGCTGGACGATGAAATAGGAAAACTAGAAAAAGAAAGGTGAGAAGAAGACTTAGCCCAGATTTCAACAGGAACTTTGAAAAAGATTTGTAAACATCACAGAAAATTAGTTTTTAAACACTCTGTATTCTTAATGAGAGGCCATATCAGAATGTGTTTTAAAACAGAAGCCAAAACACTTACAAACAAGATTACAAGACGTGATTGCCTGTGCACTTTGATGGTTCAGACGACCTCATTCAGTCCTGTGCAAAGTAAGGCACAACCCGAGGCACAAAAAGATTAAGCACAGACCAATGCAAGAGTAGCTAAGGGTGGGGAGCAGCAAACTCAAAGGAGGGAGGAAAGCAGACGAGAGGAAAAATAAAACAAATGACTGCAAAATATTAACACAAGTTCCTAATTCTCTTAGTGAATTATAGGAGAAAACAGTTCCTTGAAGCACCTACAGCCAACAGAATCAACCCAAAACCTCATCTGGGAGGTAAATACAGTGAAGGTAACACAACTCCCACTGTAGCCCTCTGGTGTCAGGGGCAACATTTACCTTTAGCATGACCTATGAGACAACAGAAAACTCTCTATTGGTCTTTGGATATTAGCATTCGTGTGAAAGAACTGACATGGATTGAGGACCAGAGCTGGAGTTTATATAAAAACTTTGTTATAACCACACACAGTTTTAAATTACCCTTGCAAGCACTTTAATCTTTTCTCTTGCAGGCAAACCTCTCTAGATTTAAAAGAAGAAGAAAAAAAAAACCCAACAAAAACCAAACCAACAAAAACCCACATACCTGTGAATGTATGTGCTGCTGAAGAACAGCGCGGTGACCTAGAAATATTGCCCTGCCTCATGACGGAGAAGACCTCAGACAGTCACCATTCACAGTCTTGACAGAAGGCAGGAGTGTGTGGGTGTGGGATGAGGAGGAAGGCAGAAGAGAAAAGAAACATGAGCCGTCTTCATGGCAGTGTCAGACTCCACAAGGCCGCCTTAGGCCAAACCACAATATGGTTTTGATTCATAGAAAGAGAAACTACAGTACATCCATAGTTTGTGATTGCTGCCATAGCTTCTTTTATGGGCAGTGGTTTCTACAGATGAACCGATTCAAGAATAAGTGGCTTCAGTAAGTAACTTAAAATTAACCTAATATCACAGGCACGTTCCTTTCCAGCTACCCCCATCAACAGCACTACAGTAGTACTATGCACAGGAACATAATGTCCCTTGTCTAAGAAAGGCAAATGCAGGATAAGCACCCTGAAAGTGTAAAAGGATGTAGCAAGTGACACTCATTAAGGGGCAAGCTGCTCATCAACACTCACTTTGATCTTCAGTGATTTCACAACTTAACACTACTTTCTGGGTGAAAAGCAATCATTCCAGACACTTTTAATACAATTCTATTTTAAAAGAGCTAGCTAATCTGTTCTTACTAGCAAATGAAATCCTTTACCCCAGCCTCAAAGGCACCATTTAGTTCAATTCTTGTAGTTTATGAAGAACAGAGGATACCTGAGGCATGAAACAAAAAAAACAAAACAAAAAAACCCAACACCCACCAGAAGAGAGGAAGGTTTGCTAACTGCAGGAAAGAGCACTCCTTTTACAATCTGTCCAACCACTGCTTACATTTTATTCATCAATTCCCTCTTCTTCCAGTTTCTCTCTTTCTGCAAAGACAACCTGGCAGCACCACTTTTTTGTTATTCAATAAAAAGTCAAATATAATCCCAGATCATTAAAAACAGAGATAAAGTACTCCTCCAACAGCTAAAACTCTACTAGGAGAGTCAGAAGTAGCACCTTGTTACCCATCTAGGGTCTCCATCTCTCCCTCACCTTCCTAGGGCTAGTTTTGGCATAGTCTCCTGGTTTGAGCACACACAATGGAAGTATGATCACAGAAAAACAGAGGAAAAACAGAAGCAGAGAGGCGGTTTCTGTTTGCTGACCAGCCACATCAAAAATGCTCGCAGCCATTTCTGCACTCCTCTGAGAGTCTATCATACCCCTTGAAACTGTGCATCCCTGCCTTCAGTGCAGCCCTGCCTACTCTAATGACTACACACCAGGCTCTGCTGGGCTTCACAGCACTGATGTGCTGGGTAACTGCTGTCTCATACTTGTCATCTCCTTCAGGGTCTGACTTTTTTATTTGTTTTGTCGGGTTTTTTTCAAGCCAGGTTGAAGTACTACTAACACACATCTTACAGCAGCTTCTGGTTGTCAATGTCAAAAAGCCAATGAATTACTGCCAAATTCATGGAGCTACAAGTAAGAACATATAAGAGAGTCATTAAGTCCTGCCGTAGTCAGATGATGTATAGTAAAGTTGTTCAACACTTGCCACATCAAAAGATCTAACCAGATAAACTTCAGAATAGGAAAATAAAAAAAAGAAAAATCAACAACAAGGAAATATAAAAATAGAAAATTCAAAAGACATGCAGAAATAAATACAGCAACTAATAAAACTAATAAGTACTTGGAACACTTAATAAACCCTGCATTCAGAAATGGTCTCACAGACACTGCTCTGAAATTAAAGTTCACAGACACAACACAAAGCTTAGAAGTTAAAATACTTGGCTGCTGGGATAAATATTTATGGTTCACCTCACCTGCCCACATACTTGGACCATTTAAGATTTTCTCCTTCACAACGAACTGAGAGGAGATAGTTATCAAAGCCTCAGCAGCACGATTTGTGTGATAAATAAAACAATGGCAAGAATATAGCTATTGTAAACATCTGTTAAAAAAAAAGGGCAATCAGAAATAGAAAGTATTTATCTACTCTCTCTAGAGTAAAACTCATTTTGAATTCTGTGATCTCACCTCCTTGAAAGGGAAACGGGACTTCAGTTTCCTACCCAAAACAAAACCAAAGTATCTATTTACACATACCATATTTGCATGTAGACACAGGAAGTGTAAACATCCTTCATGCATGTATATCTTCATTTTCATATATTTATTTACAGGCTTATTTATGAGCCTGCATCTCCTGATATGCTCACTGGGATCTTTTCAGCAGAGAAATCATCTATATGTAATCCAAAGTGTCAGGGATCATCCAAAGGTTTTGCTTTTATGAGGTGCAAATTACCTCTTTATGTCCTAGGTGCACAAATCCTTCCTGCCCACACACCTCCCTGGCATCTCGCAACAATTCCTGTAAGAAGATCCAGCCCTGCCACCAGCTCAGGACTGGTTCTACCTCCCTTGGTTGGTTCTCTTCCTCCGTGGTTTGCTGAGCCATGTAATCCTTGCAGTCACTTCTAAATGGAAAAGACACATTGCCAAACATTAATGTTTATTATTACAGTCAATCAATTGAACTATAATTCCACCATTGTTATCCACCAACACTTTTCCTGCTTAAGTGCAAGGTATGTTTACTTTATTACTGAGGAGCTCAAACGTTTTCTTTCATAATGAAATATTCCTTTCCTCCTCCCACCTAAATCAAGGTGAACACTCACAAATCAGACCAAGATCTAGAACAATGTTTTCACTTCTACAGTGACATGGCCAGATGCAGCAAAGCTGAGAATTAGGATTTTCACTAGTTTTAAGATCGGTTGAAAGATTTTGCAAAAGAAGGGAAGGGAGCACAGCTTTCAAAAAAACCAACCAAGCAAAACACCCCTCCACACCCCCAAACACAACACCCAACACTGCCACACAGAGCTGGCATTTTATTCTTCTTTTACAGTATTATTGCCGAAGCAAAAGTTTGAGATCTATTACACCAAATGAAATGGCCATGAAAGGGGAGGTCAGATGGCAAAACAAGTAACACAAATCTTATAAAAACCCCAGAGCTATTAGCACTGTGTAGACAGAAGCAGTTTCGCTCTTACTCCAATCTGCTTTACAAAGGGCGTTCCTATTGCCCTTACCGCCCTAGAAAGAATCTACAGCAGTAATGCTGGTTCACAGTTACATAAGACAAAAACATGCAAATTCCACTTCTACACCGATTAGTAGATTAGTTTCCTCTGTGGTCCATATATACACAGAAAAGCGTTGGCTATCTCTTATAGGCAATGCTTTATCTGTTCACCTGTAGTCAGTCAAAGCAGTGAGAAATGGCAAAGAAAAATATAAGACTCTCAATCCTCAATCCAGATCAACTCACTTTAAAGGTGGGTGCAGAGAAGAAAGGATGGAAGTAGGAAACAATGCAGAAATCCATATCTAGTGGTAAGGCAGTAGTGATTTTTAGAAGTCATCTTTGGCACGTTCAGTCTTTGGGAACATTGCATATATGCTGACAAGGAAAACTTAATCCTGACCCCTTGTATTCACAGCTAGCTATGGACAGCAGTGCTGGTAACCCACGCTCAGGAAACAAGAAGCACTGTTTTCATTTTCCTATATCCAGTTCAAAATAGCACCATTAAGCTGACACCACCACAACTGTACATCAGCAGGAAAGGATTGTATTTATCTGAAAGTCTTTACTCCTCATCAGAAGACCTCTGTATGAATTGCTCCCTCAAAACTGGAACTGATAAAAATCAGCCTACCACACACACGCACACACTCAGCATGAGCCCCGCAGATCACAAACACATAGGAACTTGCTCCTTCTCAGGAAATGCCCACAATCGATCCTCAAATCCCAAACAAACGTTAAAATACTGCAAGCCACTATGCCATTTATCTAACTCCTTAAACTGTGACCATCACTGCGGTTATCTGAGCACTTGAACACAACTGACAAACATGCACTTAGCAACGTATCTCATTATTCCTACATTTTTGTGGCAGGCAAACATACAGGCTTTTCTCTGTTCTCCTCCAACCAAGATATCTGCTAAAGTCTGCATCTCCCCAAGCCAGCCAATGTGTTATTCAAGCCATTCTCGTAAGGTCACGTCATCGTTACTGGATGTCTTTCATATTACAACACATTCTTAGCAATAGAAACAAAATACGGCTGAACAAGTTCCTACTATATTAACAAGTCCATCAAATCACTAGAAATGCAATGCTCTCCAATCTGTGCTACAACACAGAAACGGCTCTGTGCTCTCCCCTGTGCCATCTCCAGAAACAGCATCCAAGACAGGAGGATGGGAGCAGCCTCAACATAGATCTACCTCTCGCTACCACATCTTCTCTTTCCTCAGGCCATCAGGTAGGAAGAGCTGCCAAGCTCAGTCGAGTCAGTTGAAGTGCTACAGGTTTTCCACATAACAATCAATCAGCTTTGTTTAACTAAACCATAAACATCGATTTTAAAAAGCACTCAGTACCAAAAGGAGACACTACAAAAGACCATGAGTGTTCAGAGGGTGAAGAACTCAGCACTTCCTAAAGATCAACCCCTCTAGAAAAATATCTTACCCTCATTATGCAAAAACTAGGATGTGCGCTGTCATCCCCCAAATCACTAGTTCTCACCTCTCAAAGTAAAGTGGATCTACGGATATATGACAGTTACAAATAGAGCAATATCACAGTTGTGCTTTTCTCTGGGATGCACAGCCCAGCAATCACATATGCAACTGGAGGCACCAAACAGCGCACGTGTCTCGGTGTCGGCCAGCACGTGACGTTCTGTGAGATACCATACAGGCAAGCTCCTCTTTCATCGAACTCACGTGGATATACGCTCTACTAAAAGTGGCAGTATGTTGTTCCGCCCAGGTAAATTCATATCGCTCAGGACAGGATTACTTACTAGGTGCTTTGGTTGCAGGAATCCTTTTCCACATCCCACTGCACAGCCATGACACCATAGCATCAACTAGTAGACAGCAAGGAGACAGGAGGACTGTGAGACTTCAGCTTCATCTACCTAATGATCAACAACAGATGATACTCTACTGCACAGTAAGGATACCAACAGAGAAAGCAGATCTCCTTTGCCATGCTCTAAGACACTATGGGGCTCAAAATATACAATACAGAGCCGTTCAACTTGGTGCACCGTTTTAAAATGGGGGGCAGCCACTTTGCTGTCTCAGAAGCTTGTGAGACAGAAGTCTGTCTTGGAAAGGAATCCAAATCAGATTTGTATCTACCCAAATACAAACGTGACCATCTGGTAACGGTCTTCATCCTTATGTTCTGTTCTTAGTAAAAAGTCAAAAAAACCCCAAATGAAACCAACAACCTTACTTTCTTGAGTGCTTGTCATTAGCTCTGCCTACTGGATTCTAAAAACTGCCATCATGCAAGATGTGCGATTGCTTAACTCCAGTGGTACAAAGGTGGGAAGCTGCAACGGGCTCATGGTGAGTAAATCAGTGTACAGTAGAGGAGGTCCACAAAAAGTCTCAAAATTAGCTGGAGACTGCCTGCCAGGGAACCTATTATTAAGAAATCTGTTCTACTAAGTCACCTACCCATGACGACAAGGTAGAAAGTGACCAAAGCATATTCAGGAGGTTAGGCCTTTATGATCTTGAGAAGAGATCTGTTCTGCTATGGAAGAACTCAGAGGGGGAGGGGGGGGGAGAGAAAGAAAAAAAAAGCAGTTTTGCTACAACAGCAACAAAACAGTGTTTGTTTAGGAGGGATGGACATCAGCCCAACATTTAGCAAATCCAAGGACTCCAAACAGGATGACTTTAAAACTGACCTTAAGAGAAAGTCTACTGTATTCTTGGAAGAACAGGAAGATGATATGTTGTATCTGACAAGGAGACTGCTTATTTCTAGTCAGTAGCTGAGAACCAGTGCTTTGACCCCTGCCCTTTGGATTGAGCATTTGGTTCTCACCATCCTGAGCAGCAAAGCCAAGCAAAAAATTTCAAGTCTCAGGTATGTAAGTTTTGCTTCAAAGTGAAAACATGGAGGGGAGTAATCTGCATCCAGATCATTAATGTTGCTCTTAAGGAGTGTGATCTACATAAAATTAATTAAAAAAAATAGTACCACAACAGGTCACCTATGGAGAAGAGAAATTCAAAATACTAACAGGAATTCAGACTTGAAAAGACAGCTACAATAACCTACAGAAATGATCTGATATGAGGAGGTGTTTAGTAATATGGACAAGAGGGGTCTTCAAGATAAATTAGGTAAGGGCTTTGAGGAGAGTATAATGAGGGTACTTTTGCAATCTGTTACGGGCTCTGAATCTCACTCAAGTACATGCCTCAAGCAAACTGTATGAACAACCCCGAACATCCAGCCCCAAAGGGATTCAGGAGAAAGTGGGCAGCCTCTATATCTGCTCCTGAATTAGGGATGCCTCTGACTAGCAAGAAAATAACATGGTTTCTGTTCGGGCAGGTAACTCTGCCCAGCTAGTGAGACTGAAAAACCCCAACTAAGACTTCCTGTTAAAGAGCTCTATAAAAAAGCAGACTCTGTCTTTCACAAACTCCTTTCCTTCCTTGTTTCAACTTCAGATTTCTCCATCTATACTCCTTGCTATACTTTGCTTGTTTTCTCCAGAAGAGAATGAAAATTAGGAAGGAGACATTAGACGTTATTAAAGAATGGAGACAATACATGTAGATTGGAGTCTCCTCGATCCCAAAACCTGGTATTAGGTCTTCAGTTTGAAAGACAAACATCACACACTTGGTGAAGATGAGATAGGCACCTTCTGTGTTTACAGGGTTAAAGTACTAACACAGGGGCCTACACAATACAAGTACAGTATATCATACCATTATGCCTGTGTAGGCGTCCTGTTCCTAAGCCACACCTGTCCTACAGAGCATCAGAAATAATTAAATTAGAACAATCAGCATTCACAAGAAAAGGCGGCTTTGAGATTTTACAGGATAAAGTGGTTCAGTGGTTCCAGGACAGAGGAACAGCAGCAGCAGCCCTGATAAAGCTCCAATAAACCACTCATCTGTGGAGCAACAGGAGAAGAGAACAGAATGAACAGTCAAAAGGGTCAGCAGCAGGTGAGCACAAATGCCAGCTGGAGATTTTCTTTTTTTTTTTTTTTTTTAAAGCAGTAACAGAACAGTACGCAATTTCTGATTTGCCTAAAAATAAACCAGGTACCCACCAACTCTACCACAGAACACACGCAGAATGCCTTGCTAGGTGGATACTTATTATGCAAAGGGCAAACCACTTTGGGACACCCAGAACCAAAATCTGTGGTCTGTGTGTACATGTAGCAGAACGCTCTGCTGAACATAACTGCTCATCAAAAGCTAACCACCACTGAAGCAGAGTTTGCTCCACCAACAGTAATAGGAAGCTATGGCATTTATAATCCTTCTCCTTCCACCACCAGTCACGGCTTGGTAGAGAAGAAGAAAGTTGGCGGGGGATGAAGGGAGTTGAATTTTCCTGGTTTAGGAAGCAAAGCTAGGAAAGAACAGAAGAAAGAAAGATGTAAAGGTCTTTGTTCCACAGGTCAACATCGATAAGGAAAAAAAAAGATTTAATGCCACCTCCTAGTATGTATGTTGTTTTTTCAGTTGTGAAAGGATGACTAATCCCACACAACTATCTTCCCAAAATACAGGTACTGGAAGGTTTTTTCTTCTTAACGCTGCAGTTTACTATCTTGTGTCAATTTGCCAAAAGCAAACTAATGGTGTGGGCTCTTCCTAACCACCTCTCTTCAGTTCTCTACTTTTAATCCTAACCACCTGCGTCTCCACAGGCTTCTGAAAGAAACATTTACTTGGTCTTCAATTGCAATTAGTATTTTAAAATTACACATGCAGACAGATCAGCGTGAATTATTGTCCCTAATTATTGATATAAGAAGTCTAATGGAATACAATGATTGCATAATAAATTTTAAATTATCACACCACATAACAATACTTTCTAGAAAACTGTATACTCAATCCCATGCCATGGTCCTAGCCACACACCACCACCAGAGATTATAAACAAATACTAACACATTCAATATTTATGCACACCTGCTACTACAGAACAAACAATGGCAAAATTATGTGTTCGGGCTCAATCTTGAATTCATGAAGTACCAAGTATCTTCAGCAGGCACTTACACCATTGCAGGCCTCCTTTCCTGCAACTCCACTCCTTGCCAATGTTAAGGGGTTGGGGCTTGGCAGGAGGAGCAAGGGGATTTGGTTTTCAAACATAAATGCTATGACTTCCACATAGCCAGGGTCAGGGAAGAGACACTTCTTTGTTACCAGAATACTTGGTGGTAGTAAGCAATCCTGTGGCTGGCACACTGTGCTGTTTGCAAGAAAAGAAGGGGTCACTAGATGTACACACACCACGTTCTAGAGGTCAGTGGAATAATGCAGAATTAGAGGGATACTGCTGTAGAACTGCACTTTTTATTTAAAAAAAGAAAGGAAAAAGTCAGGTTGACATTGAGAAAAAAAAAAAACTGCTATCAATTAACCCAGTATATCTCCAGAACATTCGTTAAGCTTATAATAATAACAAACATTAATTTATATCTGTTTCAATATTTGAAATGCATTTAAGGTCATATGTACAGTTCAGGTACAGCAAGAGCAGATACAGAATTTCTCATACATGTCTTACAATCATTTCAAACTCAGCAATATGACAATTGCACCAGAGCTAAAATTCATCAGGTAAGGGTTGTTCAAAAGTAAAGATTTTTTTAATAGATTAAAACTCAACTTCTTAATATTAAAATACAGGAACACAACCAAAAATATCCACAGAAGGTAACAGCAACAAATACCTTTTCCCCATCCTCGGCATCCAATTATTGTTGCATACCTTAACAAGCTCTTGATATTTACCCTGGCTCTGGAAGCTGGTTGAACAAGCCACTAAAACTCATTGGCATATAACTATGTTCCAGATCACGGTGTCCAATACAGACTTTATCTCCCTGCTGAATCTGCTCTGCAGAGAGCCCTGGTAATTGCCCCAAAGTAACTGTCAGCAAAGATGGAGTATTTGTTCTGAAGACAGGCTCTTCACAATCTCACGAAAACTTGCCAGCAAGAAATAGGTTATACTGGATAGCTGAAACGAGAACAATTTTATGTACCGGTAGATGAGGACCGATATAGCTACAGTGTCAGCATTTCCCATCTATAAGAGCACTTACATAGTTCGGGAATATTTAGTCAATTTAAGAGATTTTCTGAGGTGTAAGGAAAATGCAGTTATTACCAATGCTAGGACTTGTGTGGAAAGAGTCCTACACCACAGCTAGAAAGTCTCTCTAAAGTATAGCAAGTGCTTACACTGAGTCTGGGAAAACTCCCTAGCATAGCCCTGTGAAATGGAAGTGCATTAAAAAAAAAAAAAAATCACCCACCCAAAAAAGCGAAACAACTGATGTAACATTATCTCCCCACCCTCCACAACTACACCACTATGCTGCCCTGTCTTTCCAGGAGCATAGAGCACTTAAAACTACACTAGAGGACCCCAGACCATCCTAGTTCCTCCCTGGAAGGCTGTGCAACCATGGGATTTTATTTTAAACACCTCATAAGCTTTCCTTCTCCTTCCAAATATCATAGCAGCACTAAGTAATGTTTATTTCATTTGTTACTGTTGATGAAGCTGTCAACTGCCTGGTCCACCCTGCCACATCCGTGGTATTCCGCATTTGCACGAATAACCCACAGCCTGAACGCACAAAGCAGCACACCCCTGAGCCTCTTCCCCTTTCTGTGCTCTCACTGCTGCAGAGATTTTTCACTCCCCTTCCACAAATCCATCTTTTTTACATTAGCATACTTATTAAATGAGTCAGGAAGTTCTAGCAATATGGCCCAAAAAAATCTATGGGGAAAAGCCATTATTTGGGGTTTTCCTTAAAATTCCACTCATCTTTCCTCCCTCTAGTCTATGCAAAAAAACCATTCAGGTAACAAAGACCTGAATCGTCAGCAGGAAGGCTCTGCAGGCATCCCAACAGCTTAATGGGGTAAACAGGAAAAAAAGCTCTAGCCCCAAATTGAAATACAGATGGGTATACGAGTGGTTTATTTTTTACATTAAAGCTGGGACGCTAACAACTCTCACATAACCCAGTTAACCCAGCAGAACAAGCAGTGATGGCTGCAAGGTAGCAGACACTCCTCTACTCAACAGCAAGTTACAGAAGCTGCAACACTCTTCCAACAGATGGCTAGAAAAACCTGTAAGCTTCCAGGGTTTTCCTACAAGCTTGTCACCAAATTTACTTGGATCAATGTCAGTCCTTTGATCTGAAAACAAAGGAGGCAAGGGTAGACCTCAGCAATTTGGTATGCAGTTTTCACCTGCAAGCAGACGAGCATCTGAAGCCTACGTGAAGCCTTTAAATGAATTTTGAGGTCACTCCCGTAACACTAATACACACGCCTACTCTCCGATGAAGATACACAGCAGGACTGCATCAAAATAAATAACTGAAATAATGACAGAGTGTTGTTTTCCTCACTGAATGTCACTGTCATCTACCACATAAGGGGCTGAGTTCACATTCATGTAGCCGTGCCAATCTCATATAGCACTGAAATTGGATCTCTCGCGTCTTAAATGTACTGCCTCCCAGTTTCTGGGTTACAGCTCCACTTGCTTCTATTGGGTTAATTCCCAGAAAGTAAGATGGTGACTATATTACACACTGCTGGAGAAATAAGTGATACTTCACATCTATTTCTCCTTTCCACAGCATACTCAGATATTCAGCAGCTCTATTTTTATTCAATGAATATTTACTATCTGTCAAAATAAGTTGGAGGGGGGCAAAATGTATTTCCAGAAGGAACAGAAACGTTTGCAGCTTACTCAAGTTTGACAAAGTAGACTTGGGGGAGGGGAAAAAAAAAAAAAAAAAAGAAAATGGAGGGGAAATCTCAGAAGTGCAGAAGTGTCCAAATATTTCCTAAATTAAAAAAACATTTTGTTGGAGCAGTTTCAGCAATACCAACATTTCAAAATGAAAGTGCTCAGCTTTTCACAAAAAACTTAAAAAATAAGATGGTGTCTATTAGCACACAGTGAAATCTTTCTCAAAATCAGAAGAAATGTTTCAAAATTCATCCACAATCAAATTCTAATCTTTTTGGCCATAGAGAACTGACCAGCTTGGCTCGAAATTCCCACTCTTTTTTTTCCATTAAACTGATAAATTTCTTCTTCTATTTCTACTCCATCCTTTGTAACACAAGATGTAACTCACACCTGAATTTAAGTCAGTTCATTCTTTAATGAATTACAGTATCTTAAACTGCACAGTAGTAATGTACTCCATCGTGGGCACTGATCAGAGACACAATCAGCATCGCAGTGTCATCAGCATCTGTGGTGAAGAAATCCATTCCTCTTGTTTATCGTAGCAAAGTTAAGAAAGAGCCTCCTAAGGATTCAGGGTGAAAAATGCAAAAATTACAATAAAAGAAAATCATTAAACCATAAATCAGCATATTTCTTCTATTCTACAGACCAGAACATTGCTCCTGCCTCTTTTAACTAAGGGTAAGTTTAACAAACCATATGTACTCCCTCAAAGTATTTGGCAAAAGTCTCAGGATAGACTTAGACACTGAGTAACAGGAATCAGTTGTTTAATGTTAATTGTAAAATTATTCAGAGACACATTCCCTTAAAATGAAAGGCTTTTTCTGTTAAATACAGCTGATTTAGCAAATCAATTTTCTAATTGCCACTATTTCAAATTAACATTAAAATCTTTGTCTCTGCCTTTCTCAAAGTGTATGTAGCTGCTACTTAGATGTTTATAATCTATATTTTGAATCACTGGTGCTTAGTAGAGACAAATAAAAATAATTCTCACTGAAACACAGCTTATTCAAGAAAAGGAATTATAAAGAAAGAAAAAAAGCACATTCAGGAGCAACATAAAGAGTACACCAGAAGCAGCTGGCCTCCAGTGCTTATTTCTTTTGTAGTAAAGTATTCTCCAGGTTGACACCAGGTATTTCTGATTACTTGTTTGTATTTGCATTATTTTATATAGGAGGAAGCAATAGTAGGTAAGATTGTCTCCAGATTGAACAGGTGTTTCTTCACCTTCTAGCATCACCTCTTCTTCAAATTATTTTTTTATTTTACCGTTCCTGGTCTTTTCACATTCCCCAACAAATGATGAAGTGGAAAAAAAAGATAATTTGACTGGCAGCCACCTGATTATTTTACATTTCTCATAAGGATTGCAGGTGAGCTATGAAAACATCCTCTCATGCCCTGAAGAGTAGACGTGATAATCACTATAAGCTTTCCCCCAAAGGTAAGTATGCCCTACACAAGTGAACTGTAGCACAACTGCTACAAGTTACCCGATGTTCCTTCAGTTTTTCATTTTCTGACTTGTATTTGTTTAGGTCTGCTAGCATAGAAGAGGAACAGTCCCTGCCGATGGTAGGGATGTAGCCCTGCAAAGGGCCTGACCCAAAGCAACTCAAGCTGACAGAGGAAAAAGGCGAGATCCCTATTGGCTTTATGCGAGGCCTTCAATCTTAGAAAGGAAAAATCAGTCTCCAGCACGTTCACAGATGTTTGTTTTCAGCCCTTTCTTCCTAGGAAATACACCATTCTTTACGCCATCAAAACACGCTTTAGCCTCAGTGTACTTGGTAACCTCAGAAAAAGAGCATATGATGGGTGCACTCTTCGCTGGGTAAAAAACTGGCTGGAAGGCTGAGCCCAGAGACTTGTGGTAAACGGAGTTAAATCCAGTTGGCAGCTGGTCACAAGCGGTGTTCCCCAGGGCTCAGTCGTGGGGCCAGTCTTGTTTAATATCTTTATCAATGATCTGGATGAGGGGATCGAGTGCACCCTCAGTAAGTCTGCAGATGACACTAAGTTGTGTGAGAGTGTTGATCTGCTTGAATGTAGGAAGGCTCTGCAGAGGGGTCTGGACAGGCTGGATTGATGGACCTAGGCCAACTGTATGATGTTTAACAAGGCCAAGTGCCTGGTCCTACACTTTGGTCACAACAACCTCTCACAATGCTACAGGCTTGGGGAAGAGTGGCTAGAAAGCTGCCTGGCAGTAAAGGACCTGGGGGTGCTGGTCGACAGCTGGCTGAACATGAGCCAGCAGTGTGCCCAGGCGGCCAGGAAGGCCAACAGCATCCTGGCTTGTATCAGAAATAGTGTGGCCAGCAGGACTAGGGAAGTGATTGTACCCCTGTACTCGGCACTGGTGAGGCTGCACCTTGGGCACTGTGTTCAGTTTTGGTCCCCTCTACAAGAAAGACATTGAGGTGCTGGAGTGTGTCCAAAGAAGGGCAACGAAGCTGCTGAAGGGTCTAGAGCACAAGTCTTATGAGGAGCAGCTGAGGGAACTGGGATTGTTTAGTCTGGAGAAAAGGAGGCTGAGGGGAGACCTTCTCGCTCTCTACAACTACCTCAAAGCAGGTTGTAGCCAGGGGGGTGTTGGTCTCTTCTCCCAAGCAACAAGTGATAGGCCAAGAAGAAACGGCCTCAAATTGCTCCAGGGGAGGTTTAGGTTGGATATTAGGAAAAATTTATTCACTGAAATGGTGATCAGACATTGGAACAGCCTCCCAGAGAGATGGTGGAGTCACTGTCCCTGGAGATGTTCAAAAAGCATGTAGACATGGCACTTCAGGACATGGTCTAGTAGACACGGTGGTTTTGGGTTGACGGTTGGACTTGATGATCCTAGAGGTCTTTTCCAACCTTAAAGATTCTATGATAGTTCATGTCAGAGAAGTATAAAAAATCACATTTTAGTTAAAGTTTAATGGCAATTCCATTTACCTCCATATGATTATTATAACCTAGAATTCGTTACAAATGTTGCACCTACATTTTATCACTATTTAAATTCAAACCCAAAGAGGAAAGGAAACCAGACCTGAAACTGGAAAAGAATCCAAAGCCCTGCTCTCCTCAAGATTACAAAACTGGGAGGAGTGGTCAATACACCAGAAGGCTGTGCTGCCATTCAGTGAGACCTGGACAGACTGGAGAGTTGGGCAGAGAGGAACCCTAATGAAATTCAATAAGGGCAAGTGTAGGGTCCTGCACCTAGGTAGGAATAACCCCAAGCACCAGCAGAGGTTAGGGGCTGACCTGCAGAGAAGGACCTGGGAGTCCTGGTGGACAACAAGCTCTCCATGAGTCAGCAGTGTGCCTTCATGGCCAAGAAGGCCAATGGTGTCCTGGGGTGCATGAAGAGCATGGCCCAGCAGGTTGAGGGCGGTTCTCCTCCCCCTCTACTCTGCCCTGGTGAGGCCACATCTGGAGTGCTGTGTCCAGTGCTGGGCTCCCCAGTTCAAGAAAGGCAGGGAACTACTGGAGAGAGTCCAGCAGAGGGCTACAAGGATGATGAGGGGACTGGAACATCTCTTGTATGAGGAAAGGCTGAGAGACCTGGGTCTGTTCAGCCTGGAGAAGACTGAGAGGGGATCTCATAAATGCTTATAAATATCTAAAGGGTGGGTGTCAAGAGGATGGGGCCAGACTCTTCTCAGTGGTGCCCAGTGACAGGACAAGTGCCAACAAGCACAAACTGGAATACAGGAAGTTCCATCTGAACGTGAGGAAAAACTTCTTCACTTTGAGGGTGACAGAGCACTAGAACAGGCTGCTCAGAGAGGTTGTGGAGTCTCCTTCCCTGGAGATATTCAAAACCTGCCTGGACGCCATCCTGTGCAACTTGCTCTAGGTGATCTGCTTTAGCAGGGGGGTTGGACTAGATGATCTCCGACCTCCACCATTCTGTGATTACAAGTAGGGGAAAAAAGTGCTGATCAAAACTGTTAGTCAAAAAAGACTATTTGATAGAAAAGCTGTCCTGAAGTAGAAGAGCATTCCTCATCACACCAACTTGCAAAGTGAATGAGCAACATCCTTGGAACATACGTCATTCCACATCACTGTGAAAAGCATTTTCCATATCCATAAATAACAAAAATTACAGCTGTAGAGAAGTACTGGGCAGAGGATGAACTTACAATCAACATAGCCACAATTAGGTTTTTCTAGTTGCTTTCCATGAACAATAATTAGTAGTACTGCTGAGGTAAATACATATAATTGTTCATTTATTTTGCAAGGCCACAGGTTTATGCGCATTACATAGCATGGCAACTGAGCACAGGTCTGCCTTTCAATTTCCCAATACTGAACAGAGTATCCACATACTTAGTTGCCACATCACTCTCAGCATAAAAAGCCTTGGGTTAAGACCTACCATCTCTTCAAAACAGCCTGTCTCAACTCCAAACATTAATTTACACAATGAGCAAAATGCTACAAAAAAAGCTACATGACAGTAACCACTTAGACCATGTTCATACTCTTCTGAAGAGCTCAGCTTTAAGTGAACAAAATCTTTCACATGGACTTCAGTTTGCTAGGCCTTCCATATATGCTGAAGCATGTAGCCCCTCGTCCTCACCACTAGCAACATAAAAGGGTTGCATCTATTTATGCTTGTTTTACACAACATACTGTGGGCTCCAATATAGAAGTTGTCACCTATGTCATATTGCACTTTATCCAACATGCTGGTGGAATTTTGGGCAACACAGGAGATGGGAGTGAAGCAAACATTTTAGCAGTACCGAATGCCATTTTTGCATGTGCTCACACCCAGCTTGTAATTCAACACCTCTTACTATCAAAGTGAGGATACAGCCCAACCTTTCTTAGCATTTCTGAGAAAATATTGAAAGGACCAACTTCAAGCAAGCTGCATGCATTCTGCCAATGGATTGTTAAACCACTCAAATGCCTTGCTGTGGAATTTGGCCCCTTGACTGCCTAATATTAAATAAGAATTGAAGTCACTGAAGGTAGCAGATGCCAAAGTTACCACCAGACACAGAATTTCAGAAGCCTCCCTCTCCCTTCAAAATACCTGAACTTTCCAGATGGGTCATATTTTACATACAAGATTTTGGTCTGTCTTCTGCAACTATTCCTTTATTGAAGAAATTTTCTTTTTCCTGCTAATCCTATCCCTTAGGAAAGCAGCTGCCTCTGTTCCCACAGCAAGTACTGTTCTGTTGCAGGTCCCATCCCAATATTTGGGAATTGGTCAACTTTGATGAGAAGCATCATAGCTCCCAGTTCCGACAGCAATGTTACACAAATACCTCACTGGAAGCTGTCCAATACTGGGACTTCTTACAGAGTTTTGATGAAACAGCACTAGTAGATCATCTTAGTTTGTGCAACTACTGTGTAAGCAGATGGCCTTTTTGTTTTTTCCCTTCAAATTCTTCTAGGAGTTTCAGTGCAATACAATTCACAAACTCAACTCCCATTAAGGTAAGAATGTCTTGAGATTTATCTGTTGTATCTCCTCCTATCCACCTTTCCACCTCTTTGGGCCCACAACTGTATGTTCAGACACTCATTTCATTGACATCCCTCTCCTCAATGCTCAAGGCGTCTCAGGAGAAGCAGAACTGCTCAAATCATCCCTAGAGCCACACAGGTGCATACGGCATGTCAGTACTCATCACAAACCAACTGGACACACAGTGGCTCATACAAACAACAACCTCATCCATACACATGATTAAAAACAGTCTTCAACTACAAATGCAAAGCAAAAATTAAAAAATAAAGTCCAAATATGATTAAGAGGTTCAGCTCAAATATTGTCTCTTCAGCAGCAGAGTAAATTAAACTAGCAACTAGCTTTAAGGACCTACTTGACCCCGCCACTCTAAAGTTCAGCTATGGGTAGATTGATGAAGAATCAAATTGGGGGGGAGGGCAGAAATCCAGAAACCAAAGGGTGTGCCCCTCTGGGCTTCTATCAACAGCTGAAAATGTCCCAGAAGATTACTTACACCAAGTTAAAAAGTAAAGGTAATTTCAGAAATGCTCTGTGAAACCAGAAGTGCTGTTCCCAACATCACAGCTGAAGACACTACCAGGACTGCAGAAATGCAATAAAATTTGCCATGTTACCACAGCTGAATACTCAGCAGATTAGGGTTGGGTTTTTATTTTCTCCTCTCTTGACAGTGAGTGGTTAGGTCCATTCCATTCTACAGCGTGAATCTGGCAAATAGCAGTAAATAAGGCGTTTTGCTCCCAGGCTAGAGATATCAGAAAAGTCAGCTGGGCTACCTGCAAAGGAATGGAGCAGTCAAAACCAAGAGGCAGGGAGATGGCCTAACAAGGCAGGCTAAAAGCCCCTCTGCTCTGCACACTTGCAGAGAAGGTAACAGCACTTCAGGTTGCTTGGACAACATGCTGGTAGAAACAGGTCCCAGGGAAGCATTTACTAATCAGCAATTTTAAATCAATGTCTATTTTCAGCTGTGAGCCACAGAAAACGTGAATACAGTCTGTTTGATAGTATTGCTACAGACTTAAAAGAGTTCCTCCTGCAGAACGTGGTGGTGTTCCAGAGGACACCAGTAGGGCCTTCTGAAAGATCCCAGAGCAGTCCTCTGAAGCTAGCCTAACTCTTCAGAAGTCTTCAATACATAAACACAAAACCCAGAAAGGAGCTGATATGCTGATGGGCACATAGCACCATCTCAGAGCTGAATATTTCATCCAAAGGGCACACACTCCCAGGTTATCTGCACTGATACTTTTTCAAGTAACTGGCTATTTATCAGGTGGCCACTAAGACACAGGATAAAAAAAACCCAAACCACTGTACAGTGAATTATTTCATTACCCTATGATTATTCATTTATGTTATGAGTAAGGAAACCAATGACAGAAGCCCTCAGAAACCAAATATATTCTGTTCCCAAAATGCTGCAACAGTGTTTCCTTAATACTAAATTGAGTTTTATTTGCAAGATTGACAAAAAAAAAGTTAAAAATTCCTTGATAAGTATTTGTTCCCACTTTTTTAGAGACACAATACAGCTCTGAAAACCCACCAAATTCCTAGCAGCTCTCCACTGATGATGTGAACGACTATTAACCCATCCTGCAAAATGTGGCAGAGCAGCAGCATTGCAGCAGCCAGACCACGACAAGCCCATGCCATACACGCCTCCCCATACAGAGCTGTTTGCAGCGTCAAGTTTGTTACCTGCGCTGCAACACTGTCTGCCCAGTAATTGCCCACTTCAGTTTAAACTAATAATGGAAAATAATCAAGTTTTCTTTATTCCTGCAGCACACACTGAATGTCCAAAGCAATGTATGTTTTATATGGCATGTTACTCGTTGCTCTATATGCCAAAAACTACAGTCAATTTTTAACATGACAAATTTCAGTGCACATTTCTAGACCTGTACGACAGCAAACACTGAATGCTTTGCATCGGACTTTCTGAGAAAGCAATTCCAACACAAGCTCCTATTCAGACGTTTATTCCTTTATTTCCCAGCTGCCTCCAGAAAGGTCAATCACTTTTTGCTCAAGC
Source organism: Balearica regulorum gibbericeps (assembly GCF_011004875.1). Taxonomy (NCBI): domain Eukaryota; kingdom Metazoa; phylum Chordata; class Aves; order Gruiformes; family Gruidae; genus Balearica; species Balearica regulorum. Next base: position 130,709,719 of record NC_046185.1, on the reverse strand, counting down.
GCTTATCTGGTGAGTTATCACAGATTCTCTCCCTTCAGGCTGTCCCAGGAGCCCCTCACACACACCAAACTGTACAGCTGAGCCTCCATGCGAGATCTGGGATCCATAGTGGGTGTCACCAGTGCAACTCCCTACTGATTTTTCCAGTGTTTGATACAGGTGAGTAACATAATGTACCTGCATCTTGTATTCACAAACAGGTCAAGTTTAATTTGCCATCATACTGAGGTGAAACGCTAACGTACAAGCAACCTTATGTCACTCTCCACCAGTCTGTACTCAATCAGCTGCATGTGTGACATTGTATGTGCAAAGTTTCAGTTCTGTGTCCAGCACGTGCTGGCTGAATACTTTCTTATTTCTGAGATAGGAAAAAAGTAATGAATACTGGCTAAAGAATATACAGTTATTAAGAAATTACAGTATTTCAGCCTATAGTTCTCCTCTCTGTGGACAACAGCCACTGATCAGGGATTAAAGAGTAACGGACAGATCACATGGACTAGACTATACCTTTTCTGACACCCTGTGGGCTGTGGCACCTAGGGGTTGGTAATCCACTTGAGGGACACACAAGATGACTTATGAACTTTCATTTTGGGAAACTGTTTCTCCTAAGGTTTTCTGGTATAATGTGATGCACAGTGTAGGAAAAGCTAAGAATCTGAGATTAAAAACCAAAAAACCAACAATATCACAACAGTATGCTTGCACCACGTCGAGTCATAAATTACAGAGTTTTGTGGTATGTGGTTTTGTTACCTCATACTAGGCATTGTGATAATTATGAGAACCACACCTTTCATCTCGCTGACCTATAACATTACATTAATGTAATGTTACACTCTCAATTTAAACTTCAGTGATTTTTTTTTCAGGTATTCAGGCCTGCCTATTAAAACTTAATAAACTGAAATGCACGGTAGGTTCGTTGTTTTGTACCAGCATGTCATTTCCTTAGGCTTCCAGTGAAACAGGGAGTCTCTGGGTACTTAAAACTTCTGTATTTCCCCCAGATTGTAAAACCTGGTCCACTTCAAAGAATTAGCTCAGTTTTTGACAGTTTAAACATTGTACTTTATTAGCAAAAAGATAAAGTCGAGAAGTTTCAGAGGGGAAGTAGCCTATAAGCCAAGGCAGCACACCTGCCGAGGCAGAAAAGCGAAGGTGCGGGGCGGCAGCAGCCCAGCGGCGGGGCCGTGCCCGGCTGGGGACGGCGCAGGGACGAGATGCTTTGCTTAGCAGCCGAGACGAGCGGTACGGTGCCGGCCGGCAGCCCCTCCACGCCGGCACGGCCCAGGCCCGGCCGGGCGCGGGCAGGCCGGTCCCGCCGGAGGGGAAAGAGGGAAAGTTGGCGCCCGCGGCCGGCCGGGAGCCGCGCCGCGCCGCCCCCTCCTCCCCTGGGCGCCGCCCGCCCTGCCGAGGGGCGGCCCCGGCGGCCCCTGCGCACGCTCCCGCCCGCCGCCCATGAGGCGCCCTCGCCGGGAAGGCACTGACGAGTCATCGCCCCGCCGCCCGCAGGCCCGGCGGCGTCCCCGCCCCCGCGCCCCTGGCGGGACGGGCGGCCGAGGGGAGCGGGGGGCGGCGGCCGTCCGGGCAGCGACCGTTGCGCCGGCGCGGGGGGAGCTCACAGGTGATGATCCAGCGCGGCGCTGCCTGACCCGCCCTCCGCGGCCTGGCCTAGGCTCCGCGGCTTAACGGCAGCGGGTCCCAGCGCGGCCGCCTTCGACTCCCGCCCGGTCGGCCCCAGGGGGCTGCACCGGCGGCGCGGGCCGCCGGCCCCACCGTTGCCGCCGCCGCCGCCTGGCCTCCCGCCCGCCGCCGGGCCCTCCCTCCACGCCCACCGCGCCGGCGGCCCCGGCCTCCCTCCGCCGAGAAGCGCCTCCCGCGCTGCGGCGGCCGGTGCGGCCGGAGCGCGACCCGTCCTCCCCACCACACCTAGCAACAGCGCTGACAGGACGCAGCGGCGGCAGCGGCCGCGGGAGGAGGAGGAGGAGGAGGAAGCGGAATGGCTGCCGCGGCAGCGGCTCCCTCCCTCCCCGGAGCCCTGACAGCCAGAGCCGGGGCGGAAGCAGCAGGCGGCGTGCTGTGCCCGTCCTCCTCCCTCCTCCGGGCTTCTGCGCTCCCTCCTGCCAATGCAAACTAACTCCCCCTCGCCAGGGCCGGCGGGCTGCACGCCTCCCCCGCACCCACCCATGCCGTCGCCGCCGCGCCGCACGCCGCCTCCCCGAGGAGCCCTCCACGTCGTCCGCAGGACCCCTCCTGCCACTCCTCGCCCGCCGACCTCCCTCCACCAGCGACCGCCGCCGCGACCCCGCTCCTGCTGCACCTTGTGCCCCCACCCCCCCCACCCCGCCCCGCGCCGCCGCCGCACACGCGGCCCCCACGCCCCCCGTGCCCGCCGCCGCGGTGCGCCCCCGCCGCCCGCCCTGCCCTAACCTGCCCCGGCCGCGGCCCCTGCCCCGCGGGGCACTCACCGATGTGGTTGTCCTCGATGTGCTCGATGAGCTCCGCCAGGGTTGGGAAGTGGAGCCCGCAGCCCCCGAACCTGCAGGCGTTGGAGAAGAAGGAGGCGGCGGCGATGCCTGTCATGGTGTTACATCGAGATCCCCCTGCGGTGCCTGCTCTGCCAGGGCCGGCGGCGGCAGGGCGGAGAGAGGCGGGGGCAGGGGGGAACGGGACGGAGAGAGAGAGATGGGGAGCGAGAGAGAGAGTGGGGGTGGGGAGGAGGAGGAGGTGGCGGCGGCGGCGGCAGCAGCGTCGGGAGCGGCGGAGGGGAGGGACGGGCTGGGTGGGGGGAGATGAGGCAGCCGCAGCTGGGAGGAGGGACCAGCGCGGCTCTGTAACAGCTGTGCTGCCCCGGCGGCGGCCGCCGGCAGCGGGAGGAGCAGGGCACCCGGGCCGCCTGCCGCCGCCGGGGGACACCCGCGCCTCCTCGCTGCGGGGGCGGCGGAAGCTGCCGTCCGGCACCAAGCGGGGGTGGAGAGGGGGGGAGGGCGCGCCCCGCCGCTAACTTTCCCCCTCAGCCTCTCGCAGGCGGCGGTGGGGCTGGGGGCTGCTGTAGCGGTCGTCGGGGTGAGGGGAGCTGCTTCTGGGGTAGGTGCTGGAGTCGGGAAGGTGGCGCCCGACCTCGTGGGCTCTCCCGGCCGCCAGGAGTTGGTTCCTAATGCAGTTGTCCCCTCCACCGCATCGCGGGGAAGCAACCAGCCCTCGCCGAGGTCCCTCCTTCCCCGAGGGTAGCTGAGGCCGCCAGACCCAGCCCTCACCTGCCCGGCGACGAGCCGGAGGCCCGGGGCACCTGCGCGCCCAGCGGTCGGCCAGGCCTCGGGGTTTCCTCGCCGCCAGGTGGGCTCTGCCCCCCCCACCCCGAGCTGCCGGTTACAGCCCACGGGCCGGACCCTTCCCGCCTCTGCCCGGCGGCCACCAACGTGCCCGCTGAGGCGGGACAGGGGTGTGAGGCTGTGGGCCTGGGGGAAAAGTCAGCAGAAGCGGGCACACACCTCGCTCCCAAACCCTATTTTGACTTTTTGTCTCCAGAAAGCTATTCAGCAGAGAGGCTGACTGATTAATTGATTTTAATGAAGGTCTCCCTAGGCTCAAATTCGCAGACAGCTTTATTTAAAATTAAAAGAAAAAAAAAAGAGATTGCTTGTCAGGAAGGCTCTTTTTTCCCAACTTCTGTTTTATAATCATCTCTCTTTTTTTCTGTGTTTATATGGTTCTGCAATATTATTGATGATTTGGAGCAAAAGCGTGACTAAAAAAAGCCTCAAAATCTGTATAAGGCTCTCTTGATTGTACAGACATAAGTGATTCCGCTGATCCTGCTGATGGGTAACGGTCCTAGGCTGTTCCCATTTCTGAAAAATTAAGTGAGTGTGTAAGAATAAGCAGAGCCCTTGCCTGTTTTATTAACTGTATTGCAGGTGGGGATGTTCCTAGCATTGCTGCAGGAGCCAAGGAATAGCAAAGCCTGAAAATGCAGTAGAATGGTTAGTGAATGGAAAGATGAGTATTGGCCCGTTTGCTTAAAGCTTGAAAAATCCTGGGGCTAGTTCCTGGTGTCCTGTATATCAGAGACCGTTCGTGGTGACAGAAAAAGCTTTATCTGGCAGGTTATTTTAGTCATTTTCTTACACATTCACTTTAATATTTTTCTGATGTCTTGCCTTCATGCAATTGTATTTTTCTTGATGTATGAATCCACCCCATTTGGTTTATACTGAAAAAGCAAGCACAAACCCTGCTTTCCAGAAAAACAGCATGTGAAGAAGCTGCCTCTTACTTCAACACATAGAGCTAAAGTTTGTAAATAGAGTTTGCATAGCCATGAGATGCTGAACCACACAACTGTAACAACGCTGTAGATTTTGCACTTAAAGGTGACATGGATACATGGTAGTCCACAGCACGTTTTCAGGGTTGACCTGTAGTCTAGAGGGTTGGCGAACCGCTGCTGTTAGGCATTTCATGAAAACCTGTAATTCTTTTGAATAGTAGAGGTTTGGTATCTGACATCTGTCATTTGATTCACCTGTTTCAAGCATAGCTTCTTCACAGGTTACTCTTCTAATTTGTCTGCTTTCTGATGTTATCAAAGGAACTTGCTCACTACAAGTTGACGCAGCAAAGGAGTTGTTTCTGCTTAAGACCATGATCCTGGAAGGTCATGCCACACAAGCTGCTGTCATGAATAATGCTACAAAATCGGGTATGTGCAAGTGTCCGTGTGGAGCAAGACATAAAGCGATAAATAGCGAGTGGAGGAGTATAATGGTAAGATAAGCATCTTCCCTCATAAGTTGCAGTTTTGGACACTAATTTGTACAAACACATAGGCCTTTTTCAACCTGTAGTGGTTTTGGTAAGCGTGAATCCTCAGTGCTGTTAACAATATCAGGACTGTAGATTTTATATTTTTGTTTGCATATGAGTAAGCATTCTCGGTGTCCATCACCAGCATAATTCAAACAAAATTTCTAAGGCAGGACATCAAGATTAATCAGAATGTGTATTAAATATAAGAAATTCGTGTGGCTGATCTATCGAGGTCAACAGATGTGTGATTTAGTCTATTTGTTATGAAACAAAACTGTGAGGGACATTGGGTTAGTATCAATAACTTTTATTAACTAAGAACACTAGTCACCTACAAAGAAATCAAAGTAGTTTTGTAGCTATCAAGTAATAAACATGGTTAACCACCTGCTAGTAATAGACAAGGTAATGACTGCTTTCTGATGTGTAAACTTGTTCAGTTAGTCAGGTCTCAATTCATTGTGTGCTAAATTCTCTGAATTTTTGAGACCTTTTCAGCTAGGGAGAACACTTAACTCTTGCAGCAGTCAGCTGTAAAGTCCGAGTTATTCAGTATCCCATATGGTAAGGATTCAGGTCAGTATCTTTTCATATAAGTACTCCTCCTACTCTGTAGGGCCTGATTCTGTAGATATTCAGCTTTAATGGCTTCACTAGAAATTAGGATAGTTAAACCACTTCATGGGTTTTTTTGCTATGATTTAAGCAGTTGGAAGTCTCCCTGTTGTTGGTTTGGTTTTTTTTTTTTCTTCCATAGAGTCAGGAGGGTTTTCTTCTCAGCACAGTTAAGGGCCTTCTGCCCCTGGTTTCACTGTCAGGGCAAGGGACTAGGCTCATGACAGACAGTCATGAACAAACCCAGAGAAGAATGCCCCAAACTTAACTCTTCTCATCCCTGATTCACCATTGTTGTCACATTACTATCTGTGTATAGCAGACAAAATACATTATGTCCTGATGATAAGGTAGTGTTTGTAGAAAGAACACGTATTCCCCTTCCCATGTACGTGTTGTTCTTTCCTCAAGTATCTGGGGGACAGAGTAGTTTTATCAAACTTCTTATCAGTAGTTTACCTGATCCAATATATTTTAAAGTTCTTGATAATGAATGATCATTTTCTTATTCAAGCTTTACTAGGATGGAGAACTAGGGTATTCATATGACAAACTGGCAAACTAAGAGAAAATGCTCAGAAGCTGCCCCTGTCCTTTTGTTCTGTGAGAGAAATAAATGGAAATTAGACCCAAGTGATTTGTCAAGCCAGGGCTAATTGCTGAGTAGATCCATTTCGGAGGTGATAATAGCTATCTTAAAGGATACTTCAAATAAATGGAGCTGAGAAAAAGCTCAAATGGCTGGTAGGCCCTGTTTTATTTGTTTTTGAAGGAGTTATTTTGAAGGCCCCTGAGACCATTAGTTTAGCAGTCGTTTCAGCTTAGGTAGACTTAGGCACAACTGAGAGCAGGGCTGTGTGTGAGAAGAAGGATGTCCTGCTATTCAGACCTCGGTACAAGGCTGAGGGCTGATTAACTGATTTCTAGATCATCTGATTATCTGCTTATAAATGCATACATTAGGACTGCATCTTTTCTTCAGTAACTTCATATCTTTGTGCCTCATTTTAAGTCCATTTTGATAAGAAACATATTTAGAGTAATTTTAATTTATTTCTTTCTTAAACTGATGTTTTATGGTCTTGGATCCCTTATTTCCTTAGACAGTCTACTCTTAGACCTTTTTCAATTACTTTTGACTGTTGGTCTTCCTAAGAACCAATTTTTATTAATAACTTAGTAGTTATATTGTGCTAATTAACTGCTGTAACTACTGGGCCTTATCTGAGGATAGATTGCTACCAGCCACTCATACTGTTCTGTATTCCCAAAAGCTGTTTATTCTGTCCTGATGCTCTCTGGAAGGCTAGAGGGCTGAATTTGAAAAACTTGGTAGTTGCTGCCCTTGGTGCTTTTGAGGATGATAAGACTTTTATTGAAAACATCACCCCTCTGTCAAATAGCAAGGAAAAGCTAATTCAGAGTCTTATTTAAAGCAGAGTTTAAGTACCTGCTTTCAGCTGCATTTATAATAGTGGAGCATTACTGAGAAGATTCTTATGACTCTTGCACAAGGACAATGTGAATCTGTGAAACTTTTTACAATTACAGTCTTACTACAGTTCTGATTTTTACATTATTGAAGTTATACTTGAAAATATCTACTTATGTTTGTTCTAAAGAAAAAATAAACCAAGGATAATTGGATGTTGCAAAGAAATGGTTGGCAACACCTTCCCCTAAAAAATTACTGATGCATTTTTCAATAACAATTTTAATAATTCTATTTCTGCTTGCCTCTGCATACTGATCTCTTAAGAAATGTCTCACAATTTGGGAAGATTTCTTAACAGAGACATATCACTGCTGCAAAATCATTATACAAGTAAAACATATTTATGCGGTTTGTGTCACGAGAATCCTATTTTTAATTTATACTGCTGAATTAGTTTTCTCTTGGCAGTGCACTGTGTAGCTTCAGGGTGCAATGGAAAAACCAAACGTTAAGCTGGGAAAGCACTGTATTCCCCACTAGTTCCAGATGCCCCAAAACAATAGATAGAAATCCTGCTTAGTTGAACTTTGAGAGACTTGCACGTTCTCAGAAGGAAAAAGCTTCAGAGAAACAGGAGATCAAAGCTGCCTTTGCATTTCCAGTTACCTGTAACCTAGAAAAAGGAATTTTCTTGTCTTGTTTTGACTATTTCAGGAAGTTTGGAGCTAATGTGATGTTATAGCATAAACCACTGTTACAGTGTTAGTCTGCCTTAGAATAATAAAATGCAAGCTATTTTAATGCTCTCTTGTAAGAACCCGCAATTACATAGGTGTTGAATAACCTACTCTATTCTTACTGTGGGTTATAGTGGAATACTTTACTAAAGCCTTTTATGTTGTTTCACTCAGACAATCTGTGATAATTAACATATACTTTTTTAAATAACTGGCTAGAAATATAACACAATTTTTTAAGTTTAGCTCAATGAAAAGTAAACTTGTTCTTTAATGAAGGTTAATAGTATAGAGTGAAACTTTCAGCTTAATAGCTTTTACAGCATCTCAAAAATGCAGCAGTCTATAATTCTAAAATTTTTGCCTTTTCCACTTTTACTTCCCAAACTGATTACCCAGCTTGTAGCTGGATTTCATGGCATCTACTGTCATAATAATTCCTTAAGTTAATTTAAAAAGGCAAATTAATTCCAAAATGTATTGAGCACTTCCTAGTTTTCTTTGTTTGGAGTGGAAGTGTCATCACAACTGACAAAATATCAGACTCTCTTGTCCTCGGACCCTGAAGATCATTTAGGATGCTATAGTTATAGGATGACTTAAAGCAATCGTAAGGCAGTTCTAACTTACATCAGTGATCTGGAGTGCAAAGACATGGAACACAAGTCCCACATGGTTTAGTGCCATCTTATGTTTTCCTTCCTACTCGCTTATTCCTCTGCCCCAAATCAAAATTTACTTAGGAAAATCCAGGTCCTTCGTTTCTGGATCTCCCAGTCACAGGGAGCTGTGTATTTCAGAGTTTGAAAATTCAGAACAGACTCTCTTCTGTTTAGCCTGAGAATTTCCCATTTAAAAATTATTCATTGAGCCAAGAATACCGGTGACAGGGAGAACTCTGCACTGAGGCATAGATGCCAGCAAAAATCCACTTGCTGAATCGTACATAGGGTCGGAGAATCCTCAGTGTCCAGACAGGCAATTACACGGGGGGTTCTTCCTGTTCTTAAAAGACATGCCTTTCTCGCATTCTTAAGTTAGCTTTAGGGAGAAGGCAGCTTTGGCATGAAGTTAACTTACAGCACTAGGGATGGTTTGCAGTCTCTAAGAAAAGGAAACCAGGCAATTTTGTTAACAGGAGGCTTGACAATCATTGACTGTGCAGCCTGACATCGTTGGAAAGGAGATCCACAGTTCAGAATAAGATCAGTTCTCAAATGAAAGGGACCTCCATCTTAGTAAACCTCTCAAAAACGATCTCTGGCAAATGAACTGTCAGAAGCTCAGCTGCAAGAATATTGCAAATCACTTGCAATCACCACCGAGGGTGGTTTGTCAGATAAACACGTATTTCTTGTGACAGCTTAAATCGGAGGTACAAATAACATGCCTGTTAGCATCACACAGATTGTGAGGACTGAATATGGCCACTACAATTCCAAACAAAAGAACAGAAGAACATCAGCTAGTGAAAATTTATGTAGTTCTCCAGTAGCAGCTGAGGACCTCTGAAGAGACTCTCCCCTCCACTGAGCAGATGGCTACACATGGTTTACTTAGAATCACCTCTTCAAATCCATAAATAGATTGCATCACTGGAAGTAGGTATTGGACAGCAATAAAAGAAGCAAAATCTCTGGAATACTAAAATGGAATATTAAAATGGTGCTGTGCAAAAAATCCAAAATGAGGAAACTCGCAGGTGAATAGTACAGTAGTAAGAAAAATAAAAAGACGAGAAACTATGTGAACAGTTATCTGAGAAAAACATGGGAAAGGATAGGTGATCAAGAAAGGGGATCTAACACTTCCACAAAGATAGTATTTGCTGTCAGCCATCCTAGGCAAGGGATGCAACTCCATATAATTGAAAATATGGATGCTCATTAGAGATAAGTGCCAACAAGACCCAAAGGTTCCCTCATTTCCTGCAGGGGAATGCGTGGTTGTGAAGGCTTTAAGCATTATTCTGATACCTTTCAATGTGTATTGCATCATAAATCTCACCAAAAAAAAAAAAAAAGTTGGCATGCTTCCACAAAAATTATCCTTGTCCTCATCTACATAACAACGTATAAGGGTTGGAAGCTGCAAGATACTTAATTACTTGAAACCCTCACTCATTCTGACTTGTGTATACCCACTGTCTTCAGTGTGATTTTAGGTATTCAACACTTCGCAGAATTTCATCTGTAAACAGCTGCAGAAGCTCCTGCTTTACATAAACAAAAAACTACTCATCATAGTCTCAGAAAGTCATGGTCTGCTTTATAAACAAACAAACAAAAATGCCAATGCATAATGCAGTATTTGGAAACAAACTTGGACATTACTCACTCTTCAGAACATCTCCTGATTTAGTTATCTCACATGAAACAAAAGGAGCTAACATGCTTTTACATTAGATGCCAGGAGCTCCTAGTGAGACAAGGCGTGAAATAAAAGAGGATAGATTTGTGGTGTTTTAATAAGGTATTATAAAGCACTGGCAGAATGCTAAAGTGTCTCACCTCTTAGTTCCAGCTTTTATATCTGCATCCTGCAAATTCACCATATTTCAACTTAAACAAATTATTGACTGTTCAACAACAACTTTTTCAAACCACAGTGTGTAAAAGACAAGACCGTGTTCCATTGGCATAGAGATACTTAATCTTATAGAAGGAAAAAAAGATATATCCTAAGCTCTACTGATTTTCGATTCCTTTCTTACAAAACTCTTAATGGAAATATATCTTTGTAATAGTGTCTGTGTATATCTACAGATAACAATCCCAACAACTTCAGTTATTTTTCCTGCTGCTGTGTGTTTATATTGTAACTAGACCATGGCCAGCCCCATGGAAGTATCAAAGGGCATAGTGAAACAAGAATCCTTACCCCTGCTTTTCTCCTGTACACAGACCAAACAGAACAGGTATTCTTTGCAAGAGCTCACTCACTTCTTTTTGCTCTTGTTTTGTGTTCAGATTACTTGTGCTTAATTCTTTGTACCGATCTATCTTCCAGCATATAATTTGAACACCCAAAATTGTACCAGAAAAAAGACTTGGGGAGCTTAATAAACAAAAATATTTCTTAGCTTTTCTCTGAAAAAGGTTCACCAATGCATACATGTGATGATTGTTTTGTTCTACATCTGGTTTTAATACTTCATTTTGTATAGTTTTGGGGTAAACATATGTGTGAATCTATTGAACAGTACAATTAGAGGCTTCTTACATGTTTAACAGATGTGACTCCTTGTGATGATACTAAACGTCCTCGGAAGCATTGGCAGGTTCACACTTTGCCTTCAACTGGTTTGTGTGGCGTATTTCCAGCTTAGCTGTAGCTTGAAAAATTGCATGGTCACATTTTGTTGTTTTGGAAGTACACACAAATATTGCCGCTTAAATTTTAAACCTGAAATGATTCTTTGATGTACAAACATAGAAAGAATATAATTTAATTAAAAACTTTTAATATGTAACAATATTGTCTTTCTATCTTCTCCTCCTCCTTATTGGATTAGTAGTCAGATGTTGCTGGTTGGCCTTTTTTTGGTAATTGCATTGCCATTTGAACATTGTCACAATAATTTTTATATGGATAAAAGAATAATCAAATATTTAAACTTAGTGTATTATGTAGATTAGAGGGACCCTTTCAGCTGAAGTAAACTATCACGGATACATAAAAGTTGTTGTAGCTTTCATTTGGGGTAGGATTTCAGAGAAAAGAGTAGATCAGACTATGCAATGTAGACCTCTGGCCATACCCTAACCTCCACGCCACCATTCTTCCATTGCTGATTTAGGCCCTGATCATAGAAATCAGATGGATTCCTTTCCCCTGTCCTTTGACTAACCCCAGCTGGAGTCGGAGGGGTTCCACACCTACATGGGTTTCCATGCAGTTCACAGCTGCTTTGCAGCATTAATGTTTTTTGTGTACAGTTCTTCCATCTGATCTGCAGTGTCAAACTAACAAGATTGGCAGTGGGGAATTTATGATTAACTTTGTTTTGGTTTTGTTCTGATTTTCTTTTGTTTCTGCTGTCTGGGAAAGCAGGAGCCAAATACTTTTTCCTCCTTCCTCTGGGATGTTGGTTTGTTTGATAAACATATTAAGAGGACTATTAGTACTCAGGCAGTATCCTTGATTCTGCAGCGGCTGTCTTGTGTGCCTTTGATGAGAAAGGAATGATCTCTGGAGGACCACAGGAGGCTAGTGTAGGTGACAGTATTTCTCTAACTGCTGTAGGTGTGTTGCCTTAATAGGTCAGGACAAATCAAAACCAGAATGAAGGGCAGTTTCTTGGCCTATAAGAGATGTAGACAGTTTGGTCAAGCGGAAGAAAATTACTTTTATTTTACTCGCCATTGTTGAAGTTCCAGGTGGGAGCATTTGACATGGTAGTGAGTTTTAAGGATCTGTCTTAAAGGACCTTAGTGAACCTAAGGACTATCTATCCCTAAAAACTATCATTATTATTGATTTAAGCATGTTTCCAGTGCCCCTCTTCATTTTACAAAGTAGACTTGTGCTTGTGCAGGCCATTTTCAGGTGAGAGGTCTATTTCATAGAAAGCTCCAGGCTAAATCTATTTCTAGAGTCATCAGGCCAGACCTCTCATGCTTAAGAAATGGGGAACTTTATGCTCTTACCACAGCATCTGCATAATTATAATCAGAAGATTTGATTTTGCTGGACAGGTTAAGTCAGTCCAGACTAGCATTGCTCATCCAAATTGTTTGAATATCCTTCACTGCAGGAAAACTGACTCTTGGCGAGTGATGCTACTCAATTCTGTCAGAATTGTTCATTTGCAGGGGAGGAGTAGAAGTGCGAAGAGGGCCACATGCTCATTACCAGCATTTTTCACTGGAATAATAGAAGTTTTGGGAGCACTTCTAATACACTCTTATGCTTGAAACTTGTCTCCTTTTCATTTCTGGAAGTATATGGGGAAGTGTTGGGTCCCATAGTGATGGTAGTTGTCAGTGCTTCTTTAGCAACCATAAACTCTCAACTAGACTTAAAGAAGCACATGATTTCCTTACTGATAATCCATTGCTAATTATTACCCAATACTCTTCTCATTACCAGATGTTACCTAGTGGTTTTCCATTTCAGATTGAGGCTATATGGGGACAGATAACATACTGTTTTGGCCACAGTGCTGCCTGACCCACATCATTTTGTTTACTGAGTGGTGAATAGAATAGGGACAAACTGGTATCTCCTCCTGGAGATGGATCAAGATCTGTGCTGACAGTATTAAGACTCTCACTGCCTTGGATCACAAAATGGTTTTGTCTCATTTGCTACAAAAAGTGGATGAGGTACCCTTTGGATGGTGGTGTTCTCATCTTGCTGTGCATTTCCAATGGCCAAAGATTGTCACCTCACTGAGTTCCATACAGTACCTGCTTGTTTCCCCTCATTTAATGCATATAAGTGGTCATTTGAGAGTACACATTCAGTATATTTTGTACTCTGTTTCCACGCTCCGTAACCAAGCTGGTTCTATTAGTAGCAGGAGGAAGTGGCAGGGATGGATAAGGACAAGCAGTTGTTACTCAGTCAAGGCAAGAGCAAGGTGGTACAACAGCTGGAAAAGATAATGATGGTTTCTGTCTCATTGATTTCAGGAGGTCTTGGACTACCCTATTAGACACCTAGCTGCTCGTTCTTTCCTCTCTGGTCGGCAGGGATAGAAGCTGCCTGTTCAATGATGGCAAGGCTGTAGGTTTTTTGGTTTTGGTTCTTTTTTAGTGCAAAGGGGAGCTGACAACTAGTACAAAGATTGTGAGGGTGTGTAAATCAGTAGGACAGTGCAGTTCTGTAATCTATTATGCATGCTGGTCATTCTACTATAGTCTAGTCCATTAGAAAACTTCATCTTAAACAAATTGGAGTCATTGCAGAAAAAAATTGGTGGTTTGCTTATTAAGCAGTGTCACTTTCCCAGCTACATTATAAGTCTTCCTTGTGGTCTGCATTGTCTGCTTTCTGGTTTCTGGACTAATTTTTAGCTGTTGGTTGTGAACAGTAAAACTATCAATGATCAGAGTTCTACTTAACTGAGATATTTACTCCAACTCTATGATATACTAATGCACCTGAGGCCAGCTGAGGTGCCTGGCTTGAAACTCATAATTTTTTAGTGTTTGCAGATCTCTGAAAGCTTTTTTAACAGAGGCACAGACCAAGGCCTTGTTTTTTCTTTTGACTCATCAGAACTAGCACAAGGATTCTCTGTAATCCCTAAATTTAAAGTAAGTTGAGAGTGAATGGTCTAAGCAAAGAGTTGTGACAAGCCAGTTTTCTGTAGGGCCATGGGCCATTGGATCTTCTTCCCTTGGTTTGTGGTAGAGCAAGCTTATTGTATTTCAGGACTACCTTTTCTCCCTTGCTTGTAGAAGCTGAGTGTTGCTTAAGCAGGGATTTGAGGTTTGGGATTCTGGGACTTGTTCACAAAGTCAGGTTTTTTATATTGGTTTTATACACACGCATTCTTATATATATACACACACACATACATATATATGTGTAAAAATATGCACATACACACACACACACATAGATGCTTACATTATTTGTGTTAGGGTTTTGATAGGTCTGCTTATTTGTTTAGTGGAGTGCCTGGGGTTTCTGACAGCATGGTGTTCCAAGGATGAAACTGCTGTTTAACCTAACAGGGAGAGGGGTTCATAGTTTGTAGTTCTGGCCTGCAGAACAGTCCCTTGCTCCTTCTTACAGTGCTAACTGGAGAGTCAAGAAATAATCCTATTAGAAGGCCTCAATAATGCCAGAGGCTAGAAGAACATGAAAAAAAAAAAAAAAAGCTGCTGTATTGTTCTATACAGCAAAAAGCGTACGGCTAAAACTTATAATATATGTAATTGTTAACAAATCTGTATAAAATACTGCAAATGTATTTTGTTGAGTTAGGTTTATATGTTGCTTAGTACACATGAAACACATCTTAGTCATTGTATCTCTGAGAACCTATTTTTTCTTTTAGTAATTAAAAAATTCCTTCAGCAAGATCCCAAAGCCTTAAAAAAGAAGCAAAAATCACTAAATCTCTGTGAACAGGAATTTAGTTCACCTACAGCTGAAGCCGTTCCTCTCAACTCCTCCTAAAACAAAAGAAAAGCAATCAGGTTGCACGCTCATGAAGCAATTGGTTACAGCTGTACAACTTTAGTAGTGGAAAGAGGTGCTTCCTTCCGAATATGATGCTTCTTTCTCTGAAAGTAAAACTAGGTGGGGGGAATTTGCCAGGCCTGATTTACTCAGAAATGCAACTGAGTTTCTTAAAATTAACTTTTGTTATTTTAGCACAGGTTTTTTTGTTGACACTGTTTTTTTCAGTAAAGTATTTCAAGTTTATATAGCTGAAGATTTAAGATTAAAAGTTTCCAACCAGGAATTTGTACTGACCTAAATACATTGTGTTGGTTGTTGTTGGGTTGTTTTTTTTTTTCCCCAAAAAAACCCACCCATTTATCTCAAGCCAATGCAACTTCTTTGCACAAACAATCTTTGTGTAATCACTGAACAAGAACAGGCATTAATAAGTACCCAGGCAAGGTGCAGTATCCTTTAGAAGTCTTTTCCTTCTGAAATGAATGGAGGCTAGATTACTGGTGCAATCAGAAAGAAAAGGCATTAGGGAAGTAAAATAATGAACATGTGCAGAAGCCAAAATTCTGCCTATAGAAAATACTTATAGTACTATCTCAAGCACCTCTGCAAATACCAGCAATATTATTCTGGCCCCATTTAAATCACTGAAGTGATGCATGGATGATAAACAAAAAAGAATAAGGATGAAAAAAGATGTGTCTTCAAATAAAATCCCTGGAAACTTCTTGACTTTCTCAAAAAGGCAGTGTTAAGAGTATCCTGATTCATTACTGCATTAAAGGATAATAGCAAAAAAATTTTGGGAGCATAATAGTGATGGCGGGGGGGGGGGGGCCCAAAATGGTATTATATCCCATAATGCAACACCCCCCAAAAACATTTCTATTTTTACTTGACTATATAAAGTTTTACAAGGTTTAACCTGCTGTATTATACCCCCCCCCCAACTGCTCTGCTTAAGTAATGGAGTTGCAAACCTCTACAAAGGCACTTTATTTGGTTTAGAAATGCCTTGGTCTCCATTTGGTTAAAGCAGTTGATGTAAAACAAACTGAAATAAGCCAAGCCTGGACCAGAATAAGACTCACCACTTTTTGCACAAGGTAATTTATATCACTTAGGAAAAGAGTTCCCCCCTCACAGTCAGGATAATAATTCTTGGAAGTATATTAACCACAAAATTGAGAGCAAGCTCTTTGGACAGACCTCATCTGCAGAGGCAAGAAGCCATCCTATCTTAGAAGGAAGTGAACTTCAGAAAGGGCCTTCTCTCTGCAGGGGAATGCTCTAGCTTGTCCCTGCCAGCCCACATGACTGAACATTGGTGGGTTTTTTGGTTTCGTTTGTTATGTGTGGTGACTGTATGAACATTCACTGTGTGTGTTCTGGAATAATGGTGTGGTTAATGTTAATTTCCCAAACAGTTAATGGTTTTTTAAATAATTTGAGTGTTTTCAGAGTTTGGCTTCTACCTTTCTGTCTTCAACTGAGAAAAGCAACTGCAGTGTGTATGATTTTTCACCCAGAATTAAATGTGCCTACAGTTTAAGACCCATATATATTGACTTTTTTTTTCCCCTTAGATACCAGCAATTTTTTAAATGAAAATTAAATGTAATTAAATTTAAATTTACAGTGAAAATAATTTAATAGAAGTAATAAGGACCTAAAATGGAAAGTCTAATCAAAACTCAATACTACTTTGGAATGCAAAGTATTTTTGCCTTTCCTCTCTCTCTCTCTGCTTATATATGTATGCATATGTAGTGCGTGTATGGTATCGAATGTATAACAGCCTTTACTTGTTACTTGTGAGTTTTGGACTCTGCAGTATAAGGACACAGACATACTGTTGTGGGTCCAGTGGAGGGCCACCAAGATAATGAGGGACTGGTGCATAGTGCAGGAAAAGTGACAACAGACACAAATCAGATCGTGGGAAATGTTAGATATTAGGAAAATCTTTTTCTCCACAAGAGGGTCAAACATTGGAACAGGTGCCCAGAGAGGGTGAGTAATCTCCGTCTTTGGAGAGAGCCCAAACTTGGCTGGACGAGGCACTGAGAAACCTGCTCTTGGGAGGGCATTGGGCTAGGCAGAGATCCCTTCTTACCTAAATTATTCTGTGTTTTTGTGGTTTTAATGATGCATGACATTTTGCTCTAAGCAAGTTCTAAGCCTGAATAATTAGGCAGTCCGACCCACCTCCTCTCTTCCTGAAAAGTTTTTTAAATTCTCAAAAACTACAAAGAAGATCATGATTCTTCTCTGTACAGTAAAGCTGACCCAGGAAAAATTACAAACGGTAGTTTACAACATAAGGTTATTATTTTTAAAAGTCTTGATATGAGTTACAACTAATAAAGTAACTTTTATCAGTCTATTACTGAGACAAGTGATGGCATCCTTTAAGTAATTTGGGCAAGGGTTCTTTCACGAAATACTATTTTCTTTTGGAAAAATATTTTTTTCCTTCCGATGGAAAAGCTGGCCTATGGAATTTATTTGAGATGTCTGCTGAAATAATATGTTCCGTATAGTTCACATTTCTTAAGTGTTGTTCTTGCTTGTAGCCCCTGAAAACCATGGAAGTTTGGGTTGCAATATGGCCTAAGAATATCGGTTTGAACTTTTTGTAAGCATAGATTCTTGCTTTTTATATTTTCACTGCAAGTACCAGTTAAAACTAAGATCCTGGCAGATTTTCTAAAGTTAAGACTATTTCTTGTGGCATATGTATCTTTGAATAAGCTTCTGTAATATGGAAACCGGACTATAAATGTATTAAGTAAGGCCCTATTGATCTTCAGTTTGCCAAATGGCTGTGCTGGATTTCATAGACCAGTACCTTTTTACCTCCCTCCTTTCTTCATCTAGGAATGACAATATGACTGAAGCAAAAACTGTAATTTACTGTAAATAAGCTATACAACTTTTTCAGTGCATTCAAGGCCCATGGGAGCTTTCAGTCTCTATGCTAGGATACATGTTAGATTCTTAGGGTCTTAAGTTTTTGACTTTGCTTTGTTTTTTGCTGGGGCTTAAAGGTGACTCCATTTTTGTGCCTGAGGTTTGGCAGATAAGTGCTGATACATTCATTTTTCTTTGAACCATTCCATTGCTGTTTTGTGGATTTGCAAATAAACTGTGTATAGCAAGCTTAACCTTCACCTTAAAAAGACTGCAGCTTTACTGCTGAAGTAAATAGTCCATTTGTGCTGCAAGATAGGTGAAAAGAGTGTATCAGGAAAATGGACTGATGTCATCTATGCATGTGAGACAACTTAAGTATATTCAATATTGGGGGGCAACAGCAGATAATACAGGAACACCCATTGTTCAATGGATTTTTCAAAGACAGCAGGGGGTACTGCAAACTCAAACTTGTTTGGCTGAATAACTATATGTGGCCCAGAGGAAAAAAAAAATCACTGTTACGACTGCTTTTCTGTGGGCTTAAGTCCATCTTGACAAGTGTTGGCGAAGATATCAAATCGCTGGAAAATATTGTCCTCTATTTATTTACAGGACAGCTGTTTCACTAAACTGCCTATACTGGCTGCCCTGACAGCTTGCCTGAACCTCTTATGGGAACAGTTTAATCTCTGCAGAACTTTGGCCTCTATGCTGAATATATGAGAGAGTTCAAAACTTTGTGTGTTAAGTCTCTGTTTTGGCTTCTCCAACTATCAAGTCTCCTAGATGGAACAGAAAGCACCAAATAATAAAGTAGGTTCGTTGTTCTGGCTTGACTCAGATTAGTAAATTATACCTCATTTGCAGTACCTAACACATAACACCCACAAGTAAATGCTAACTTTATTCTCTCTGCATTGCTTTCTTGAACTACAGGTTTATTAAATCAAGCTTTGCCTTTTTATTTGTGTTTACAAAATCACCTCATAGATACACAACCAAGACCTTCTAAAATAATTCTGTCTTCTGTAAATGGTTTGTACAATCAGGTGTCCCATGTTATTCTTAAAGGGATGGATTGCCTATATGTGTTATTAAATTACTTATAAAAAAATAAAATTATAAACTCAATTAGTATATTCAGTATTCACTATATAGTATATTAATTATTCAGTGTATATGCTTCGCTGTAACTTCAAAAAGGAAGGTTACATAAAAAATAGAAATCTGAACAGAAAGTTTCCATAGAAAAATTGCTAACGTAGGTACACTCAAACAGTATAATGGCAGAATTAAATTCAATTTGGATCTGATTCTAGCTCTGCTGGAATCTCCTTTAGAATTGCAGGAAAACACTGCATCTTCTTATTTTTCCTTTTATTCACACATCAAGAATATAAGCTGTCTCACATGAGAGATCATGCACTTCAATTCCAATTTTCACTTTGTTTCACAACTCGGTGTAAGAAATAATTCATGAACTTTTAAAGAAGCATGATGTGTTTTGCAGGGTTTTTTTAATTCCTGAAGATGTTCTTTCATAAGATATGTGATAGAATAAGACCATTTTTAACACTGGGTAAAATTGTTATAAATTGTTGTAAGTTATGCTTTCAACCTGAGATAAATTAGGTTTCTAGTAGTCACACAGTAATTTGCCATAGCTTTGTACGTTAAAATAAGATTGGATTCCTACAGGCAAAATACTTGCCTTAACTCACAGGGGAATGAGAGTTAAAATGGTGTGTCCCATGACCATCACCTGAGGGCTTTTGTGTGTAAGTTGTATGGAGCTCAAGAGTTGTATGTGAATAAGTGGTTGCACTATAAATTGCATAGCGATGACTTTCTCAGCAGGATCTTGCATGGATGCTTCGACTGTACCAAGAAAACTTCCTGAGATGGAAAGATTTTCTGTTATCAGTGGGTCAAGGGATACGATCTACCCTCTACAGCAAGATTTCTTCACCTCATGAATGAGGGACTTCTTCAAGGAGTCTTGAAGTCAGAGACAATGAGGAACCACAGTGATTCATTCTTATCTTACCTCTGGGGGGAAAAAAGCTTCTCTAGTTGTATCAGATTCAAGAAAAGCAAGCAAATGACAGGAATATGGGAAATGATAGGAAACAATAGAAAAGCAGCAGTATTTCTTTTTTTCTTTGAAGATGCTCTCTATGAATAGCTACCACACTGCACAAAGCTAAATTAATTCTATCTATACATACGAATTCGGGGGAAATGGCTGCCTTTATTGCTTCAGAGGTGAAGCAGCTAAAGAGACAGTGTCTTGGGGTCAAGCCCAGCCAACTACAAACCTTGTAGGCAAAACCCATGACAACATACAAAGAAACATTAAAATATTAAGCTTTCAAAATCAAGTTTGCCTCATTCAGTAAATGTCAAAATTAAGGCTACAGCAAGCTTAAAAGTCAATCCTGAAGTACCATGCTTTTTAACTTGTGGTCTGTGAACTACTGCTGGACTATAAGGCTTGCAAAACTGTTCAGCCGTATTCCTGTACGTACAACAAAGCAAGCAAAATGGCCAAAACCAAACTTTGAGTGTTTAGGTATTTACGTACATGAAACAATCATGGTAGTGCTGCAAAAGATGGTTCCAGGATTTTTTCAAGAAGCTTAGGTGGTCCTTTGACTAAAAAATGTAGAAAAGCACCTTCATGATGATATTTTGTAGAACATCTTTGTGGCAGAATAGGGAGAGAAACAGATCTCCTGGAACCAGTCCAGTGCCTTAGAAAGAGTAGCTTACTGTTTGCCCAATGCAATAAATTAATTACAGAAAAAATAGTCTGGTTTCTGCTATACATAGAGGGTCAGAGTTAATTCTGACATTTTTAGTATTTATTACACAGGCAACTTAACTTAATTAACATTGTTTTGACTGCAGCAAAATTGTGAACAACTGAAAGCAGAAATTTGAAACAGAGTATGAGTTGTGTATAAACTTGTTTGTCACAGCCTTACAAGAAAAAAAGAAAAAGGTACCTGATGTAGCTGTTCAGTTATTTAACTACATTTACCACCCAACTGATATCCCATAACTTGGAACGGATCCAAATCTTAGTCATTTCCTGAAGTAAATCAGGTATGATCAGCTAAGGAGTGACCACATGCTGGTCCAGCTCCAGCTTTCCTTTTCCCTCAGCTTTGGATGGAGGATCAGAAGTTATGATGGTTTTTCTGTACTGCTTGAGAGAGAGATATATCTCTGTGGGTCCTTCCCGCTTAGGAAGTGCTCTGTGTGGGAGCAGAGCACAGTGGCTGGGATTCCCGAGGGTTCTGCTACCTTGTGGAAAAATTATGTGTCAGTAAGGTATGAGGAACAACATCCCGAGGAACAACATCCCAAGGAACTCTTGCGTTTGTTCTGCTAACATTTAGGTAAGCTCAACTATCTCAGATTCCTCAGCTTCTCCATTACCCCAGAATATATACGATTATTTAACCTACCTTTTTTCATCAGTTCCATCAGACATGCAACTGCGATAGTCCCTGAAATTTTGGATCCTCTGGCATGGATCGTATGAATGTGGAAATCAGCAGTCCAGGGTTTCCTGTGTTGTCCCATGAATATATCTCAAATCTTATCTGAGGAGGTTCTCTCTAAGGTTATGCATTTAGAAGTGCTAACCTGAAACTTAACAATAAAAACTTAAGGTGTGGTGGTATTTTTTTCAGATATCTGCCAGCAGATGAGCTAACAACCACCTCATTTTACAGAGATCATGAGATAGTTGTGGGCTAATAAGTGGTTTGATCATACTTACCTAGGCTAGATTGGAACAACAGTTGAGACCCAAAGTGTCTCAGGTCCTGTCACCTGTAAGGTAAAGCCTTCATTCCACCGGTTGCTGTGGTTTTGTATGTTACATTAGGAATACATTGTATAAGCATTTTTGTGTAAAGGACTAAGCTGCATTATATTCTGAAATTTTCTGTGTCAAAGTCAACTCTTTATTAAGCCAGTATATACCTAGTGAAATGAAAGCTGTTGATGTAAAACATTATAAACCAGGGAAGGATCCAACCTTCTGCTCCTACAGTGTTTGCAATCTCATTTTTAGATGTATAACAGACACCACACACGCTCCTGATGAGGATTTTTTCCCGGTTTTACACCTGGTACAAGCTGTTTCAAATAATTTGTCTGCAGATTTTGATATTAGCACAGTTGCTGCCATAAACTGTGCCATGTTGAGAATATTTGTATAGTTCAGAGCATGTCCCCTTCACATTATCATCAATGTGAACTGATGTCAAGAAATGTGGAGTTTAATCTGACTAAATGGGGTTTTGTTCTTAAATATTGCTTTCTCTTTTGGAATCAGATCCCTTCCCTCTAAAGTCAGCAGAAAAGTCTTGTGAATTAAAGCAGAACTTGGACTGAAGGTTTAGCATAGGCATGTGTTTCTTTTTTATTGTATGTCTTTAATCTTAAAAGAGGAATAAGTATAAGAATAAAAAAGACAGTAGAGTGAATGTTAAAAAAAGGAACCTTTGAAATCAGAAATTTTACAGATTACTCAAATACATTTACAATAAGCTACATAGCAGATAAGAAATGTGATTGGGAGGCTTTTGTAATGTTTTAATGTAGAGAACATAGCCACATTTAATGAAAGATGGACAGTGGCAGCTGGTGTTTTTAGGCTTTTCTAGTCAAGGACCCTGGAAATAGCTAAGCAGGCATCTAACCTACATCTTTCCGGTTATAAACTGAGCCTACTCTTTATTCTCCACATCATAGTACCACCCAGTTTGGCAACATTGCTCGTATCATTTTTAAGAAAGCTTCAGAATTGCCAGATTCTGCCTTAGCAGAAAAGCTGCAGGTCCTGACCATTTCCCTGAGCAAAGCGCTGGTGGCAACTGGCATGATCCCTCTGCTGTGCCTCAAAGCTGAGTGTCCCCTAGAGAATTCAAAATCTGAAAGGGCCTAGTCCAGAGCTCAAACACATTAAAGAAAGCAAAAAGATGCTAAAAACTTCCTGTACAGTGGTTGACTAATCCTCTAGGAGAAAAGTAGATACAAGTGAGTACTACCCCATGGAGGTAAAGGAGCACTTTAACATGGACTTCAAGAGGACCACGGTGTTGTCCGTAAGTGAAGAAAGTCTCTGTAAGCATATGGTCCCAGCCATGTATGTCTTATTCCTGCAAGCAGTCCTTTTCCTAACTAGTCTCCTTCCAAATGGTTAGGTTCCTGGGACTTCCTGTGTGAATAAAGACTTGGCCTATCATTTGAGCTCTCTGATTTCATTGCTGGGGATTATTTAAAAGTCTCTTCCACAAGACCAAGGATTTAATTGTCAGCTTGCTTGCCAGTCCCTCCAGAGAGGCCGAAGTGTGTGGGAGCAAAGGTGTGTATGTCAGTCATTCCTGTGGATAACTGGAGGACCTCCAAATCTCCATAACCATTGATATAACACTATTCAGCTACTAAAAATTCCACAATCTTTAAGTGGAAAAAGTAGAATACCCTTATGCTCCTAACTTGTCATCTTCTGCCTAAAATACTTGTTTCCCCAGATGAAGTTTCTCTTAAGAGATAGGACAGCTTCTCTTTTTTTCCTTCTGTATTTAATCATTTCATCATCCATTATGTAGTCCATCTGCCCTCTTGTGGTTTCCTTTTTGATCTTTCCACTTTTACTTTGCATTTTTCAGAGACTTCTTGACTATTTTATATTTCCTGCTCTCTAAATGTGGGATGAGCTCACGAGTCAAGTTTCACCTCGTGATGTATTTTCCTAGTCTGAGTAATTCTGAAATCCATTTTTAGTTTTAGGGAATCTGTTGCAGCCCTGAAAAGACACCCAGTGTCATGAACAATATGGTCAGTTCTCTTAGGAGTTTTCCCAGTTGTTCTGAGAGTCTGAGGGGAAAGTCCTTTCTCCTAATTCTGGAAGTTCTCTGTTCCAAGTGGATTTTTAAGGTGTTTCTCAGCTGACACGTCTCTTTTGGGGGATGGCAAAAACATATTGAGTGGTGCAGTTCCAAGAGAGGTGAAACAGTGGAATTAGAGAAGGATGCACAGCAGATGCACAGCAGCATTGACACTTTCTATTGGAAACAGAGCCTTTAACTAAGAACTAGATGTAATGATCTCTTAGCCTGCATTACCTTTAGCCTGAGGAGCACTATATCCTATGCGTTAACATTATTGATGTCAGTAGGGCTATTTGTTAAAGAAATGCTTTTTAAGAGTGGCTTTGCATTCACCTTGGCAAATCGAACTCTCTAGGGCAATAGGAGGACGACTTTGTAGCATGTGGTTCTATCATGTGAGGCAGGGATGCTCGTTGTATCAGTTGGTGATAAGGGGGAAGAAGTGCCTTCTTCCTCATTATCCTTTGTTCTTTTAACGGAGTAATTACTAAATCTCAAGTCCTGCCATCATCACAAAAGGATGTATTTGAAAAGTCCTTCCCAGTGTAGTGCTATCTGGTGCCGGACACGGATCACTGAAAAGAAATCAAGGATTTGTTTCCTGTTTGGACTTGGACCTTTTTCAAATGCGTTTCAGATCTGTCCCCCCAGGTGGTGCAGCTGAGGTGCATGTGGGAGGTGGCTGGCAGGAGGCAGCCAGGGGTGGTTCTGCAGCTCTTCAGAAGGGACAAGGTCTTGGTGATTCTCTTCCAAATACTGCATTGTATAAGCTTTTTCAAAACCACTACAGCTGGCCAAAGTATGTGCTAGAATTTGCTGAATGACATACTAAGGCTTAACTAATTTGATGTTTACTTTCTTCATATTTTAGTTTCCAGGAGTGTTTTATTGTGATCTACTTCTGAACCCCCTGTTTTACAAAAAACATACACAGTGCCATGAGCCCCTCCCATTCATTACAGCTCCTTTGAGATTGGTGGGGAATCAGAATGACCCAGTATCTCACTTAATGAGACTCGTTAAGTGTGTGTATGGAAGTTCAGTCCTGAAACAGCAGAGTGTTTGTCAGAGCTTCCCAGGACTGAGCATAGAAAGTGAGAAAAATAAGAAAGGACCACTGCTGCATTTTGATATTCCTTAGCTTGGAAAGAATAACTAAATATCATCAGTAAAAGTACCCCATAGGCATTTCTAAGCCTATATGAGCTCTGAAAATTGAGGAAGCTGGAAGTTGCTTCCAGGAAGCCTCGGGGTATATCTGCATAGAGAGCTGCAGATAGGCGGAGGGTGCTCATCTCACACTCAAGTTTACTGGCTGCAAGCCAGCTGTGAACAAGGGCCAGGTACAGCTATTTTGGCACAGTCCTGGGCTCCTAGCTAGCATGCTCTCTGCTTCTGGGACAACAGGCTCTTGCATCAAGAGAGAATTGTTTCCTTTTAGAAGTTCCTCTGTTTGAGCTGCTGCTCTCACAGCCACTAAAAATGAAATATTCATCATTTGTTACTGTATCACAAATCAAAAGCCTTTCTTTCCTTCTCAGAATTTGTAGTAAGTCCAGTAAAAATATAATTAAGACTTATTTAAGACTGTGACAGAAAGTGAAACTGCAAGAGCTCTTCGCTACTGATTGCTTGCATACTGAAAACCACTCTGCTTCACTAAACATATCTCAAAGGTTATGTCTGATAACAGAAGAGTAGGATCTCTTCTTCATTTGAATAGGAAGTTTACTTACTGCAGGCTTTCTCACTCACCAGGCTGAGCATTGAATTGTGATTTAACACGAGAACTTCTGAAATCAGAGAAATAATAAAGAAATAATTGTATTGTGTTTGCATTTATCCCTCGCTCTATTAATAAAGTAAAATTTTTGCCAACCAAACAAAAAACAATTCCCCAAAAGACAGTACCCAGCCTTACAAGGACTGACATGAGCACTAGCAGACATATACTACCACACCTCAAATTTAGTTTAACTTTAGTAAATCATAGGTGTCTGCTATCTGTGATTGTTTATTGTTCAGGATGAGGACTTGTATGTCAAGACCCAGAAGAAGAGCACGTAATTATTACTCTTGCCCTTCTTCCAGGAAGAAAAAAGAAACTTATGGCATCAGGGTGATACGCCCTTCTAAGTGGAGCTCCTCTGGCTTGAGCTATAAAGTGCAGCCAGTTCTATCTACAGACAGATGCTCAAATTGCGTAGGTGTAGGGAAAGAAGTGTACTGTCTGTGGAACAAGCAAACAAAACCAAACAAGTTAATTGTTATCTTAAAGCTTAGTTGTTTCCCTCAGAGGTTAGGGGGTAGAGTGAAACCAAAAGAATTTCATTTTTTCAATCTGTTCTGAAAGCCTGTGTAACTTAACTTTTGAAACAAGTAGAAGATTTTTCTGTTCGTTGTAGGACAAAACTTCAGTTTTATGTCCCAGATCTTGCCTCCAAAATATGACACCAGTTGATATTCTAAACTTTTTTAAATAATGGAATTTTACACTTAAGCAGAATATTAGAAGCTTGCAGAGATTTCAGCACTCATAAGAATAAATTTGGTCAGCAAGAGTAACTTAATGGTACCCAAAAGTTACTGTAATAATTAGAATTCTGGGCTAAATTCTGTGTTGGAGTAACTGGCACAGTTCTAGTAACTTCTGTGAAAATTCATCGGTGGTTACTACCATGAAAATCTATCTTTTTTTTTTTTTATTTTAAACAACAATCTTTATGTGGCTTCTGTGAAATGTAACACTTTTTTTCTAAGCAAAAGTGACTCGTAGTAACATTTAATTTGTTCTATGGCAGTCTGTTGGCTAGGCCTGTGGTTACGTAGATTGTACAACACTTTAAATTTAGTTACTGAAAGGTTAGTTTTTCTAAGTCATTGCAGAGGAGTAAACCAGGACTCCAGGTATAGGCTGTGGTTTTTTAACAACTGCCAGAGGAAAAAAAAAGAAGCAAGATAAAGCAGGGCAATTTATTGTTCTGTGTTGTGCTTGGGACTGTGAATGAAAAATTAAAGGCTTTTGAACTATTTATACTATTGATTTGGTTTTCAACTCCAATATTTCTGAATTTAAGCAGAAGTAATCTTTATTAAGAAAATGCAAGTGGCAAATGGTTCTCTTGCATTGCTTATTATACTCATAAACGATGTCACAAATATGACATCGTAATATCATAGTTCAAGATAGATTAGAGTTATATTTCTACTGCTTCTCTGCTGATACAAACAGTTGATAATCGTGGTGTACAGAAATGGTCATGTTCAGTTAATGCACACTAATATCATTACTCACTATTAGGTTTTTCAAATATTGATAGGTAGAACAGAATCATAAGATTATTACAGAATTAATACAATCTGCTAGTAGCAGAAGCCTTGTCCTCGTAAGGATCTGACTGTTTCTGATGTCAGGCTGGACCAGTATACCTGGAGTTTAGCTGACCGTGAGGTAAGAAACCCACAAACAGCCTAACCAACAGCAGTGTTGACAATTCATTGGTACCCTAAGAAGCAGCAGAGTGTGTTACTGTCAGGACACATCTCATTCATATTATGCATATCAGAGTGAAATTAGAGTGATTTTAGAATGGTGAAATGAAAATTGGGTAACTGTAGGTCAGTTTTCATCAGCTTGCACTATTAAGAATATTAAAGGCTCTATCATCTGATAGCCTAAGTTGGTATCGCTGACTTTGGCAGGACTGCAATAATTTACATCAGAAGACCTTTAAATTTAGCTGGCATCTAATCTATGTCAGGTACTGCTCTTTAAACCTGCTCATGAGAAATTGTAAGCAAGCTAACCAAATGTTGAAAACGGTTGTTTTTAGGAGGAACTGGAATACATCAGTGCTTATGTTCAGTGTATTTCTATACATTTTTGTAACAACAGATGGAGAGGAAAAATAGCTGATACTAACAGGAGAGAATATGAGCTGTGGTTTTGTCGGGTTTTTTCTTACTGAGATTCAAAAACACCTTGAAGAAAATTGATCAAAGGACAAGTAGCTTAAAAACAAAGTGTATCTTCTTTTTGAGAGTTTTGTGTCATTTCTAATAGTATAAAAATAACTCTAGTATCTAAGAGGAACCAAGTTGTATACCTAGTGTAACAACCAGCTGGGCCTTCTGCTTGTGGTTTGAGTTCATCTTGCACTTGAGACTGATGCAAATGTTACTACATATGTTGGCCTGTAATAAAACCAAAAAGGTTCCCATATATCACCCTTTTCTCTTCCATTTCTCTGAGACACTTCCTACCTCCCAGCACTTCTCAGAAGTTCATTCTTTCATCCCACCTCCTTGTAACCTTGCAGTTCTCCTAAATTACTCATTCCTTCCTCAGTCTGAGGCTGAGGGACAAAGCAGGACCTTCTAGACCCATTCTGGATGGGCCAATCAAGTTGCTAGGATATTTAATATTTTCAGCTCAGCTCTGTGATACCTATTCAGATGACCCTGGAACAATCCCAGAAGATTGGCAATGGAACGGTTAAATTATACTGTAAAATAAAGTTTAGAACAAGTGGTGTATTGAAACCAATTATTTTCATCAAGGTAGTTTTTAAATCTCACTGTTTGAAAATGCACAGATATGTAACAGCAAAGTCAGTGGAATTGCATTTCTGCAGTAGCTGTTTTTACTACCACTGTAGTGTTTTGGTTTCCCCCTTCTGTTCAGAGATTTAAAAAGTTGGCAGTAGGGCTTCTTGTGAGCACATTAAAAATGTAGGTAAAACCATGAAAATAGTATTATCAAACCTTCTTGTCCAATTGAGAAATAACATCCTCAGTGCTAAGTAAAGACATAGCTGTAACATTGTCGCTAGTTATTCTTTTCATGTGGTCAGAATATTAAAGAGAAATATGAAAAACATCCCCTTACACCCTAACCTCACAGGTTAGGCTGGGTGCAGCCCCTGTGGCAATAATGCTTGTGGTCCTAGTGCCTTAAACCAGCAAAGCAGGTCCTGTCTCTATAACCTTTCCCAAAATGCATGCCCAGCGCTGTTGAAAGATTCGTGTCTCATCTGCATAGGCAGCATAACCTCTATCATGTTCCTTTTGCTTTCCAGCCTTGTTTGAGGTCACCTATGTTACAGGCTGATACAGCATTTGCTACATCGGGTTAACTCGCCTAAGTTGGTAAGACCCCGAGAAAAGTCTAAAACCACAGAACAAGCAAGAGCAAACTAAAGGATAGCAGATAACACTAGTCTTGTAAATTCTAGGGCGTAGAGCTGTCCTTGGAAAAGCCATCCTGAAGGGGAGCATGGCTGCTAGCGGTTTCAGTAGAGGAATCAAACACAGAATGGGCCTCATAAAAAGACTGTTCTTTCATCACAGTTTGAGGTCAGGTCATGGCTAAAGTAGCTTGAAACGGGAGGGAGAGTTTTTCCTTGTCCCATACCAAGAGGAACCACTGGAAAGCCTTGCCTTCAGAGAGAGGAGGAGGAGCACACCTCTCTCACACAAAGGAACGAGAATGGCATTTCTTTTTCTATAAACAATTTTAATTCTTGTCGTAAAACATGGTCATATTGACAGTGCAGCAAAACAAACCTCCTTATGTGACCGTGCTTTTCTCTTCTGGTTTCTGTAGTCTCAAGAACACCAGTCAGAGACTCTCCAGCTGCTACGTTCACACAAAGAACCAGTATAAATGAAAGTGTTATTGCTGCCAATCATCAGACCCTCTGAAGGAGCTTCTGTCCTCTCTGAATACTATGGGACATAAACATGGGTCACTATTGAGTATTGTATTTTTAATGTTTACCACTGTAAATGCCACAATTTTGAATAGATGAAGACAAGTAGTGTAAAAATGACTGGATTAGCTTCATCAAAAATGTCCTGATTTTTATAAACGTGCGCCCTTTCTCTATTTGATATTGTGCCACCACCTCCAATGGGGAAGAGTGATATACCTCTTTCACTCAGACAGACTCCAAATTATTTTTCACACTTCCTAAGAAGATCTGACTGAGTTCTCATTCCTGTGAATCTCTCTTGCCCAGTCTTTGCCCAGCTGTAAAGTCAGTCAGCAAAACACCATCTCAGGACCAAATTCAGTGCTAAGTAGAGAAGAAAGGGCAACCTGGGTGCCGGAGCCCAATCTAACACAACAGTTCACACTACCTATGTCTGTCTTACAGCCATTAGCTTCCTCCCCTTGTCTTCTCTGTGATCTCTGAGCAGCCTAATCACTTCAGAAAGGTTGGGCTAGGAGTGGATATGCTTGTGTAGGCACACCTCAGTTTCCTTAAGGAACCTGTCAGCGATTCAGTGCTATTCAACTAAATCACCATACTGATTTCTGCAACCTGCTCACATAATGCTTCAGTGTGGTCAAACAGTAAACACAAAAGGTGTGCATGGCTCCTGGCTGAATGTAAGTGTAATCTAAGGTGCTCAGCAGCATATTTACTTGAAGTTACTGCTTACTAAATCACTTTACCTTAAAAATGTATTTCTAGATAAAACAGATTCTAGTGCTTTTTAACAGCTTTGCAAAATCAATACAGAGGTCTTGATTGCATGGGTTTACTACCACTCATTTGAGTCAGACCATGCGATATGCCCAAAGGGTAACAGCTTTCAAAACTAAGTATGTAAATCATCAGTGGCCTGGTCACTATTTGTCATATATCCAGCTGGAATTGATGCTGCTTCAATAAAGCCAATCCATGGACTGGTCTTGAATATCAAATATATTTGTGATTTTAAATGACCTAAGTCTGCCACCTGAATTAGTCTCAGTCCAACTAGACTTGGCCCTGAGGATTTCTGCTACAATTGGCAGGATCCTCTATAATATAAGCCATTGCTATGATTCATGTGCCTGTGGAATGACAGAGAGAGGACCTGTGCCTCTAGGTCCACTTGCTGCCCTGCCTGCTCTCCATGTGCATTTCCGTCCAGAAACATGGTCTGCATTTTTCCTGGCTGTCACGGGTATGTCCTAAATTGAATACACTCTGGTGTCCCTGAAAGGAAAAGCAAATGTTCAGCCTCAGTGAATTTTACCATTCCTGGTGAACAGGAGAGCCCATGTGAGGTGTCTGGCCAAGCCTGCTGGAGCCACTTGCTCTCTGTGGTGGAAACGCACCCCACCACTAGGCATCACGATAAGAAATGAGGGCAAAGAGGTAGAAAGTGTGAGGCATGCTTCTAGAATAATATTCATGAGGCACCATTTGCAGGCAAACTGAGCAGATGATAGTACACAGCTCACTTGGATGGCAGATCAGAAGTGGCTCTGGAGAGAAGTTCAGATGCAGGGGCCCAATATCCATCCTTGGAGAGTTGTTTTGTAAGGGTGGTTGAAGACCTCTCTGCCAGAGCTCTCCGGGCAAGGAGAGAAGGAACAAGATGGCTCTTGCCTCTGGGAGAACTTTTTTTTATATAACTGAAGATATCCATGTTGAATTCTTTCAACCACATGTTGGGTAGATGATCTGCTCCTGTTGATTTAATGTAGGATTTTCACGAAAGTGTGACTGAAGAAGTAAAGATTTGTTAGTAGCTTACCTCAGGATATTAGAAAGAAATTAACTGAAGCTAAAGAACTGTGGATATCTTTAAAGAGCTCATCTTATATATTTTAAGAAAATCTAATGATTTAAGAAATTTTCTAATTATGATTTTAAAAATAAATGTTTTACTTTAGGAAAAGTAAGGAAAGAAAAACAAAGAGAGAATTTGAATTTGCTAAAATCCAAAGATGGGAAGACTTGAAAAAAGTATTTTCATTCTTTATCAAAATTTAATCTATCTTTTAATCTTTTGGCCACCAGTGTGAAGAGCCATGCAGTCTTCTGAATGTAGAATGTAAAATTCCCTCTCTTCAAGTAGGTCTGCAGAATTGTAATGTGTCATCCAGCTATATTCACATCTCACAAGCTGTCAAAATACTGATGGGAGATCCTGACCCCCTGTCAACTGCTGGGAAAAAAAATGTTGCAACTAAATAGCTGTGCTATAAATAGTTAAATTGGATGATATTTCCACAAGATGGCTCTTGCTGGCTGTCGGTGAACAATGTTTCAGATAAGACGCGTTCCCTGCTCCAGTGCTGGCAGGGAGGAGGCCGGGGGCCTCGAATCCCACCAAAAGAGGATTGCCACTGGGTGGCACACCTCGTGGTGTGCAGGAAAATGCCTTCATTGCCATCACTGGAGAGAGAATCTATCACTCAATGTAGTTCAGCAGCTATTCTGGAGAAAGTTGCCTATATTGGTGTCAGAAATGTGCTGCTATTGTTTGCTCAGGTGTTCCACAAAGCTAAAGGTTTAATCAACAAGCTGCCATGGGATTTAATTTCTTTTAAAGGGAGCTTATTTTTAAAGGGCATGTCTTTTAGTAAAGTGTGTTAACCTAAAAAAATGTATCTGGAAGTAACACCAAACTATAAAGAGGACAAGTGTCCAAGCCCAGAACAATTACTGACAACCTAAGTTAATTTGTGTTGTCCTCCCTTTCCTTCCATTTCAATGCCATATAAATCCAGAGCTGGGTCAAATGTGGGACAACGCACCCAAATTATATGGGCATTCATACATGTGCTATATAGTTTTCTTGGCAGTGAAGCTGTTTCTGTCTTGAGTGTTGAGGGAAGAAAAAGAGTTTCTCCTGCTGTTGAGTTCATGCGCTTCCTACATCCCATATACCACGGTCAGAAATATTAGTGCAGTCTGAATTTTACAGATATAGGAATGAACTTTTGCGCCTAAAAGACCCTAAAGAGTAAGGGTAGACTTGCGAGACACTAGATCGGGACTCAAAATATCCTCGTTCAGATCTTAGTTTTACTGCAGTCTTTTTATTTCCTACACTGGGCAAGTCACTGACAATAGGTATTCTTCTATCTGGAGGTGTAATTGCAGCTTGGATTTACTTATGTGAGCTAACTTTAACTTAGCTCAGTCAGTCATAACTGTTGAGAATGGCAGCATGAACTTCAGTGCACTGCCATAATCCCTTTGGGTCTGTGAATAGACATTCAGTAGGTAACATTTGTGATTTAAGTGTTGTGCACCACAATAATAAAGTATTGTGTGCCACAACCCAAGTAAGCTGCTTTAAAGTTTTGACCTCGTGTAGGTTGTAATGTGAATAGTATTTTAGGACTACAATGGATTCCATCAGTTAGTGCTGCAGGTCCCAACTGTGTCAGGGAAACATAAATATTACTCTTGCCCAGGCTTTTGTCTGTCTTGTCTGCTTAAATGGTGACCTCTTTTGGGCAGGAAATGTCTTTTCTTTTATGTTTATGCAGCAAATAAGGCTTGGATCTTCACTGTGATTTGGAACAGTTATTGAAGTTATGGAGCCACCTCTTGTCTACATCTGATAGTATGCTGTTTCATGAGTCTGTTGCATGAAGCTTTGGATGGGACATATTGCTGAACTCCCTTCTGCATGGAGGGCATTCAGCCAAAGGGAAACCATCCACAGGTTTCTCAGGTTACTTGTGTGCTCTTGCTCATTCTCATCTCTTTTGTATAACTCTGAAACAGTGCTTTGGACTGTAGGGAAAAGCATTCCGATATCCATTTAATATGGCAAAGAATATTGCTCTGTTTATATTTGGTGTTCTAGGAAAAATGAATAGTTTGCATCTCCTTGAAACCACACTCAGTGGATAATGACCACTGTCTTCTCTTCCCAACTTCTCATAACATAGCTCTTGTTTTATCATAATCATTAAACGGTATCTGCATCTAATCAGACAGGACCTACACAGTTAATGGCTTGCTTTCTATTTTAATTAAAAGAAAATGCATGCTGTTCTGAATAGGTCCTAGTTATTTACCAGTTCAGCTATTCTTTGTACATATCAGTGTTGTTAACTCTGGTAGAAAAAAAAATAAAGAAAGAAGTTTCCATTTCCACTATTTATGAGAAGAGGGATTCAAAAGTACTAGTGTCATAAATCACCTGAGACAAGTGAAATGTGTTACTGGGTACATTATAATGTTGTAACTTTGCCATTGGAAACAGTTGCCTAGCTAGGAACAGAAATCTGGGTGGGCCACGGGTTATGGTAGATGGGCAATGACAAAAGGTCTGACTTTACAGCAGATCATTTGTATTGCAAATGATTTAGAGCAGACTCAGAGTTGGACAGGCTTGGGCCAAATTGAATGAGCTGGTGTCCACCCATGGCTGCACCTTTTGTTAGAAGGACTGGTGAGCACAGACGTTTAATAAAATGTTTCAGATGAAGCTACTATCCAAAGCAGTGGCAAATTTGCCAGGTACAACACATTTCAGCTTCATGAAAAAGCCCAAGCCCATGCATAGATTTAGGATGTGTGCAAGGATGTGGATATCTGAAGTCAGCACAGCTGTTGGTGTCAGTGTCAGCCTACACTTGCTCACTGTAGTTGCTCTGTGCATGTAATGTGCTGGACATTTATTTTGTACAGAGATGGTGTTTGGTACTCACAGGGATTTCCTTTTCCCAAGGATTTGGATTTATGAACCAGTGCTTGGACTGCAGAGTGGTCCAAGCCAATGTCTTGCAGGAAAGATGAAACAGCACATTTTTTATATCTGAGGATTTTAAAAAAACAAGATAAAGCTCAGGAGTGACCATCTCCAGAGTCATATGCATTTTCTTGTTTGCTTTGTGCTATTACTTTCAACTATTACTTGTTCTGTAACTTGATTTGCACCAACAGATTCAGTAACACCATCCTTGTATTGATCCTTGGCCATAATATTTTTAATGAAATTCTAGAATGGAAGACCTTACTCAATGGCCAGTTCTCTTGATTGCATCTTCTGCTGTCTGTTTAAGGGACTTTAGAAATGAGAAAATTACACTGTAATATGTTAATGCTGCAGTAAAGGGACATGAAGATTGCTCACCAGGAATATGTGTTGCAGCTTTCTTCAGATGGTAAAGTCTGAGCTTGCTGTGTTCTCTCTACTTTCTCAACTACTTAATATGATGTCTGTATTTCTCTTAACAGCTTATTAAGTTTGTTATGCTATTTCAAAGTAGGCAGAATGAATGCATCTTGGGAACATCCATAATTTTCATTTTTTTTCCCCTATACTTAAAACATCTAAATTAAACATTTTATTACACAAGGCTATAGAATTGTTACAAAATGATGACTTTGGGCTCAGTCCTTGACTCTCCTCAAAATATTGAAACAAATGATTTGCACAATCTATTTTGTGGTGTCGTCCTCTGTGTAAAGCAAAGTAGCAAATTTGTTTGTTTGTTTGTGGTTGCATTTATAGGTTTGAAGCCAGCAGTGCATTTTTCTGTCTTTCCTTTTCTCCTTTGTTGGTTCCTGAAACTCAACCTAGAATACCGAATAAAAAAAAAGTAGAAGGAAGTATTTCACATCCAGGTTTTGTCAAAACATGAAAAATTTCGGAGAAATTTTAAAGAAAATGTTATCCCAGAAGAATTCTTATTCAATTTTATTTATTTATTAAATGTATCTGTGCCATATTGGTCTTAAACACAGTACTGCTATAAAGTTGCTATTAAAACTGACAGGCACTGTTACCTTAAATGAAGCTTATCTGCAAAACAGAAACAGAACTTATAGGAATTGCGTGGTCTCCTCCACACATGATGACCCACATTAAGCTGTTTTACTCTCCACTGAGAAGACTGAGCATTCATGCTGTCAGGTTCTGTGTCTTGGGAAGCAGTAACCTTCTGCTGAAAGACAATAATTAAGAAGTAAATGGAGTAACTTCATACCTTGTTCTAAGTCATGTCACAGGTCTCCTAGCCTGCCTTGCATTTTGCTGACCGCAGCTTGGTGGGGAAAATGATGTTGCCAACATGTAAACTGAGAAATAGTCTGATTTCTACACTATAGAACTTTTTTTTTTTTTTTGCGGGGTGGGTGGGGGGAGGGAAAGGTGAGGGGTTTTTTGTTTGTTTTTAAATAAGGCTTCCGGTAATGATGCAACTCTTCGTATTATCTTCTTGTATGTCATGACGTATGCCAGTGAGCATATTGAACAAATAAAACCATACTCACCCAAAAATAAAAAAAAAAGGAAAAATACTATTGTAGAGGAAAGTAGCACTTTAATTTATACATTACTACTTGGTGTATATTGCAGTTTATTGAAACAAGTTCACACAGGAAGACTTAACACTTGCAATTGCAAGCAAATGCCGCTGCCCTGTAAAAATTATGTGTTGTTACTTTACCTGTGCAGATTAGCCTGAAAGACAAAGAAGTAGGATTGAATGTTTGTTACTAACTTCTACCCTATCGTGCACATACCTTGCTATTTATTCTCCAATTTCTCAAATGTATGACCAAGGTAACCTGTTATCAAGCCCCAGTTGAGTTTGAGTGATTGTCCTCATGTGTATTATAAGTCCACAGCAGATGCAAGATATGAGCATGAATTACTTTTTTTTTTGTTTTGTTTCATGTGTATTTAGGAAGATAAATGTTGCACTTTTAAACTATGTATGCATAACTATATAACATAACTATAGCAACATTAATCTATCTTCAGGGTCTAAATTTTACAGTTCACATACAGAAAGGTGGCATCAGTGTTGCCTACTGATTCTGTAATCTTTTTTTTTCTATGACTAATTGTGCAAGCTTAATGTTATTTTTTTTAATAAAGAAAATATGCTTCTAATACCTAAACAGCACTGCTCAGCCACCTGCTGGAAAGACGATACAGCAGAAATCGAAACCTCCATTTGTGTTTTTGCCTTAACCCATCCCGTGCCTTTCACAGAAAGTAATCCTGGGACAGCCTTTGAAAGGTGCCCATGTCCCACACAGAGACAACATTGCTTCTCTGCATAGCTGGTCTGCCAAGGCATCTAAGCAGCTCACTAAAAACACTCTGTACTTTGGCCGTGGAACTTAGCCAACGTCTGCATCCTCTTTAGTCATTAACTACGTCATCTTTTGATATATGTCTGAAGTATTTACAGTTTTTGCATTACCAAATGTTTTCAGGCTTAACAAAACCCACATTCCTCTGTAGTGTCTATGAATTGTCCAGGTCTAACATTTCAAAGGATTGCAAGATCCTCTCCTTGTGTCTGAGAGGATATAAATAGTATTCAGTTTAATTAACATCAGCAAAGGCATGTTGCAAATAGATTTGTTCTGTTGCTGACTTTCTCCATTTCTTAATTTCAAGACATTAAGCTTTCCAAAATAAATGTATCCATTTTTTTCAGGAGAGGAGAAACCTTTTCCTGTTTCTCACTAGAGAGGAATTGTTTCAATTCAAACATTCATTTTATTGGTGAGTAGGTAGTGAGGAAGTGAAGTTATTGCTATGATGGACTAAGGATGTAAGGCAGG
Source organism: Balearica regulorum gibbericeps (assembly GCF_011004875.1). Lineage (NCBI taxonomy): Eukaryota > Metazoa > Chordata > Aves > Gruiformes > Gruidae > Balearica > Balearica regulorum. Next base: position 130,672,818 of record NC_046185.1, on the reverse strand, counting down.
TGAGATTGTGTGAAGGGGTAAATTAGCAGCTGATATAATAGAATTACTACATTTCCCTGCAAGCCTCCCTGTTTGTTCCCTTTTGTAGCACCGTTTAGTAGAGAAAATGGAAAAAAAAGTCACAATTCTTGAGTCTGTTGACATATCTGAAGATCTTGCACTACAACAGTGAGAACATAGCTCAAGACAGAGGGCTGGGCAATCTTGATTCTGGCTAAGTAGATGCCAGGCCAAATCTCATCATAATTAAAACCATTTGGAAGCTGTTTCCAATTATGGCAGCTGCCATCGGACCACGTTCCTCTCCCTACCCACACCCCCTCCTGGTCACGGAGGAGCGGGGTTGTCACTGGAGCAGCTCCACGCACACCCACAAAACGCTTCTGCTCTGGCCATCTTCACACAGCACGGGAGGAAACTTTCTCCAGTGGATGAAGACCGGAGCCTGTAGTTGTAATCTGGACTTGCAACCAAAAGGTTACTTAGGAGGCAAGTGCTCCGGTTTCCCAAAAGCAGACTTAAAGGGCTGTGGGGTATATTTTCAAAGCACTGTGCAGGATTTCAGCCATTTGACTCATTAATGTCAATGGGAATCATGTTGTTAAAGCTTTGTGCAGTGCTTTGAAAATGTATCCCTATATGTCCATTTTCTTTTCTAGGCAAAATTATCAAAAACAGACCTTGCGGGCCATTTTTTTAAAAAGAAGGTTTTCAGTATTATATGCTAATAAATCAACGGTTTAGCAGGCTTGATCTGCTCCCATTCCTTTCTCCTCCATCTCCACTTTCCATTTTATCATTGACTTTGATTTTATGCAGAGTTATAGTAACATACAGTTTTTGCAGACGTCGCCTGGAGGAAGACAACTGCAAAATCTCAAAGACTGGTTTGCAAATTGTGTCAAAAGCAACAGTTGTGATATAGAGGGATAATAATATTTGTAGCGTCATTTAAAGCAGAATCAGTGAGGAAAAAAACATACTTAGATTTTTTAAAATTACTGTTCTTATTAGCAAATTGCAACAAATCAACCCTTGCTTATTTAAAAAAAAAATTAGCTTGAAGGACTTGCAATTACTTTTTCAGGATAATTCTGGGATCTGCTAATAACAAAATATCAGATGACAGGAGTATGTGCTTAGCAAAAACCCAAACTAATATAATGAGATCTCTGGTTTCCCAGAAAGAATTAGACTTCATTTGATTCCATTGAATACAGAGAGAATTACCCTGAAATGCTTGTAAGCTTTAAACTACAACAGAGGGATGAATTGTGTATTCCTATTAGTTGCTTTTTGTATTTGGTCAGAACACGCTGCCACGCTTTTGGTCCTTCCTCCAGAAGTGGGAAACATCTCCAAGGTATAGTTTACTACTTGTGCAGCAAAAAGGTGCGTCATTTCTATAAGCTGCAAAGCTCTTCACCTTTAAATCACCAGTTCATGTCTGTCCTGGGAACCATATCTTAATTTGAATTAATCTCTGGAATAAAATGATTGCTGTCTGTATGGATAGCATATCATATGCTTCTGTAGTTCCATTTCTCAGCCAGCAGCTGTTCCATTCAGTAATTGCTCTTTTACAAGTCTCAGCAAAGACAGAAGACTAGAATTACACCCTCTTTTTTTCTTGAAAGTCACTGTTGTGGAACAGTTTTGGGATAGTGTTGTTAAGAAAGCTTGTATGCTGCTGCTTTGTGACTGTACATGGTGAATGGTAGTCAATCAGAGCAGGAACATCTCTTAGATAATCCCAGTTGAAAAGAAAACAGATGTGTCTTCATGATTGCTAAATAAGAGAATAAGAAACTGCTAAAATTCTCCAGCTAACTAGATAAGGTAGATGGTGGAAGTACATCTAGAGAGGATAAACAAAGTGCACCCATCCACTTACCTGCTTATTTTTATTTTCATTCTTCCTTTACAGAGAGAAATCACATTTTTTGACCAGTCTGCTATGTTCCTTAGCTTTCTGACAATATTGGGTGTTAGCTTATGTTATGTCCTAACTTAAAAGAGTAGGATCATTTTATTTAATGATAATTCTGTGTAATGATGTCCTCCTATGTTCCAAGAGCCCATTATTTATATAGCTTAAAACATGCTCCCTCTTATGACTTCACAGAGGATGGCATAGTGCCACTGAAAAGTGAATATCTGGATTATAACACCAAATGTAAGGATGCCACAAGGATTACTCTGAGGGAGACAAGTTCCAGCGCGTTTTCCAGTAGTCACATTTCCTCCTTTTTTATTTATAACACTCTAACACTCTTTTTTTTTTTTTTTTTTTTTTTTTTTTGCCTGGCATGCAAAAGCTTTTTAATATGCTTCCCCTGAAGTGTTTGGGAAAGTCTACCTTCTGGACTATCTTGCAGTGTCATACTGGTTTTGGGGAAGACAGTTGTTAGAGAATGAGTCAGAGAACATAAGGTGGTCAGTGAAACATTTGGAACTCTGTTCTGTACCCAATAGTCAGTAGTCATCCAAAGTATAATGCTTAGGAAAAACCTGAGATAGAAAAACTAGTTTGATTTGTTGTTTTGTCTGATGTAAAGTACGGCCAGCAGCAGTTACTTCAATATAAACAGTAAAAATGAGAGAGAAAGTGAGAGTAGGTTGAAAAGACTTTGAATCTTCAAATAGATGCCTAAAGATTCAGCATGAACAGCACTATGAAAGCTTGAAACTCAGCTCAAGCTCAACAAAGAAGGGCTCTTATACCTTTTTCCCATCATTGTCTTGTTATTGGTAAGGTAATAATTTCTCTGTCTCCATAATAATTTTTCTCTGTAAAGCTCAAAGCACTCTAGAAACATGGTTGTGCCTTATAAGCTCTTTAGGCAGGTGAAAAAAATGGCACATGGAGGGGTCTGTCTTCTGACATGTTGCATTGAAATCCCACCTTTCCCTGGTGCCATCGTTAGTGTCATGGTTCTTGCCCTTCCTCTACTTGCAAGGTGTCCATATTTTTCTCTGCAGAACACCAAAAGCTCCTACGGAGAGATTTTAAAAGCCTTTTGTGTTTGGATACCATGGTGATATATGTAATATAAAACTTCAGTAAGAGAGAGAGTACTAAGTTTCTGAAAGTTAGGCTTGTGTTTTTTTTTTAACGGAACCAACAAAAGAAATTGTAATAGATTTCTATACAGAGGGGTGGTAAAATCACTTTTCTAGACTAGGTTGATATTCTGTGAATCTCATTACCATTATGATTAAGTAATCTTATTAAAAAGCTTTCCACATTGAGAACAGGGGAATTCAATTTCTGTGATGGTAGTGCTAGTTACTTTCAACTATACGCTTTTGGTGGGAACACGAAGGGGAAGCTCTAGAAATGATAACGACATGTATTTTGTGACTGCAGAAGTCATTTTAAAACATGAAGCCTGTTATCCAATAGATTTTCATTCTTTCACGAGGGGGACATGCTGCCTTATTATCTCCTTTTCCAAAGATGTGTCAGTTTAGCCTCTAACACTTGAGGTAAAGCAAAATCTGTGAATCCATAGTGAAATCCTAGGCAGGCTATATTCTGTCCGATTAAGCCTAGTTCGTAAAATCAGCAAAATACATAGTTTCCTTAGTCTTTCCAGGGGTTAATCCCTTGCTTCTTCTCATATACTCTTCCTCTGACATAACACAGAAGTATGTAACTTCTACTGTATTTATTATTTATGTAACTTCAAATTATATTTTGAGTTTGTCCTCTACTTTTCTATCTGTTGCAGGAAGCAAAACATCTTTTGTGTTTATCCTCTTTCCTACTAACCTCTGAAAGCATGCTGACAACTCATTCTCTGATGATTATACTGTTTTCCCTTGGATCTAGGTATCTTACAACCAAATTACTCCAAATAATATATGACTAGGCTGATACAGAAATTGAATAAGAGTGTTGAGGACCACCACAGCTTGGTAACCCAAGTACTTACTATATCATACCTGTACAAGTCATTAACCTGCCCCAGACTCTTCTTTTTGGAGTGTAGTTGGAGAGTGGACACTGGGCCTGTGATCACTGGGTTGACATTAGGAGAGCTGTGGACTGGATCCATTACATGGATTGCTTTGAAGGCATCAAGATTATCTTCAAACAACTGAATTGCTGACCTAAGTGCAGCAGTTTGAACTGGAGATGCCAGCTAGGCTACCAGTTTGATCAAAAGCATGACTGAACCAGGTACCAGAGCAGCAGGTGGAAAGACTGACACGAAACTTTTCAGTGATAATCCATGAATTCTGTGTTCTAACCTATTATGGAAAGAATTATAATAGGTGCTGAGTTAAGTCAACTTGTTTATAGAGAAAATAACCAAAAGGGAAAAATAGCTCAAGATCAGTCACCCCTTTGGCAAATTCAGTTTAACCTCAATTAATGGAAAACCTGGAAAAGCATGAAGTGCTCCCACACCTTGAAGCTTTGCACCCCACAGACCCATGGGTCTGCCAAGGTCTGGCACTTTGCCTGGGCTAATAAACTCTCTGACAAGCGGGAGCATTGGGGATCTGCGTGCCGAGATACCCTTGTGGCTCATGTCTGGCAGAGCTTAATGATTCAGGTTCAGCATCGTGTGAGAGCAGCTGCACTGCTGCTGGACCCGGTCCCAGAACTGGCTCAAAGTTTCTCAGCAGCATAATGACTCAGTCTTGCAGTGGTGGCTGAGAAATTTTGGAGCAGGTAAAGGAGAACGGGGGAGGGAAGGGGGATTGGGAAGAGTTGTTAGGGGGTTTGTAGCACTGTTCATGGAGGGGCTACAAAATTTAGCATTATGATTTTGCTGAGGGAACGGACTGGATAGAGTTAGTAATGTTTTGAGTGGAGGAGTCCATTAGAGAGCTGAGAGATTTGGGAGGGTTACAAGAAGCTTTATCTTTCCATCTCTGCTTCTGGGACTCGCTTTCAGTTTTGTTTCATGAGCGTGGAGCCTCCTTCTCTTTAGTTCATCTTCTGCAAGGATCATGGGCCATCTCTTCTGTCCTCTAATGCAGTCACCTGCTCTGAGCCCACCCTACACAGACAACCACTTCTCCTCTGGGGTGGGAAGAAGGCCAGGAAAGACACTGAGGAGAGGCAAGTCTTGTTTTTCAAGCCATTGCTGAAAGCCTGGAAAAGCCCCGGGGCCCCTGATCCTAACCCCCACCTGCGGGTGGACGTCCTGGTCCAGCCTCAGCCCATCCCCATCCCCAGGGATGTGCCCCATGCCCAGGGCTGGAGCTGTCCCCCCTCAGCTGCCCTGCTCCTGGCTGGGGCGGTGGGATGGGAGTAACCAAGCTGCGGTAACTTACCGCTTGGGCTGCTTGTTCTTATCCCTCTGTAACTGCAAGGTAACTCAAGATTGTATGCCTTGCATTGATGGAAAATGTTTTTTTAAATGCCAACAAATCCATTTTAAAGCATTTTCCTAAATCAAGCTGGAAAATTTATGGAGTCAGATTCAGGATTATCTCAGATTTCGGTAGCTACAATATTTATCACATTTCTAGACTCTCATGAAATCAGCCGTTGTTGCCTTATATTTTTTCTTGTGTCATATTTTATTTCTCTTTTAGTTTCCACAGGACTTGGTGTCTTTTTTCCATATTTTGCTTTCTATGCAAGACTTTTTTCCCTCCCATAATCTTAATTTATTTCTGTTCACCTAGTTTTCATTGAGTGTGTGTATGTGTGTTCATTCTTCTGCAAATATTTTTAATTTGTATTTTTAAACCAGTTTTGTCTGGTTATATATTTTTCTTTTTTTCTTTCAATAGTAAGTTAGGAAAAGAAATAAGGGTGGGGACCAACTCTAATAGCAAAAATGGTTTCGGTACTTGGTGAAAAAGTTGCAAAGTAGTGTTGTTGTGAAATTTTGTTAAGCAAACTTGAAAGTCGTAGCTGTAGAGCATGGTGAATGAAATTGAGCCTCTTGGGAAAGGTGAGCACAAGGTCAATGGGCCATGGAAATCCCTCTCTGACTTCAAAAAATGGAGTTTAAGGTGGAATGTCACGCCAGCTGTAGATATTATATTAGTTTCTCTTTTTTAATGTCTTTTGCTTATGTTGCTGTCTCCTTCGTTTCTTCTCACTTTCTTCCATTTCCTATTTCTTGTGCTGTTTGCTCCTTTGTTCCACCTGCTGTCTTTCTCCACCTTGCTCTTCTGGCTGATCAGCGCTAGAGATAGAGGCGCACATGACGCTTGCTACAGGCACAAAGAAGCATTGATTTTGTTATTAGTCATTAAAGTACAAATAGATTCCAGTTCTCATGAAGACAGTTTTCACACATCTGACTCACTGGAGGACAATGCTGCAAGTATTTGAAATAATGAAGGTTTTGGTCCAGTTGCTATGTGAATTGAGCTGCATAATTACATTTATTTTATTTTCTATTCCAGTTTTTCTGTGTGTGTGTGTTAGTTTTACCAATCTGTTTTTGTTTCAGGTGCCTCCAAGAACTGTTTTCATTAATGGTGTTATTACATTTAAGTTCTTTCCCCATATTTCATGAAAACTACCAGCCAAAAGATCAAAAGCTTTTCTGTGCAAAACAGATTGTTTGAACAGCTGAAATACTTCTTACATGTGTCTGCGTCTACTGTAGATTTCTATGAAGTACTAAGTATCACACATTTAGGCATCTGCCATCTTCGAAGTGATTTCTGAGTAATGGATGTGAACAAGTCAGCTCTTCAGATGGCAACTTTCCATAACTGTATTCAATTTTGGGACTGCTGTTATTTGATAGTGCTTCTTTTTCTGGTAAATTTTATTTCCAAATTTCATTTTCATTATGTTTCTTTTTATACTATTTCCATTATCTATCCCAAGGGAGAAACCAAGACAAGCACTTTCGAAATAATAATAACACAGAAACTACATTTGTATTCTTTTAAAGTTGGGATTTATATCCTCTCTCACAAATCATGGAAATTCATAACAATAGGCTCATCTGAGTTCAAGATGAATGGAGAAACATTCCATTGACTTCAGAAAGTTTTGAATTGGGACTTGTACTGTATCCTTTGGAGTATCAATGAAGCATTTGTGCTTTAAAATATTTCTGTAAATTTTTTGTCTTGCACTTGTCTTTCGATTTCCTTTCTGAATTTTTGGCTTTGGAAGGTTCTGCAGATGAATTGCACATGGAGAAAGTCCACTTCAGCAGTTTTACATTTACTACCTTTTGTTTTTTCACCGATTGCCTACTTAGTTATGTATAATGTAAATTATTGTCAATATTATTTTTTTTCTAGATGACCGGTATTTTCTCATGATGACTTGTAGTCAGGTTTCTCTTTGAGGCAGACAACTCTAGCATTTTCAAGTTCTCTTTTTATGAGATCTTTCTTCACGCCATTTTTTGCTTCCAGTTCTTAATTCCATCTAATTTTGCAGTGCCTTTACTGAGACAGTGTTCATGATACCAACTGTATTTGCAGAGGAGCATGAATTCCTGATATAAATAATGGCATCATTCATATGGCAACATTTCTCACTCACCTTTTTTTTATGCCCTCTTACCTTTTGTTTGCTTTTTTTGACCTTATCTGGGCATTGAAGTGACTTGGCTGTCCAGGGCAATGTCTGGGTCCCTCTCCTTAAATAAAACTGTCATTCAGAAGCCAGTAGTCTTTAGGGAATTGTTTTTAAATCTGTCTACCCACGGATGGTGGGCTCTCTTCCAAAATTCCTTGGTTGTTCTTTTATTTATTGCTTAAGAGGCTTCATAATAGTTTTAATATTTCTCACAACAACTAGTCAATAAACCTCTTGAGCTGGTGGGAAGAACTTACTCCAGATAGAGGAAGAATGTTTAAGTCTCTGTAGGTTAAGAAGTTTTCTAACAGCCTTATGTATGAGGGTGGTAGTGCTGTACTCGGCTCTAACTCAGTATACTGTTCTCTCAGACGTTAAAATAAAGGTTGTTTTAAGTCAGCAATAGCTGATTTGCAAAGCAAAACATTCAGGTTATTATTTCTTTCCTGTGTAGTTGTTAATTACAAAATTATGACTTTTTTTTTTTTTTTAAATTTGCTTGCAGTGGGGGAGGGGAAGAAGAAAAGAAACACGGATTTGCAGGTCTTCAACTGTGCGCACATATCTCTAATTAAAATAGAACAGATAAAGTCTTTTTAATTACCCCCACACACACTCCACCCCCTGAATATGGGGGAAACAAATTCTGTCCAGCTGAAAGCACAGTAAATAAATTGCATTCCTGGAGGGAATTTCTATTCCCAATGCTTAATATTGGAGTAACACATCAATTCCCTTTCCTAAGGCGGGAATTTTGTCGTTAACATTTTTTTGGGGGGGAAAGGAGAAGCTCCTTTGTCATGTATGTATTTGCTTACTCAGTTCCTCTAAGGATTAACACCCCTCCTCAGCGCTAATGGTGACACTTTTCTTGATACCAGTGGTGTTTGGTGATGCCATTTGAATTGTTCAACATTATTGTACATTTCCTGAAGGCAAGGTAAGATTAAATTGCCCAACCTTTCCAACAGTGTGGGATTGAACTGGGCTGATAAAGAGTTGCGCTTGCTGATTTTAGGAACCAAATTCTGATCTCAGTGAAATCAGTTTAAATTCTCCCCCAAAGCAGGTCAGCTATTTCAGATTTACACCAAAGTAGCAGACCAGATTTTGGCTGCGGGTCTGAATTTGGCTGGTGCACTGTAACGCAATTAGTTACTGGAAGCCTAAAAATAATAACAGATGCTTTACTTCTTCAACCAATAGGTTTTGGGACACGAGTTAAGAACAAAACAATTTGACACTTCTTCAAAACTCATTTGTCTTATCTGGCAAAAAAAAATATCTGCAGCATTTTAGCTTGGATCTGCTATTAGTGACTGATAGGTCAGCTTCATTTAAAGACTGGGCTTGCCTAGCTTCTTATAACTTGGCCATAGGTTTTGGAGGACATCTGCAAATCATTGAATGAATCAGGAAAGTACAAATTCACAACAGTTCTACTCTCTTGAGTTGCGTTTGATATTTCCTGTTTTTAAGGTTTCCTTGGTATCTAACACATAGGCTGCTAAACACCAGCTGCTCCCAGTGACTCAGATCTACAGACCTTTGATCAATTTATCTTGTCATGATTAACTAATTTCTATATTGGAGGGAGGATGTTACCATTTTTTGTGAGTATAAATATTGAGCAACCATCCTCTGTATTTCTGTGCAGTACAAACCCCAGTCTGCGGTACGTCCTGTGATGTAACTGCAGGTCCCTATCTCCCAATTAGCCAAAATCCTATCAGGGACACTCTTAGCAAAATTTTAGTCTGAACCTAAGGTATTGTCAATATTGGACTGGAGTTGGAGCTCTGTGACTGAACTGGGCTACTTTTTATCTTTTCTGAGTACTTGTTTTCTTCCAACTGATTTTATTTAAATATTTTGATTTGGGAAAAAATAATAATGAAACAGTTATGCCACAGTGAATTCAACCTGTTTCTGTTTACAAAGTAAAACAACTTACTTCTTGTTCATTAGTTCTCTAAGTGGAGGGTTTTCAACTTTTTTGATTTGTAGACCTGCAAATGTTGCTAACAAACATGGAGACCCCTGTACAATTCCAGTACTGATTTCCTTCAGAAGCTTTTGAAACCTCAGAGATCTGTGGATCGTATGCAAGAAACACTTTTATCAAGTACAGTATGTATGATATAGGTAAACTGTGATTGCTACATATGGATATATAAATATATATCTCCATATGTATATATGCACATTTAGTCTATCTGTTAATAATTTTCTGTGACAACAGATAAATTCCAAGAGATTCTGGAAATTTAAAATGATTACAGGTACCAGAGGTAACAGTATGCATGGTCAACCTGTTCCTCCTCCAGGCCTCCACACGTGTTCATTTCAGTTGTTGAAATCATTGATGCAGTTGGAATCATTCTGTTTCTCTGCCATAGATCTAGTTATCTGCATTCTCACTTAGCTGAGATAAAGGTAGCCAATTTGCCCTGTCATGTTTTGAAGTCCCCTAATACCAATGCATACTGCTGCACGCTTTCCTGGCGGTGTGTATCTACCCAGTGTCTCCCTCTTTCTAGGTGATCCTATGGACTCTTATTTTAGTTTTTTTATTGAGCATGCTCAGTATGTAATGATTCAAGAATCACATTATACATACAAAAATCTAATCTTTTCTTCAAAGCAGCAATGCAGTAGTGCACACATCACTCCAAATACCAAATTTAGAACATGACTGTTCTATACAGTTCTATGATGACACTTTTTTTTTAATTTTGAAAGTTTTCACAGCCGTTGTGCTTTTTTAAAATTATTGTAACAATACTACTCCACAGAATGGGCATTAACCCAAAATGCAAAGATTTCAAAAAGTTAAGAAAACACAGGATTATGCTGGAAATCCAGTCTATAGAAGATGTTATTGAATGACTGCGATGTGTTAGCTGCATCAAAGCTTTCAAAGTACACGGGTCATATCTGGGACACTTGCTTGATTCATGATACATGCCACAATTATAAGCTTTTATTCCATTGGGAGTTCAGCTCCCAGGTAACAGGCTCGGCTCCCGATGTGATGGAGGAATCCCATGTTCCTTTCCCCTCTCTATCCCAGGACTGGGTCGCTGAACAGCAATCTTCCCACTTCCCAGTCACTACAACCATCCCACATGCGTTTGACACCAGAGGTCCTCTTCACTTAGAAGCCTATGATCTAGTCTGTTAATGTCTGTTCACAACAAACTATTATTTATCCATCCATCTATAGATATGTGTAGACAAAGAAGGTGAAATCAACTGATTCTTATTAAATCTTACTTTTCATTGTAAATCTTACTTTTCATTGTAAATCTTACTTCGTTGTAAAGGCTGGTGAATTCTACTTAGCTCATATATGGTCCCCTCCATCTAGCAAACATTAGCTCAGTGGTTGTTAGTTTTTCCCCCATAACCTTTTTTCTCTAGGCCTATTTATTTATTTTATTAGGGCGTTGACCAATTTTTTCCCCCCCCTGCTGTTCTTAAGTATCATTGTATTTCTTTGTGAATATATGATCTCTCAGAATGGCTTTGTCTCCTATTTTATTGTCATAGTGACACTTTCTGATATAGCTTCATGTAGGCAAGCAAGCGAGTAATAAGGGATCATTAGAATATTCACTATAAACTAGTAAAGAGATTTGCTTTATTCCTCAGTTCTCCCCTTTTCCTTCTTCCCTTTATCTTCCTGCAGAGAAAAGAACAGAGTGGTGTTGGTTCTTTAGGGAATTCCTGGATCTTCATCCCTAGTTAGGGTATCTGCTGCTGTCTTCAGATGACTTTTGTCATGGGAAAATGTTTCTCTAGGTTTAACAAAACTTTTCTTAGAGCTTCTGTTGGGTCTTATGAAAGCTTTACCACTTAGTGGGGTTTCCTTACTACAGCTTGTTTATTATTATTGCGTGTTTTGTTGCAGGGTGTGTGTAGTCAAAAGAGAGAACATGTTAGTACACAGTTTTTGATAATATGTGGGCATACTGATAAACGAAAGGGCTTTTTTTCATTGCTATCTTACAGTTGATTTTTTTTCCCCCATTCCATCATTGGGATAATCCACTTCTGTTGTTTTAAAATCCTTCATCCATTCAGTCAGCCCTGCATCTGAACACTTCTTCAATATCAGACTTATCCTTTTCCTCAGACTGGCTAAAATTATCAATGACTGGTATACATATGCCAAGACAAATCCCCCCATCCCTTTAAAAAAGGCCGACAGTCCAGATGTTGAAAAGTAGCTGAAGAATCCTTGTGTTCAAAGTATAAAACCAGGAAACCGGGAAGAGCTACACATGTTCTGAATGCCAACAGCAGTCTGGCTAGAGCACCCAACAACCTTTCGTATTATAATTTCTAGTCCCTGCCCAACAGCAGCATGAGTTGCACATTAGCACTCTGCTCATACTAATCCACTCAGAGACTGATAATCCCAGCCACATGGGCACCTGCAGCTTTGGTGATGTGCACCGACTCTTTTATTGTGAATTGATCTGCAAATCCACCACCACTCTAAATTCTCTTCTAATTAGCAGATAATCTGTCAATTCTCATTTAGCACATAGGGTCCTGTTTCCAGCCTGTGAAAATTGACTCAGCAGGGCTTCTGTGCAGCTCTGATGTTTTTGCTTGCTTTTCCCCCTTTTTTAATTTTTTTTTTTTTAATTTGCGCTTTGCATCCCTATATTCTGAGAAAAGATATTCTGCGTCAACTCTATGAGTCTGAAGGCCTATGAAGCATCTTCACCTGCTTCCTTCTTCTTGAAAAAGCATTTTTTCAAGAGATGTGCATGTTTTGTGAAGTACTCCTCCCCCTTCAGGAATATTTCCCTGACTTCTCATATCTGTCAGCTGTTTCTTCAATTTTATGAAGAAAGGACCAGTGTTCAGCTCTTTCTAAAACAGTTACCGCAAAATATATATGCCTTTCCATAATAGAACAATTTTCAATGAAATACTGCCTGCTTACCTTGACAGCAATATAGAGGTGATCTCGGACTTTTTTTTTAAAAGTTTTTGGTAGTATCTATACCATAATCAGGAATTTTAAATGAAAGGATGGGGGTATCTTTGAAAACTGCTTATGACTGACTTGCTGGTTTCTGTCAATGGTCTTACGATATTGCCAATTCATCATCCTTTTGTATTTATAATCATGTTGTTAGATCCAAATCAGATAACTTCTAGTACAAATTCCCAATGAAACAATATGCTTGATGGCTTACTCTTGTGAGTGCTACATTACACTGCACCCTTCATGGGAAAAAAGGCAGCACGAGATATCAAACATGCTACTTTGTATGATATCAAGCATACTAATTTGTTCTCATCCATGGTTTCGTAAGGTCTTTGGTACTAAAAGTGTAAATCAGACTGGCCCTGATACTAAGACTTGTCAATAGCCAGATACCAACAGGCCGTGAAACAGACTCTCATGAGAGCAGCACTTTCACAGAAACATGAGGCAGCCACGTGTATGAATAGTTCATCCACGTGTATTAGGCACTATTAATTTTTTTCACACATTAGCTTATTAAAAAACCAACAACCTTCTAATTTTTGGCTATTATTTCCCTTACTCTCATTTTTTAAAGCGTTGCAAAAGCTGATGGGGAGCAAGACCTTTAAGAACTGAATATCCAGGCTTCTGGGTATCAGTACAGGCTTTTTGTACTTTGCTGGGTCATATTAATTCAGTTTAGATTTTGTTACACAGTAATACTCCTCAGGAATTTTTCTAAAATTAGACCTGCAAGAAATATTTGATGTGAAATTGCTTAGATTTGAATATGAAAAGTATCTGCAGATCGGTACATTTTGGACAACGTTCTGCAATGTCTCTGAAAAAGGCTGTCAGAGCTGGGTATGAATATCATTTTGCATTGTCTGGAAGTCTGGAAACATTTATAAGTAGATTATATGGATGCATTTGAGTGTTTAGGCAGGGAGTGGACAAGTGAAAAAAATCATAGGCCTCAAACTATATGTTATCGATTTCAAGTCTAACTAGCTCTCAGAAATGGTGGCTGAAGATTACTTGGTTACTTTTCTCCATGGAAATAGTGTCTTGGATTTTTGTGATCTATTCATCAAAAATAAGGAAGGAACTGCTTTTTTTTTAGGTGGTAGGGACTACCATATTTCTAAGAGTCATTCACAGAAGTCTGTAGGATCTATCATCTAGATGTCAGTTATCTCACATTAGAAAAATCAAGAGTATTGTTTTGCTTTCTACTGTAATGCATCTACCGATGAAGCTCAAAGACAGGGATGGAGAGAGGAAGAGTATTGGCCTGCTCTTGGCACAAGTGAGTTAGAACTGATAAACTGGATCTGTTCCCTCGTTGGAGGACTTTCAGTGCGAGGCATTGCTGATGGGGATGGGTGAGAACAAGGAAACCTTGGGGATAAGGCATGATATTCCAGTCTGAGACTTTGGAGATACATGTAAATATTTAAATTTTTCTCTGAAATAATCTTTGAGCCCTTTGGACTTTTATCTTATTCATACAGGTAGCTGAGCATAAGTGAATCTGTTCTTCTGCAAAAGGTTTAGCATGTTTTTAAGGCCAAATACTTCTTGCACTGTGAAGAAGTGGAACACAGAAGCAATGCATTTTGGGATTCAGGGCAGACGAAACTGTAGACAGCTTTTTTTTTAAAAAAAAAAACCTTACGTAAAATCTGCCTTCCCTCCTGCTTCTACTCCCTGGGTCTTCTCAAAGGAGCATATGACTTCTGTGAATGGACAGGTCACGCACTGAGTAATGTTTTGGCTCTATATTTACAAGAGAGGTAATGGATGCTGGCAGGGGAGCACGCTGGGAGATCTGTCCCATCTGTTAAGATCTGCTACGGACTCCGTCGGAGATAGCTCAGTGTATTATCTTTCTATGAATCATCATTGCTCCTCTAACTGTGCAGAATTCAGTTCAGCATAGCTGGTAATGCTTTGGGTACATGTTAGGTAAGAAAGCTATTTTCTACAGATCCTGCTCAATGCTGCTGTCTTACGCATCTTAGTTTTTAAATTCACTCTTACATTATTCTTCTCATCTGAGAGCTGCTGCTATGTTACCTTCTAGAGGACACTCACAGCAGCAGAGCACATTTGTAGCAGTTTAAGGAAAGCACCTGCAATATAATATGTTTTCTTTCTTTTGTTCCAGTTTTACTTGTTTCAGGGCAAATAGAGTCATTCTGAGTGACTTTTCCCCAAGTTTGAACATACCAGGGGTGAATTTGGCCTGAAGACAGAATGTAATATAATGGACAGAATGTGAATTATTAACTTGGAGGTTAATGAAATCTGAATGACCAGTGGAGTTTCTCCAAACACACTTTTTAAATATAAAAAGTAAGTTCTTGCTCTCTTTAATCAGATTATTGGCTAAGGTTCAGGAATCGTTTGGCAAAATTATGTAGCTTATTCAAGCTAGGTTTACATAATAGTTCATAATGGAGGAAAACCTTGTGTCGTGATCAACCTTCAAAATCACCACCAGCCTTCAAAATTCCAAACTAAAGTATAAAGAACCACAGAAACGGATATAGCAATGCCCAGAGAAATACCTTTATTCCCAAAGAGCTCAGCTGTAATAAGCAGAGCTCATTGTTTTAAACAAAAGATTTTAACCTTCAGAAGACCATGATTTTAATAAGCAACATTCATCCTGTTTTGTCTTTGTATAATTTAGTTCTTTTCCTAAGAAAGTTAGGTTTTTGATAGGGAAATATTAATATATATTGATTTACAATTAAAGATTGCTTTTATGCTTCATCTAAGATTTCTTTTTGCTAACCAGTAGAATGCTTTGTTTTCATATATAAGTGAAAATAGAATTTGCCTTTTAAAACTTAAGGGAATTTCCTAAATGTTATTATGTTATAAAATAGTAAATGATATATCTTACTTATTGGAATACTTGTTCTTACTCACTTTTGGGTAGAAATGCTTTTGGATGGAAAGAGAAATTCAGTAACGGTGCAGAAAACCAGCTTTCCAAAACAATCTGATCTGCCAAAAAAAAAAAAGTATGTGGAATGTGCTGGATGCATAGAAAAAATATGATTAATTTAAAACTGATTTCTTCTGAAGAAATTTTACCAATAAGTGGTTGACTTATTATTTCTGGTCACTCAGTCCTTCAGAATTTTAGAACTAGCACATTCAAGTCCCTCAGACTTTTTATTCATAGCTTGGAAAAGGAAAACAAATTTTCCTACTATTCAAATCCAAATCAGTTTCTCCATTTGAATGAACTCATTATTGACTTGGCAAAACTGAATAAATAGAAGTGAAGAGGATGTTCTCTCTGGTGCTGTAAAAGAGCCTATATCGGTCGTGAGTTTATCCCTTGACATATTCTGTTTCCATGGGGTAAGAAAAAGACTCCTGCAACTCAGTACTTGGTATCTGTTAAAAAAAAAAAGCAAGCTTCAGTAGCAAATATGTATTTCTTTATTATGATTATTTCAAAAATAATTAAAAAAATCTGAATTTAAAAGAGATAAGTCAGGGACCATAATTTCAAATTAAGCAGTTAAAATTGTAAAAGGAGACCAGTAAATAAAAACCTAATTTATATGGCAGAAGCATGTTTGCTATTTCTTCAAAAACTTCTGTTGACTTTGATAATACGCAAGTGCTCAGAAATCGTGCCGATGGGCTTGCGTCTACCAGCCTCCTGGAAACTCACTAAAACTTGCAAACTCTCCATGAGGGTACAGCCTAATTCTAGAAATTGGCAGGCAGAAGAGACTTCAGTATTTTTGTATTTAAAGGAATTACCAGCTCGTGCATTAGGTGTCACTGCTGCCTAATCACTTGGGATGAAACCTCCTGTGTAATGAGCTAAGGCACCGCATGGTGGGATAGACAGACAGATGCTGTGGGTGACCTGTGGATAGACTGCGTCCCTTTCCTCCTATATTCAAAGCTCCTCTGCACAGCTCTTCCTCAACTGGGGTTTATTTATGTTGGGACCAGCTATTTTCTTCAGTTAACAGCCCTGGGCTAAGAGTATCTAAAGTGTGACGCTCCATTTTGTAACGCTTTTGGAGACAGAGAGCCTCATCGCCGTGGCCTGTGAGGTCTGGGCAGAGCTGCACGACTCACCTGAGGTTTTATGCAAGAGCGAAAAGCATCCGGACAAGTCAAAAGTTCCTACACCCTGTTGAGGAGGCTTACATTTTGCAAGCAAATAAATCACACTAGCACAACACAAATAACTGATTAGAAGAACATTCAGTTCCAAACAAAAATGGACATTTAAGGCCATTGCGTCGGGCTGCAGAGAGAGACAGCTACACATAGGAATAGTATAGAATTGGAGGGTAAATGTTCGTGTGCGGGGCAGAACAAGAAGGTTTTCTGGGTTTGTCCGTGAAGTATTAAAGCGGTCCTAGGTGTTTTCATTGCAGCATGTGGTAGTCTCATAACCCGTGGGTTTGAAGCTCTTTGAGGTCATATTCTCTTACTTACAGGAAAGTCAGAATCCAGGTTGCAGTTTGGGCTGTAATTTTTTTGCCTGATAATGCATATAAAAGCTACTCTCCTTAGTGCCAAAAGCATGTCATTACCTCCCCACAGTTCCTCCAGAGTTGTATTTTCCTGACCTCATTCTGTTTCTCTGATTACATGTATATCTGTGGATGATTGAGTCTGTGCGTTTCTTACATAGCTCTTTAGCGGATATGGCTTTGAGAAATCTTCCTCCCAGCATGCTGCTGATTAACCAGCCTGGGTTCAGGTGGGCTTCTGAAGGTTACTCAGTAATTACTGCAAATGAGGAAGACCAGCCTAGAATCAGCATGTCTGCTAGAATATCTTTAAGAAGTTGGCGGCAGTGGTGGCTTTGATAGATATCAGTTCAGTGCAGGGAAAGAACAAAAAACCGTGTGGAATATGTGGGTTTAAAACCAAAAGATTTTTTAAATTTATTTCTTTATTCCAGCAAAATCAAAGGACACCGAACATTTTTGCCCAGAAAACTATGATTAAACCATACAAAATGACAAGAATAGTACCTTTCTTACTCTTTCGGTACTAAAAATACTAAATCCTAAAGGAAAAACAGATTTGCCAGGTTTTTAGATGAGATCTGAACACCTTCCCACAAAATGAGGTAGGCAAATATCTCTCAGAAAAGTTAAAGTCACCAGTGAGCTGTCACAGTTCTACCCCACGGCTGAAGCGCGTTTTGTATCCAGTATAAGCAGGGCTCATCGGTGTGGGGTCGCAGAGGAGCTGTGCAGCTTGGTTTCAGTCGGACAAGCTGATGTGACAGTGATAGCACCAATGGGCTGTTTTTACAGTTAGGAAGAGTCATCGTTGCCTCGCTGTACATGGGGCACGGATCCAAGTGTTCTAGGTCTGAAAATGACCGACCTTTCCACCATACCAGTGTAACCTCCGCTCACTTGTTTTTCAAAGCCTGTGCTATTTCCAATGGCAGAGGACATGTCAGGGACACCCAGCAGCTGTGCCCAGTGCATGGCCACCAAGAGCAGGGACAGGCCCCTGGGCTTCCTGGGCTCAGGGACTGCCTCAGGCCTAGCACCCCAAAAACCTTCTTCCGGGGATGCTGGGCAGAGGGGTGGCAGACAGGGCTGCCGGGTGCCCTGTCACCCCCATGTCACAGTGCCGCCACCCGGCCACGCAGCAGTCGCAATGCCCTGGCGCAGGATAAAGGGGCATCCTGCTGTGTCCCACTGCCAGTCTGACCGGCTTCCCCACCGGGACAGAGCTGGCCTGGGGGCAGCCTGAGGACGTCTCAGAGGAACGACTTGAGGAGCTGATGGAATTACGTGGAGGGAGCTGACGGAGGAAAACTGGAGGCTGGACGAGGCTGCTGGAGGTTCTTGGCTGCAATTCCAGCTCCTGGTGGGACCACATTCAAAGCTCATCTGATGGATGGATGGATGGATGGATGAATGGATGGATGGCAATCCTACTTCAGCCTTTGGGGAACAGAGGCGAGCTGCTCAGGAGATGAGAACCACCACCAGCACCTGGAGGTGCCCGAGGCTCTCAGGATTTCTCAGCTGGACAGCAGTGGCAAGACCACAGGAATGCATTCTTGGCACTTGAGGAGCACTGCAGAGCTTGCTGTCTGCATCCCCTGTGGAGCCAGTGGCAGCAGCTGTAAGAAACGGGATGCACAGATGTCCCAGCACCTTCCTCCAGTGCTTTGGAGCACCCACTGGTGTCCTGCCAGGCACGGGGAGGGCTCTTGCCCCCAAGGTCGATCAGGCCGGGAGCATTTTGCTACTTTTGGAAGTCCCTGAGATGGCTCCAGGTTGAGGGAGGAAAGGGGGTGGGCAGTGCTGGTGTCCCTGGGACGCGTGACCAGCCCGTGGGAGGAGGAGGCCGGTCCTGCTCAGATGCTCAGGGAACAGCCGATCGCCAGCTTTGGGGTCAGGAAAGAATTTTCCCCTGGGGCAGATTGGCACTGGTCCCCGGGGGGATTTTTGCCTTCCCCTGCAGCACTGAGCAGGACCACTTGTCAGGGCTCCTCTGCTCCGTTTTGGCTCGGTTACCGCCTGCTGCCATGAAGATGGCCTCTCGTGCCCCACAGCTGGGGGGAGGAAGGCTTTTTTTCCTCCATGGCAGGCTAGCAAGTGTGCCTGGGTTTTTTTTGCCTTCCTCTGCAGCACTGAGCACGGCCCCTTGCCAGGGCTCCTTGGGGCCGTTTGGGCCAGGTGCCGGCTGCTCCTGCTCCACGAAGGTGGCCCCCGTGCCCCCATCTGTGGGGACGAAGCTTCCTGGGCTCCCAGGGAGGCCCCCGGGGGTTGCTGCTTGTCCCCCACAGCACTGAGCATAGCCCTTGTCAGGGCTCCCAGGGCCCTTTGGGTGAGGGTCTTGCCGGCTGTGCTGGCCCCGCGGAGGCACCGCTCGTGCCCCAGCACTCTCAGGCTCTTTCCCAGCACAAGTTCGTAACGTTTTGTAAGAAAATAAAATAAAATAAGATATTAAAATATTAAAATAATGACATTAAATTAAATTAAATCTGAAATGAAATGACATGACATGAAATAAATGAAATAAAATCCTGTTTCCACTTGTATACTTTCTGATTTGTGTCCTTGAAAGTGTTTTTGGAGCTGAAAAACCCCTGGCATTTCAGGCAAATAACAGTCTTGTCATTATTTGACTCCTCGTGAGTGCAGGAAATTAGAATAGAATAGAATAGAATAGCACAGCACAGCACAGCACAGCACACAGAGTTCTGCTGTGTTACACCCAGCGTTCTGCATGACAAGCGATGCCCTGGGTCTGAGGTTCCATCCAGGAGAGCAGGTCTCTGCAGGGCAGGTCCCAGGCCCATCCAGGATACAGGGGCAGAGACGGACACACCTACAACATGGCTCAGGCAGGGACTGACGGCCCCAGGCTGAGCTGAGACATGTCCCCAGAGCCCTTGGCAGGAGACAGTGTAGGTGAGGGTCCCAGAGGGGGTCGGTCCCAGCCATTGAAGCCTGTGAGCACCCCCAGGGCCCTGACAGAAGGAAACTGCACTGCTCATACACTCTATTTAGATGTTTATGGCCACTTTGGAGACCTTCTGCAGTGTCGGGCTAGATGGACCTTCGGTCTGATGGAGTATTGTTGTTTGCAGGGTCTTGTGTTTTATTATCTTTTTTCAAGGGAAACAGCTCAGGCACCAGTGGATGAAGGGAAAGCAGTAGATACAGCTTTTCTGGGTTTTAGTGAGGCTTCAGTACTTCAGTACTGAGAACAGTACGTTCCTCACAGCATCCTTTTGGAAAAGCTGTCCAGCTGTGAGGTGAGCAGGTGCACAGCGTGCTGGGTGAAGAACTGGCTGAAGGGCAGAGCTCAAAGGGTTGTAGTGAATAGAGCTACATCTGGCTGGCGAGCGGTCACCAGCGGTGCTCCTCAGGGCTCAATTCTAGGGCCAGTTCTGTTCAATATATTTATCAACGACCTGGATGCAGGAGATGAAGGCACCACTAGCAAGTTTGCTGATGATACTAAACTGGGAGGTGCTGTTGACTCTCTGGAGGGACAAGAGGCCATGCAGAGCGACCAAGATAGATTGGAGCATTGGGCAATCACCAATGGCATGAAACTTCACAGGAACAAATGTGGGATTCTGGGACGGAGTAACGCCAGGCACAAGTACAAAATGGGAGAGGGGTGGCTGGAGAGCAGCCCTGCAGAAGGGACCCGGGGTGCTGGTCGGCAGCAGCTCAACGTGAGTCAGCAGCGTGCCCTGGCAGCCAAGAGGGCAAACGGCACCCTGGGGAGCATCAAACAGCATGACCAGCCCGTCAAAAGGGGGGGTTATCCCGCTGTGTTGGGCGGTGGTGTGGCCTCACCTGGAGCGCCGTGTGCAGTGCTGGGCCCCACCATTGAAGAAGAATGGGAAGGTCCTTGTACATGTCCAGAGGAGGGCACCAAAGCTGGTGAAGGGGCTGGAAGGCATGTCCTGTGAGGAGCATCTGAGGACTTTGGACTGGTCTAGTTTGGAGAGAAGGAGGCTGAGGGGTGACCTCATGGCTCTCTGCAGCTTCCTGAGGAGGGGAAGTGGGGAGGGAGGTGCTGATCCCTTCTCCCTGGGATCCAGTGACAGGACACATGGGAATGGCTCAAAGCTGCGTCAGGAGAGGTTCAGACTGGACATGAGGAAGCATTTCTTTATCAAGAGGGTGGTCAAACACTAGAACAGGCTTCCTAGGGAGGTGGTCAATGCCCCAAGCAGGTCAGTGTTCAAAAGGCATTTGGACAAAGCCCTTAATAACCTGCTTTAACTTTTGGTTAGCCCTGAAGGGGTCAGCCAATTGGACTAGATGATCATTGTAGGTCCCTTCCAACTCAACTATTCTATTCGATATCTAATGCTGTACATCTCACCTGATATCAGATGTCTGCTTTCAGATGAGAGGAAAAGCGCCTCTTTATTCCCAGTGAAACTTAGAGCCCTTTAAACTCAGATGTAGATTCGTGTCAGAGTTGATCAGAGGAATCCCATACTTGGTAATTTGAATCACCAGCTTTAACAATGATACAAGCAGTAAGCTTCTATTTTTAAAATAGTGATGCTTAAACTTGTTCTGGTTTTCTTTTCTTACTACTTTTCCTATAAAAGGTTCATTTTCATTGGTTAGAAAAGCAATTAAAACAAATGAACACTTCATGCTCAATCTGGTACTTGCGGGGTTTTTTTTTTTAGCCAAAAAGGACACAATACATCTAGAAATATTTATTTGAGCAATTAAATAGTTTAATGTTTATCCAGATTCTCCATGTTTACATTTCCTCATCTTAAGAAATGGCAAATGAAGCATTTCTTACTTACTGAATTGTAATTTTTACTGTGGATTTTATCAAGCTGCATTTGGTGGAAACTGTAACTTGACCGTTAATGGTGAAAAGCTAACATTATTAATTTGAGTAATTTACTTGTCAGAAAATGCGGAGTAAATACGAAGATAACTTATGAAATAATTGTTTTACGTGTGAAATTAATAAAGCTAATGGCTCTATGAAAGAAGCCATAATGATATCACAGATTAGGCCTGTGCATCACAGGCATGGTATCTAAGAGTCATGTAAGGTCATCTCTGCCCTGGGAAGGATTTCTGGAAGTGCCCCGCCAGCTCAGTGCCCCTCTGTTTTCATAGTAATCAATGAGGGATGAAGGCAATGGGAATCACACCCTCTGAAACCTCTGTGTCTTTTCATGCCTTTGAGGAGTGGGTGCCTTTTCTCCAAGATCTGATCCCGATGAACGATATACGCTGTTCAACGATTTCAACAGGGAAATCGATTTTCATGTTGGGTTATTTTTTTTCCAACTGTCTCACACATTTCTCAGCAGTGCAAATGAAGTAAAGATCCTTCCCGCTCCTGTGAGCTAACTTAAATGCTCAGGGCAAACTCAGGCAAACCTTTTTTTTAACGTACAACAGAGTCTGAAAGTGCTTTCAGTCAGGAGAAATGTAAATATCAGAACTTGCTCAATTGCAAAGACTGAAAATAATGTAAATATTTAATGTAGTGCATGACTTTGCAACATATTTATAAGGTGAGCTGACCTCAAAAGCTTCCTTTACTACATATAACTAAAGAATAGCACCTTTTATCTCATTGGACTTTAAGAACTCATTGATTCAGAATATTTTTAAAGTGTACGTAAACAGTTTTCAGGTATTAAATCTTGGCCTTAATGTAGAGTGTTACAAAATCAAATGTAACTTTAAGCAGGTCTATTTTTCTATAATAAAAATATGTTTAAATAGGAAAAAATACTGGCTGCTATAAAGCAGCAAATGTTATCCACCCTGTTAGAATTGTTTAAAAATGCATCAGTTTTATAGGTTATTTTGGCTCATGTAAATTAAAATTTATCAGACTGGCTGAGGCTGGTGATGCCAATAGCCTGTGTCCTTCCATCCAAGAGACTAAAAGTCTGGTAGTTAGATGGTGAGTTTGGTCTGGGTGTTTCAAGCGTGGAGACTGATTGGGTTGAAGTTCTTAGACAGAGAGGCCATTTGTTGCCTCGGCCAGGAAAATAAGAAAGCATTGTGGGAGCTGATAGAGCGGCCATGAAAAGCAGAGGTGGTTTCCTTGACTCCAGAATCAGAATCCCATCTTCTCAGCAGGGGGTGGTTGACCAGGTTGGAAACCAACCCACGTCTTAATTTGAAGAACAGCAAGGAAATGCCTTGTGAGAGTCTTGGTGGCTTGTGGAAGCAGGTAGGCGCAGAGCCTACCTGTGTGTCATTTCTGTGACTGTGGTTTGCTCTTCTGCCAATGCCCCCTGCCATCCAAACTCATCCTCACCACCATCTCCTGCCCTCCTTCATCTGTGAGGAGCAGCCTGGGCAGCAGGTGATGCAGCAGCATCAGCCAGGGGCTCTGTGAGATCAGTGTGAAGCAGGGAGGAGAGGTATGTAGAGTGGAGAAGAGGATGCGTGGGTCATGGAGAAATCTACCACCAGCTCATACGTCCTTTACACAGCAGAAGCAGCATTGGTAACACCTAACACAGCTCAGTCACGCTTGTCCCTGTGAACCTTGATTCACTTTTTACACTGCCGATGCACCAGTGGGTGAGTACATGGCCAAGAGGAAGCAACAGACTCAAGCTGAGTTATTCGATAACCTCCCAGTCCCCTCTTGAGCTGCAGTATCAGGTGGGGCCTCTGCCCTGGGGCAAGAAGAGTTTTATGTCTGGAGAAAATACTGCTTTTCTTTGCAAGACATTTCTCTTTAAGAGAAAGGTGTTTCGAAGAAAACTTAAAACTCAGCATATTAAGCCTGCCTCAAATGGATGTGTCACTTTTATTGGAATTCTAATTAAATGTAGACTCATAAAAAGTATACCTTCCCAATTTAAATATCACTGGCTCTCACATCTATAAGATTCCAAAACTTATGACGACAGATTAATGACTAGGCTGAAAGTCTGTCATAACCTGGTAGGATAAAGCTAATCCAAATCGACTATATGCCATGATTTTATGACACAAAGTTATTGAAAAGTACAAGAATAATTAAGTGGAAATATAATAGAGGAAGCATTTTCTGAGCTCTGGCACTGTGGGCAGAGCCTGCCACCTGATATGGTTGGTTAGAATAGCAGGTCTAGAGTAGTAACACATTTTTATGCTACTTTTTAGAGAAACTGTGGCTCAAGTAGTCGGTCAGTGAAATTCATTCCAAAAAAAAGCATGACAGCTTTGGCAGTTATAAAACAGAGGTGCCTTGTTAAACTGGGTGACACTAATTATAGGTAAGAGCTCTATAAACACACTCCTTTGTTCTCTGGACGCTGGGCAACATATAATAAAACTGGCATAACAACGTCATCTAGAAATAAATAGAAAATAGCTGCACTTGTTTAATTGAGCACAGATAAGAAAATAAGTTAGGACCACTTAAGCTTATTTTTCTTTGTTTTTTCTTTCAACTATGCTATTGAAACGGTCTTTGGAGTATCTCCATCTGTGGCTTTCTGTGGTTACTTATGTACAGGATCAGCTGTGCACTGATCCAAGCTAGTCAGCTCCATAAACTCAAGGTAACAATTTTGGTCCAAATCTCTACGTCTGCTTTAGACTGGCTACAGGTACAGCGCAGATGCTTGGGCTAATGACTACCAAAGTCAGAGGGAACATAGTCATATCAGCATTATGTTCTGCCTGAAGCAACACACCATAGTGAGAGGCTGAACTCACAGCTTACATGTGGTTTCAAGACAGAGCTAGGATGTGTACCCCTCCATGCAGACACACCAGCTTATTTAGCGCTAGCTGGATTTGCCCGCCGTGTGCCTTTCTGTTGCACAGGGGAAGTGTGTGCTAAGTGATGTTGTGTTCTTACTTGGAAGTAAGAGTGGACAGGTACAGATGTCTCTTGGTATAGAGAGATCAGACTTTAAGGAACAGATTACTTAATGGCAAGTATTATATAAAAGTACAGGTGAGATTTATCTCTGCTATCCTGTATGTCTGAAACCTGCACAAAGCTCATCTATGCTGTTTATCCAGACTTCTCTGTAGTTGGTGGAGTGAGTGGTGCTCTTCCAGAAGATGAATTACCACATAAGTAGTAGACACCTATGCTGTGTTGTGTTGTTATTACAGAACAGTTTTTTAGTTACTTGAAAATGCCTCAAGTATTGTAGGTACAATATGCTTTGTCATTACTTTACACACCGTTTATGACATCAGGCCTTAATATATTTCAGATACGTTAGTACAAATAATATTTTAAGTACTGGCATACTGAGTATGAATGTAGAACCAAAGAAACAGTCTAAAATGTAGAGGTGTTCTGGTTGGTGATTAGGAACACGTGCTCTGTATAGAAGTATGTTTGGGACGAGCGAGAGACATGCACGCAGCGGAGGTCAGGGTGGTGGATGAGGCTCCCTTGGCAGATGCTGAGGCGCTGCGGTGCTGAGCACAGCACGGGCATCCATAGAGCAGGCTGGACTTTGCCCATGGGGCCAATGGTTCATCACCCAAACGCAGGGTGAGGGAACAGGGACGCTGCTCCCGTTCAGCCTTGAAGCCTGAGCTTAAACCATTGCTTACCACTTCTGCAGCAGGGTTTATGGCAAGTCACTGCAAAACACCTCCTTCCCTCAAAGCCACCTCTCATTTCTCTGTGTTTTGGAAATCCACCTGCTGATCTCTGAGGTGGTGGTGAAGAAGCATGTCAGCCCGCAGTGGGGTCCTTGGGTATGGTGGGTTTTAGGAGTGCGAAGGAACGTGGCCATGGGCTACGTTTATGAGATTTTTGCAGTCTACTTCAGTGGCCTGTTTATTGAGGGTGGTTTTCAGGCGTCCTTTTATACCAAACCCCATTCAAGAGGCCAAGCTCTATTTTAATAATTTGCTAACTGCTTTCTTGTAAATAGCATGAACTCCAACAATCTGGATATTTTCACAGGTCATACTGGCATCAGTCATAAATTTAGTAACAACACAACTGTGCTGCTGACACCACTACGGGCAACGGGACGAATTTGCTTCCCCTCAGCTTCTCCTTTCTGCCTCCCCATCAAATCTGCTGTGGCTTTTTATCCCCCTCTGCGTTTCACCGAGAAGCCGAGCCCCAAACCCGGCAGAGGATGTGCCGGGCAGCGTGGGTGCGGAGAGCGAGGGTGCGGGGTCCGGCGGTGCAGGGAGCGGCGGTGCGGGGTCCGGCGGTGCGGGGGGCGGCGGTGCGGGGTCCGGCGGTGCGGGGGGCGGCGGTGCGGGGTCCGGCGGTGCGGGGTCCGGCGGTGCGGGGGGCGGCGGTGCGGGGGGCGGCGGTGCGGAGCCGGCGGTGCGGGGTCCGGCGGTGCGGGGTCCGGCGGTGCGGGGGGCGGCGGTGCGGGGGGCGGCGGTGCGGCGGCAGCGGGGCCGGCCCCCTCTAGAGGGAGCCCTCCGATGGGGAATGGCCCGGGAGGCAGGGCAGAGCCAGGCGCACACTCGCTCGGCTTTCCTCCCGTCCTTGTAGAAACGAAACGTGCCCGAGCCCTGTGGTAAACGCACCCCGACCTAACACAACCATATTGAGTTATGATGCCGCATTTACCAAGGAGCGGCACTGCCGATGCATCCTAACCCTCCCAAAACTGGGGTTATCCATAGAACTTTAGTTCTTTGCTGGAGTTTGATACTTCAGTACACGCCCCGGAGATGCTGTTTTGTGTGGAAATCCGGACTGTGGGATGTCAGTGCTGGAGCAGATGGGCCACAGGTAGCGAGAACAAGGAAATACAGCGGGGTGTGCGCTGCAGCTTATACATCTTGCGCATTTTGCGCATGAGACGTAAGGTGAAAGGCCAAGTGGCTTCAATTACAATTGCAGGAGTACAATTGGCAGCCCGAGTGCTTTCCTGGGATCAGAAAATACGCTTGTATTATTAGGGATGAGGGAAGAATATAGGCAAAGGTATTTAATAAGTTAGTTAAAAAAAAAAAATCTGTATTCTGGGTGGGTTTTCATGCCTTTGCAACTACTGTACTTAAATTACCAGATATATCTCTCTTTTCAGCAGACACTTTACCAAGTTTTCAAATAACATTTACTGATATTTAGTTTCTTTTAAACGACTTACTACAGAGCAATATCAAAATTTTAGGATAACTTCATCACAAAACAGAGCCAAACTAGGTAGCTTACTCTTAGAAAAGCTGAAAAAACTGCAGGACTGGGAGCTAAGCAGCTTGCAAAAAGTGTGCTGGTTAGAGCTTTGCAACATGGAAATAAACATGAAGTTTTATATGCCTTTCCTATATTATTGAGTAGCATATTTTAAAACTCCAGTTTGCCCTGGAGTTGTGAAGAACATTAAATATGTTGCCAATTGGAAATATGACTGTTTACTTTAAGCGGCACCTGTAAATTAAAAATGAAATAGAAAATCAAACTGAAAAGAGAAATTAATTAAATTGAAATAAGCCTGAGTGAGTAAGCGCAATATCTCACTCACATGAAAAAACATGGGGCGAGAGCTTGTTTGCTGGAGACTTTTTGGCCTCCCTGTGTAGTTTTTAGACCGACATTTCTAAATGGTGTAAATACTTAAAAGTTCTGGGTATTTTCAATTACTATTGTTAGACAGAAAACAAGCTCCAGTTTCTTCAAACCTTATTTCGTTGAATGTGTCTGAGTCATAGGAAAAGTAATTCCATCATGTCTAGAAACTATTTTTATTCAGAGCACTTGTCAGGAAAGAAAATAAACAAGTATTAGTTCCTGCCACCATTCATTTCACAACAGTTACAACCAATATAATTAGGTCTCAGATTTTTTTTTTTTTTTAAAAATCTGAATGAAAAGATATAAGATTATATGTGTCAGTTGCTGAGCATTTGGCATGAACAGCTTTTCCAGCACTTGCTCTGGTTATTATAAGGTTTGAGTTGTAAATGACTGCATTCAGCAGCAAACCTGTCAGGTTGGAGAGCTTTTCATTAAATGTTTGATCTAGAAATTTTTAATCAGTGCACAAATAAAACAAATTATTAAAGCACTACATCAGCTACAGTATATGTAATTGGGATGAACGAGGTGATGTAACTGGTGGGGAACAGCACAAGCATTCTTAACAGGAGGCCTGGAGCTACAGAACTTGTTACCACTGGAGATGAAACAGAGCCTGAGTCTTAACCTGTATCTTGAAAATGGTAAGATGCACCTATTAAAGACATTCCCAAATAACCTGGTGATAAATCATGTACGTTGTACAGCTTTACTGGAGAAGCTAGGGAGGGATTGCCTTCTAGAGTACCTCGTGTTTGTGAAATAATGCTGGGATGGAGTGTGTGCTGAAAGCACAGCAGATTTTATTTGTGAAAGGAAAAGTGAGTGGTTTATATTCTCAAGTTTTTACCACTGTTCTCTTTCCTAGATGAAGGCAAGTCTGTAAGATCTACCTTAGGAAGTTATCTAATGAAAACTATTTTGTGACTTCAGTACATTAATCAGGGGTAGTAGTTAGAACTGTGCTGAAATCAATGGACCTACTCTGACTTCTGTAGTTGAGGCTCTGACAAAAAAAAATATGAACATTTTAGCTTAAAAACAGCAGTTCTGAAAATGTCAGCACAAGATATTGCAACTAGGCTAACAATTAAAAGGGGAGCTCATTTTATGTATACCAGATTAAAACCCACCACCACAGAACACTCAGACACAGTGTTACTCTGCACTTCCTAGGAGATTTATTTAGGGTGGTTTTGTTCGACACTTGTATCTAGGCTATGACACGATATTTCTGTGTGGTGTTTGGGTTTGTTTTGTTGTTTGGGTTTTTTTTTTTTAAATTTTGTTTCCTGTCTTTGAAGAAATCAATTTAGGAAAGCTAATACAAAAGTGGGGAGTTACATTTTGCTCTGAAGGCTGCAATAAAGCTAATGTTTCATGGCTGAAAAGTCTGCCTTATGTCACTCTATCAGTAGCGGAGAACGAGACTGTTGCCTGCAGGTTTGTGTGCCTGAAGTCAGCAGCTGAGGTAGGTCAGTGAGCATTCCCATCGCCAGGCTCAGGGGTGAAATCTTACCCCCATCCAAATCACCAGAATTTTTACTTCTGTTTTCAAAGCCAGAACTTCACTTTAAAGCATTAGATTTGGCAGCAGCAAGGGATCGCAGCAACCCCTGTATCGCAGGGGTTACCTGCCAACCTGTCGGCTGCGTGGTAGACTGCGCACACAATCTTTTGCAAGTTTTCCTCTTCAATCCCAGATATGGCAGAGGTAGAGAAATTCAAGCTCTGCTTCCGATCTGGAGCTTCACAAGCTCTGAAACAACAGGAGGAGAAATACATCTTGAAAATGCAGGAGCTGTCAAGGTTAAACACAACCCTCGCGACAAAAACCTCAATGCAACAAACGGATGTGGTTCTTGGTCTCTAGACACGTATGTTAGCTAATGCTCACTGCACGGGAAGGCACCAAAGAGAAAGAAAAGCAATTTTTGGTCAAAAAAGCTTTCAACTCCCAAACTTTAATTCTGTTATAGCTGCCAGGCTTTGGTGGTGGCTCCCTGCAGGGTGCAGGACCCGGAGGTGTTGGAGCATCGGTCACAGGGGCAGGAATGGTGCTGGGGGGCTGTTATTGGTTGTGTTCGGCACATGTGCCTTGAGTGCTCTGTAGGATAAGGGCATAAAGAGGTTTTATTAATTGCTTTGAGACGGAAGCTGGTTCTGCCATGGTGCCCTGGGCCTTAGGCAGCCCCACGTGTAGCTGCGCAGCCTCAGCTGGCTCTGCAGCTCCTGGCCCCTTTGGAGGTGTTCCGTCTCCCTCCTGGTGCGTCTTTCCGTACCACTGTGGGGACAGAGAATGTGCCTAATACAATTTTCCCTCCTTTGCAGTCTTTACTGCTGCCGTGCCTTTAAAATAAAATGTTCCTTCCCCCCCCCCCCGCTTTTTTTTTACATTTTTTTTTAATTCCATCCCTTGCCTTTCGAACAGCAATTTATATCCTGTGTGCCTTATCTCAGGTAAGATAAAAATAGTGGCTTCACTCCATCAGCGTAATCAGTTGTGTTAATATCACTCACTGTAGGCTTGGCTCAGAGTTTGCATTACCCCATACGGGCTGTGTCTGTGCAGGCACAGCGTATAGATACTTTAAAAAACTACCACACATTTTTTAAAAAAAAAAATCTACATGATGAAATAGTAGTTTTTAAGAGCTGTTGTTTGGTTTTGGTTTTTTTTAAAGATGTTTTCCTTCATTTTACAACAGTCTTTAAAACTTATCTCAAATTGAACAACTTAGCATATTTTGTCTCATTTCTATGTTGCTTTTTAAACATACTCTAACAAAGTTCAAGCTAGCACTTATATACACTGAAAAAAGTTCCAAGTTAGAGTGTGAAAAATTGTCATGTGTTTCTCTATATATGGTAATGAAAAATATAATTAGATGCTAGCATTCGCCATCTTTGAAGAAGGATGACTTTGGTACGGCCAAGTATCTAATAATATCCCTGTAAACTCTGATCAGTTGTATTTCTTCTCTGATTCCCTGAAGTTGTCCGCACGTACTACATCTCATGGTTTGCCTGGCTATTTTCTGCTCCACTTTCAAGCCCAATGCTCCCAAAGGAAATCAAACTCCTTCAGAAATGCTTGGCTCCCTGTTCCAGAATTACTCTCGTCCACAGTCTTTCTCTTCTAGAAATATTTAACAGCAACAGACTTTTAGACAAACTTTCTCTTTGTAATTTCTTTCCTGAGTCATCGACGACCTCAGCATTTATCTGTGTGTATATTTTAGTAACTCACAGCATATCTTCACCGTCTCTGATCGTCTTACCTGGTGTGTCCTGTATGTCCTCCCCAGTGGGGAAAAACTGGGCTGTAAACACTGAGTCAGCAATTAATAGTAAAACTTGTATGAGCATCACCGAGGCTAGGATTTCAGCGTTAAGTCTTTTTCCCCTTCTGTTTCCAGCAGGCTTTTTGCCATCTCTCAGGGCTTTCCACAAACAAATTGATGTCTCAATCAGTCTCAATTGCGTTCTTTTGTTTACTCCCCTGCACATAAATACGCTGTTACATTTATGTGTTTTCTCAGGTATTTTTCCTAAAGAAAACCAGCTCTATTGCTCTCTGGCCATTTAATTTCCATTCTAACCCTGTGATCTTTACAGCGCAGTTTATTTCATGCTACCTTGTGCCGAGTGTCATCGGATCTTCTGGCAAGAGTTGTGTCAGTTTTCTCTCCTGACACTAGCTATTTATCTTCGCTACTAAAACAATACTTGAAACCGTTTAGAATTACAGCTTCAGAAAAACAAGTTCTCTCTTTTTCCGCGATGCACCTGTATTTCCTAAAGGCGTTTCTAGTCAACCTTGCTATAGTTGAATAATTTTTAGTGGTGCTGTTTGCTTATAGGAACTAGGTAATCCATCCTGGATATTTAAGTGCATTCATCTTTTCTAGTAGCAGAGAATATGAAAAACTGTTTTATTCCCCATTCTGATTTCTCTTCAAGCTCCGATATGTCTGTTCCAGCTATACAAGTGGGGACGATGGGTACTCTGTGCCTCGTTCATATAGTGGTTATTCAGGTAAAATTCCCTTGAATTTAAGGTGGGCTTTTATTGAGCCAGAAGGATGAGATTTAATTTCTATGCTTACCTGTTATTTGCTCATATGAAGCACCCCATCCACCTGTGCTTCCTTGTAATTTGTTGACAGGGCCTTGAGAAACTTTTATGATGAAAAATATACTGGGAATTCACTTTTATTGTTGCTCTTACGAATGAAATACATCGCTTTCAGAAGAAGGAATTAATGTACTGTATCATTCTCCATCAGGTACATCTGAATTGGAATTTCTTGTTTATTTACATAAAATCTCCATTTGGTCGCTAGTGTTGCTATTTGCTGAAGTTCAGCTATGTCTGAATAAGTGTCTTATTTGTACCTTTGCGTGATATGTAAGAAAAAAACCTCTCCTTGGAGCTTCCATTGCACTTCATGTACCTTCTATTTTAGAAACCCTGGGCAGCCTTTTTAATTTGCTCCTCTTAAATATTACATTGCAAATATAACTGTCTTTGGAGCATACAGCGTGTTGCTTGATCAGTGAGAGGAGGGGGAGGAGAAGAGGAAATCGGGGTTCATGCTATATACTGTGTCTGTTGTCCTGCTTCTCGATTTTCTGCCACTTTCATATGCCATTTCTTCTTTTTCATAGTACTGTGCTGAAGTTTGGAGACAAACTTAATGCATTGCAGAAAAAACCCCCCACATACATGACTTGCAAATATTTATCTGTCTTGGTTTTTTTGCATTATCATCTAAGATTAATGAATGTCTCCATTTTGGAAGTGAGGATATTTGAATGTTTCTCCTTTTCAACAAAAGAACAAAATGTGCAAAATAAACTTGCAGAAGTAACAAACGAATCATTCAGAAAGAGTTAAAACTGATACATTTTTTAATGTCAAACATAGAACATACTTTGAAAATCCAATCTGGAACTCACCTACGTACAAGTACGAGTTTTGTAAATGTTTTTCTAGGAGTAACTAGGAGAGGCATTAATGCCCGAGTCTCAAGTCTCCAAAATATTTGCAAACTACTCCAAGTAATTTTTTTCCAATGTAGTCACTCATTGGACCCTGCTACATTTTAATGATTGATTACAGGCATGGGATGTAATGTTGGTCCCACTGAATCCATGGGAGTTTTCCTATTGACTTCAGTGAAGCCAGGCTTTTACCCGTAACAAACCCGATTCTGTGCTTCAGCTAAAATAAAACCCATGACACATTCTGTGTTACAAGAACGAAAGCAAAGCTATACCCTTTCTAAAAATGGGTTTGTGCATCTATAAGCTTTTGATTAAATGAATGTTTTTGCACCTGTTGGGGTAAAAGTAATGAAAAGTCAAACTGCTGTCGTTGTTTTGGTATGTGTATCTAATTTTATAATACATACTGCAGTAGTTCATCCTAAATTAAAAAATCGGAAGTTAAAGGTTTTTTTCATACACTGGTAATATAATCTCTATGTCACATGTAAAAGTACTGTGTAATTTATATAGGCATGATGTCAGCAGTATATTATGTAAGTTCTTAGTGGCAGATGAGGTTTAGTGGCGCAGCCTGATGTTTTGTTTTACTTACTGTGATTTTTGGTCTTTCTTTTCGAAAAAAAGTATTTTAACCCTTGGGTCGCTACGGCTTTTTATTTCTTCCTGATATGGCCGTGCTTGGCTTATGTCTAAGCCAAATCGCACTAAAAAAAAGTTGCTATTAACTTTCCTTACCGATGTCTGTGTGAAATGCTGGCAGCGCTGCAGGGTAGCAACCACTTCGCTTCTCCTGCCGCACTGTCACAATTAGGAACTTTGCAACTGCATGGGAACTGCTGGAGTTCTTGCTCGGCATCTCCTTCTCAGCTTTTCAGCTAGAAAATAAGGCCGAATTTTGCCTTTTCCTGCACAAAGCCTAACTAAGCAGACTATGCAGAGAATTTTAAGAGGGGTTATAATTCCCCTACGTGTGGGGATGCTGCGTTATGACCCCTCTGCAGCCCTCACCTGCGGGCTAGAAAATGAGCCCCTGACAGTCTACACCTTCACCCTTAATTAACATAACTTGAGTTTCTGTGGGACTTCTCTGTTAGGACAGTTCATGTGTTTCTCCCCATCTCTTGGGTTGGTGTAAGCATCAGTGTTAGTAGAAGCATTTAAAATAGAGTACCTGTGGATTCTCACACAAAATATTTTCTCCCCTTCTGTTTTGAACAGAAAAAACTCAAAGTGAGTCATATGAAAGTGTGAATGAGCCATTTTTATAGCACACTTAAAAGAGGAAGAGCAACCTTTGTATCTCTGACATTCTTGACATCCCCAAGAAGAGAACTACTAAGAGAGAGTCTGTTAAAAAAAAAGAAGTTAATTGCACTTATAATACCTGTAAGATCTTTTTGCCGCATGACCCCACAATTTTTATGCATAAATACAGCTGTTATGTTATTCCAGTCAATTAATAATCAGAGATGTGACCAAATGAGGCAGATTAGAATTCGTGGAAGAATTTGCATTTTCTCCATCTTGCTTAAATATGGTTTCTAAATTAGACTCCCAGAAACATACAAAAATGTAATCTCTTTAACCTTCTCATTCTGCACCTAAGACTAAAAACCCCAACAAGCCAGACAACAAAAAACAGATCCCAAAGCCCAATCAAACAGCAAAAAAATCTATATAAACCTCCATATGTGTCTGACTGGAGCTATATTATCCGAAAACCGTGTTTCAACTCAGTCTTCCACATTCATGCACTGAACAATTAAATTATAACTAGGAATATTTCAACAAGCATAACATCAAAAAGGGTAAATGAAATACAAAAGAAGTCATGCAGGAGCTTTATGGGGGAATAATAATGTGAATAATTTTGTGACCTCATCCCCTCTCATCCGTCTGAGCATGGAGGAAAGGAACTGTTCTGTGAATTGTTGTGGATATAGCAGAAAATACAAAGTCTCTCCCTGAGTAGACCATGTGGCACACAGCTATGATGAAGAGATCGTTCAGGTATCGGAGATCAGATTCACTTGGAGAACCACTGCGTACCCGCTCGTGCACAAAAGGTGAGGAGCTAAATGACGTTTCACGTCAGATCCAAGAGAACACATGTGCTCATCACAAGCATCCAGAACAAATGTACGCTGAGATGTGAAGGAGAGAAGGTTGGACAAACACAGTGTGCCTCCTGACATACCGGGATCTCTCACGAGTGGAGCAAGGGAAACGAAAAAAGAGGAGAGGGAACCCTCCGTCTTGCAGTTCTGGGCCTTGCGCGTGTCCTGGCTGTTCTCACCGAGCTGAGGAGGCCAGCACACACCTTCCTGCAGGGACTGGCTTCAATCAGGGTCTTATCTGTGGGAAAGGCTGTTGCCTCTTCATTCTCCTGCCCATTCTTTTTATATGGCACAAGCATAACCCATGGCTCCTCTTAAGTTTAGCAAGAGTAAGGAGAAACGTGGAATAAGACCGATTTGGGGTAACTTGGGAATAGCTACGAGCTATCATTTTAAGTGTTGCTTCAAGCTCATTGAGATGTATTTGATCAACACATCTCTAACATTGGTTAAAAGCCTGCAGGTCTAGAGCGAGCCTCCTTCCACCACCAGCTCTATCGCTTCTCAGTAGTAACTCACACTGGGTTTGTCTTACAGACACTCAGCAGTTTAGTTCGGACAGGGGAGTTTGGCATTAAGTGATTTGACGCTTCACAGGTGACCTTCAGGAAATGGAAAAAGAAATGGCAACATTTCTGGGCTGTGGTTTCTGCAGCATAGATGTGGTGAAACACAGACAGCTCCTATTTGGCTCACCCAGATTTGGGTCACTTTGCCGATAAATGCTGTCAAAGAGAACACGAATCCCTTATTACCTCCATTCTCAGTGTCACACAGTATCTGTAGGTGTGTCAGAGTCTAGGACATCACTGAGAAATAAGAGAGAAGATTTCAATCTGTTGTTGCTAAAAACAGGAGGTACTAGTAGGAGTCTTTATTTCTAGGAAACATAACTGTAGCAATTAATACTATTATGGGACTAAACATGCAAATCCATACTATAGATGTATGCAGAAGAAGCAGGGCCCTTTAGCCTTCTCTTGCAAAGCAATTTTTTGCATTACAAGAGCTCCTACTGAGACCTGGCTCCTTTTATTTTATGTCACCTGCTTAAGACCAAGGAATGCCATTAAGTAAAGGTGAGACCATCAGATGAATGAATGGGCGAGAAGATGTACTTAGAGCAAAGAACCATAGATACGACTTGCTTGCAGGACTGTTTCACATCCCTGTGATGTATCACACTTCCTTTCCTCTCCAGCCCACTGGAGAAATGACAAGGCTGAACAGGAACATGGCTTACCATTTAAATCTCAGCTAATAGAAGTTTGGGGTTTTTTTTAATGTTGAATGCTACTTAACTTCTGACTCCAATTCTCCAATTTCTGCCTCAGCTTTAAGACTAATCTGGTACTTCCTAGTCAGCCCCTGAAACCATAGAGAGTACTTGGTTCCCTTTGCTCATATCCCTTTCAGTGTGTTACTAAAATAAGTAGAGATGAGATCTGAACAGAGACGTAATAATTAAGGAATCAAGTGTTGCATAAAAATACGGATTCACATTTGTTCAGTATATCAGTAGGATATATCAAACAGCATAATTTGTACCCCCTTTTAAAATGCATTTTACTATCACCATGGATTAAAGCATATGTTAAGATCTAGAAATCAATTTTTCCCCTTACCATTTTATTTCTAAGGCTTCACTTCTGTGTGACTAGTATAGATCTTTACTAAAGAGAAAAGAGTGCTCAATTACTTCTTTTTTTTTACATTTTGCAGGTAGTTTCCCATGATAAATGTGGAGATCTGAAGTGTTTAGTAGCATGTAAGGAGGTGAATAAATTACTGTTCGATTAGACTAAAAGATATTGCTGAAAAGTACTTGTAACGAGATAATTGCAAGTGCCAAAGCTGAGAGTAACACTCAATGCTGGCAGCAGCTTAGTTAAACATGTGGTTAATGATGTTATAGGAAGAACGGGTATGTAAAATATTCAGCTGTGCCAGCAGTAAATATTAATTTTATGTGACAGCAATAGTGTCTTACTGAGACTGATATTTGACATACAAAACTCCTATAATTATTTTAATATCTTTACTTCCCAATGATTTTAATGATATGACAAAGACTTTAGGTGTTTGCTGAAACAGCACTACTGTCATTTACTATCAATCAAACAAAATGTCATTCTAACTCATTTCACTGCAAAAGTCTGAGTAGTTTTCATATCAATTAAGCTACTGCTGTAAAGAGTATGCCCTTCTTTCGGGGTTTTATAATTAAAGAATAAAAATGACAAAGACCTATCTGGAAAACATTTATTAGAACATATAATACAGAAAATTATTTAAGCAGGGATTTTGCCGTCAGAAGCAAGCAGCTTTATAAAAGCCTGAGTATAAAAATAGAAAAACAGCATATGTCTTTCTTTAAATTAGTTCTGAAACAACATTACAGATAAAACAGGTAGTGCCTCATGTAGTTGATTGCTCAGTACTTTTCGTTATAGGTTTCTTCGGTCGCTTAAAAACATTGCCAAGTTTTGAACCATTCAGGATGGAGTTTTCCATGCCAGGTGCCTGCTCTAGGCGGGAGTATTTTGGAAAGCTGCTTCCAAAATTCAATCATTCCAGAAACAGTAAGTTTCCTTCCCTACCATTATCCCAAATCTCACAAGTCTTTTTTTTTTTTTGCTGGGAACATCTAGGTCTTCTGGAGCAGGAACTTGATGTTCTGCAGAATGATGGTCTCGCTGTCACAGGAGATACCTTTGATTAGCCTCTAAGATTTGCCCAAATTTGTCCCCAGTATAGAGCACGTTCTCAAGTTACGGCTTGTCAGCTGAGCTGTGGTAACTGACTCTGCGTACACTCGTCATCTGCTGAGTAGAATATGCTAATCTAAACCACCTTTCTAGGAGTTCATGTTAAAGAGTTGTTCTTCACAGCGACAACAGGCAAGCAGACATCAGCTCAGCTGGAAAGCAACAACCTCGCAGGGGGCAGGGGAGTTCCTCTTGCCCTATCCTATCATCACCCCGCAGTTTGCATCAAGAAAGAACTTGGCAGTTACATTTTCTCAATGTCCTTTCTCTGGTCAGTGTCCTCAGGCTGGAGGATAGACACATTTTCTCCTCTGTGGACTGCTCAGGAACCAGGCACTGAAGTGAACGTAGGACAAGACAAAGCTGCATCTCTCGGCGCTCCTTTTCACATCCCCATTCCGCAGATCAGCGTAGTTGCCTTAGGATGGAGAGAAGGTTGGTAACAGGCAAGAGGAAAGCAGAAATAGGCAAGGAAAGAGCTGGAAGAGGGAGGAGAGCAGCAGGAGCTGAGGGTGACAAGTGAAGCAGAAGTTGGGCATGGGGAAAAGCAACAATACGTGACACATACTGCAGCGGATTTAAACCCGAGAGGAAGTGTTGACTTTATTTTATACTCATTCCCCGCCAGGACTACAGCTCATTTCAAGAGTCAAGAGTCTTCCCTCGGGACTTGAGACTCATTTCAGGAATCCAGAATCTCTCTGCTCTGCTGTCAGCGAAAACCAGCGTAACCACCTATCAAAGCATTTGTCACCACCCTCCCGGCGGCAGAGACACACAAACCGCTGCTGCAAGCTGTCCGTCTCAAGTGGTAGAGATCTGTCCAAATAGGTACGTGGGATGTAAAGTTACTGATCTGACTAACGTGGAAGCCTTATTTATCTTGCTTTTAGGATGTCTTTTTGCACGACACTCTGCACAGGGCACAAGGACACGCAGAATATTTGAGCCAGGAACTTTAAACAAAATTTATTAAATTAAAGCAGGTCCAGTTATTTACTCACTATAATCTGTGTACAAGTCACATGGGGTCTACAATATCATTCATAAGAAAGCATCACCACTAGACTGATAATTAAAACTATGGCTAATATGTTACCTAGCATTCTGTTTGCTTCTATCTGTGTCAAATTTGCCATACTGATTCTTACTACACAGGTACCCGGGGGCGTTGGGCCCTGTTATCCTTGAGTGGTATCTGAATTCTCCATTGCCAGTTCCAGTTTGGTCTCATTTAGAAACCTGGAGAAAAAAACGCTGTGCCTACCTCAGGAAAACCCATTGATCAGCCACACTCCTGGCTGTGCATCCGTAAAAAGTGTGAGTACATAAATTGTATGATGAAATCTCAATGAGAGATGCAGAGCTGCGTCCCGCACTTAAATCTTTTTGTCATGGCCTTAAATAACTGCAGTGTTTCTGTATGTTAAAACCCTTCCTGTGTGACAGAAGTAACTGCATTTATTAGTTTAGTCATCTCTGTAGTTTATAATTTCAGGACGTTTAGAGGTAAGGCACTTTGCACTCGGTATGCAATTTCCAAGGATAATACCTGACAAAACGAAGGCTTACAGTGGCAGCATCATTGAGCCTTATCCTAAGTAGTTAAATGAATTCAAAACCTATCATCAGTCACTCATAGGATCCGCTTCTATCTGCTTTAAATCCTGCATAAAGTGCCAGCGAATTGTTAAAAGCTGAGGATGACTATTAGATAGCCTAATATAAGCCTGCAAAAGAATGGTATTATTGGCAGTGCTGTATTATTGGCATTTATAAAGTATTTCCTGATTTTGGCAGTGCACGTTTTATTACTCTCTCCTCTGTTAATTGAGTATCAGAGAAAAACCAAAGCAAGCAATACGTTACAGCTTCTAAGACCCTGCCTTGAAACACTGAGGTCTTCTCACGACTCATCCCAGGCTGAGCTGCTAAAACACTGCATCGAAATTAAGTCATACCTCTTGGCACGAATCAGCAGCTAAGTCCAGTTAATTAGCACACGTATCTTTGATAAGAATACCTCCTGGATAACTACGGTGTGGACAGTTAGGTGCTAGAGGAGCATTAGCCTGAGGAATTAATTCTTAACAGAAGCAAGCCCAGGAAAGGCGGCACTGAAGTAGTTACAGGGTGGAATAATAAACTTGTCACCGTCCCAGATAATTATAGACATACTGTCAACTAGCTCCAGAACGTTAAGCCTTGGAAAAGCAGTGAAATACTTGATTATATCAGTTGAGACTTTATTACTGTGCTGCCACAGCGCCCTGCTGGGTTCGCCCCGGCCGGGAGGACACGCGTGGACCGGGCACACCTGAGCAGGTGGACACGCGTGGACCGGGCACACCTGAGACGCGCGCTCGGAGGGCTGCAGCTCGGGACGGAGGTTTCCCCCCGCCTCGGACGCTGCGTTATTTGTTAGCCATTTTCTCGGTAAAACCCCAACAAACAAACGAGTTCGGGGCTGCAGGACCGAGTCCCAGTTGAACGCGGGCCTCCCCTCCGGCCGCCGCTCGGCGGAGGCTGCGCGTCTGCCGAGCAACGGGGGCAGCCCCCCGGCACGGCCGGAGGACCCCAGCACCGCCCCGCTGCGCCTCGCCAAGCTGCCGGCCCGGGGGAGGCAGACGGGGCTGGCAGCCCCGCACAACCCCATCCCCGCCCAGGCGGACACGCAGCCAAGTTCCGGAGCCCTCTCCCGGGCTGCGCGTCCCCAGGTCTCGGCGTCCGGGTCCCCGTTCCCGACTCCCCGGTCCCCGAGCGTCCCTTCCCGCCGCGGGGGGACCCCCGCTCCGGGCGGTGCCGGACCCCAGCGCGGGGGGCGGGACATTGTTTCCAGGCTGACTCACCCCCGCTCCGCCTCCGCACCCCGCGCCGGCGGGGGCGGGACCGAACGAGGCCACGCCCCCGCCCCGCGCGCCCGGCCGCCCCCCCCACCCCCCCCTTAACCCCCCCGCCTGCCCGGCACGGACCGCAATGATTTAGAAGTTCAGGAATCCCACGTGACGTCACGGAGGGTGATGTAATGCTTCTCTAAATAGAACGTATTGTAACCGTCCCTCAGTCCAACGTGGTTCCTCCGGCCGCGCTGCCGGTCCCGTCCCCGCCGCGCCGGGCGGTAAGTTCCTAAAAATACGGGGCTGCCCCGGGAAGGCGCCCGGCGCGGCGCGCAGCGCACCCCGCGCTCCGCCGCACGGCACGGCATGGCGCGGCACGGCTCGGCTCGGCTCGGCTCGGCGCGGAGCAGAGCAGGGCAGCAGCGCCGGGGTGAGCGGCTGGGGAAGGGGCAGCCTGCGGCCGCGGGGGCTCTTCTCTCCGCGACCGCATCTGCTCCGGAGGCGGGAGCGCCAGCCACTGCCGCGCCGCTGCCGCTGCCGGGCGCGGGGATCCCGCCGCTCCCCCGTCCCCGCGGTGCCCCGCCAAGGCGGCGCGGGGAGAAGGGGCGTGCGCGACCCCCGCGTCCCGCGGAGGGTCGGGCAGAGCAGGGCGGCGGGGGG
The DNA here is from genome assembly GCF_011004875.1 of Balearica regulorum gibbericeps. Lineage (NCBI taxonomy): Eukaryota > Metazoa > Chordata > Aves > Gruiformes > Gruidae > Balearica > Balearica regulorum. The sequence goes on along the minus strand of NC_046185.1, from coordinate 130,631,902 downwards.
CCCTGGGCGCACGGCCGCCGAGCCGCGGGGCAGCCGGGCTCCCCGCCCGCACCTCGGGGAGTTTGGGAAGTCTCTGCGCGCCGCTTCCCGGGATGGGATGGGATGGGATGGGGCGGTTGCCGCGGGGCGCACGCAGCACCCCGCTCCGTGCTGCCCCGAGCGGGACGGGCAGCTCTCGGCGGAGGGGCCGCGGTCTCCCCGCACCCCACGGCGGGCTGGACGGCACCTCGCCTCTGCCTGCTCCGGCGGCACCCGGCAGTGACAGCTCGGCGGCGCGCTGCCCCGCCGCCCCCTCTCCCCGGTGCCCCTAAACTTCTGGACAAGTTTCGCAGCGCCGCCCGGGCGCCCCAACCGAGCCGGGACCCGCCGGCGGTGGCCGCGGAGCGGTGCGCGGCCGCCTTCCCCCGGGAGACACCCCGGGTGCCGGGCTGCTCCCGGCCCTTACGTCATGCTGCGGGCCGGTGCGGGGCTGATGCTCCGCTTCTGATGCCGTCGGGCCCGGGGCGCGGGGCGGGGGGACGGGACGGGACAGTGCTGACAGGGGCCCCGCTCTGCAGCCCCGCTCTCCCTTTTCAGCCCCGCTGCTCCGCTCATCGCCCCCCTCCCCAGCTCCGCGCTCCCCCCCCCGCCACTGTCCTCTCTTACAGGGGTTTCTCTCTCCCCAGCGAAGTTTTCAGGACGCTAAGAGCTTCAGGAGTGTAAGGGGAATACTTGCTAAACTCTGCCTCCTCTATTATTTATGTCCAAGCATGGTGAGTGATCCTTCATCTCCAGGGCTTAATATAAGCTTTACAATCGGAAAGAGAGAGGTCGTTCAAAGATGGGGGTAGGAATAAAGGAAAATGAAATGTCCATATGTTTTGGGTTTGGTTTTTTTTTTTTTTTTAAATCCAGAATGATATTAGGAGTATCTTAAGCAGCAAGATTAGAAGATTTCCATATATTATCAGTAAGAAACAGTGCTTAGCTAGATGAAATTAAAGCTTGAACGGAAGCGTACTAATTACTGCGAAGCACCTTGCTTGGGCTTTTCTTGAGACCGTGCGGTTTTCAGAGGGATACCCGCTGCCTTGCACCAGCCTTTCCTTGCCTGGCCATTTGGACAAGCAGCAGTGCATCAAGGACCAGTGGTGAGGGAAAACTTTCTTGTAAGAAACTGTCATGCAGAAATAATCCAGAAACCGGACTGAAAGAAAATTGAGAGGTGGAAGGTGAGAGCCAAATGCAAAAATGTAGCGTAATTTGGGGGGATTTTTGCTGAAGGAACTACACTTTAGTAAGGGTATGGTTTATTTTCAGTAGAAAAGTGTACAGTGTTGAAAGTCCCCACTTGGTATTTTGTAACTTTCATGTGGTGAATGAGGTTGTCGGTATCAAAAGCTTGAAATTCTTTATAAAAAATGGCTAAAATCCTTATTTGTGACTCCTTAATCCTAAGGGGAGCTGTACAGGTCGCAAAGCACTAGGGAAAAGTGTGATTAATGATCAGTGATTAGTGATAAGTGATTAGTGGTTTTATTCAAACTGTTACCTCTGACCAGAAGCACACATCAGAGGATTAACAGGCTCTTTAGATAAATGCTCATTAGTGGAAGGGGGAAAGCAAAGATAATAGGCATGCACACAGGGACAACTTTCTAGGAAAATCATTCCTGTCTCTGGCATAATAAGCTCTATTAGCAGGAAGGCTCTTTAATTTAAAAGTTGCTTTTATCTTGTAAATCAAAGATAGATGTAGAAGTTCGCTGCGCTATTATAACCTAAATTTTCCCATATCCACTGGATGTGGATTATCTCAGTAGTGATATTTTATTTAGAAAAACCCAATTGAATCTTTAAGAAACCGAACGTTCCCAAGTGCTAAAGCCCTGCATCCCGAGGCATCCGCTCCCAACAGGCAGAGCAGAGCCTGCTGGCAGCTAACTAGATGGCGCAGTCCTGTTCTTTGTGAGTATATACTCCTGGGTTATGAACTTAGCAAGTAGCAGCTTGCTAGGTGTCCTTCAACACTTACAACAAAGTTGAATCTGTGCTGAGTTGGAGGCTAGACAGTGCTACGAGTTTGTAGTCACATTTTCCACGTCAGTTAATCGAGTGAGTTAAAGGCTACTGGAAAAATGAGTCTCATTTACTGAAAGAAACGGTGAGGGAGAGAAAGGAGGAGAGAATGAGAGAGGGGCAAATAGCTACAACCTGGGATGTAACTCCTGATTGAACTGTTTGATACTGCTTTAATGAAGTACAGTTCTGATGGCCTTAATTACTGAAGCCTAAAAGCTCTCGGTGGTTTTCCCCCCAGCTATCACTGGCAAAGTAAGGTGGTTTTTGTTTTTTGTTTTTTAAAAAAAGTCACTAAAAAGAAAGAACAGTTGGCGTGGTGGTTGAACAAAAGAACTTGAACCTGACTGTACTCTACAGAAAATGGTAAGGAGTCTGTTTTTATGATAACTAACCAGGGATTTCTTATTACTCTTTATCACGCATGGGTTGGGAAGAACCGGTATCTACTGCTGTCCATAGACTTGGCGATGTTTCTTCTGTCCCGTTAGCTTACATGAGATTTATGTTTGTTTGCATCTGTGGAGAGCATCAAAGTTTCAAAACTTTAAATGAAAAACTTCAGTGAAACAGGAAATAGAAATAATGAACTTATGGCATGAAAAAGAAACTGCTCTTGTCTCCTATCTTTAATTTGAGACTGTTAGGAGTAGTCAGACTAATGCTTAAAATCAAAAAGTTTTGTAATAGCATATAAAAAAGGCAATAAGCTCCAGCTGCCACTCTTGAATATTGGATGGCACTCTTCCAGGACTTACACTTGCAGTATTTTAAAAACTTTACATTTTTAGAACAATCAGAACCCTTTCCCCGTCACCAAAATACCCATTAATAGTTCAGCTTCAATTTATCGAACTCTACCTCTGCTAATTTACCCTGGGGAACACATACAGATTAAAAGAAAAGATAGAAGTGAGATTGTACATGTCGTTTTATTTACATCGCCATTTATCAGAACGACTTTCACGGATAAAGTGTAATAGGTACTTTTTAATTTGATGTTCACTTCCTCACTTTGAGAATCTAAAATACGCTGCCATCGCTTACATTTATCCTGTGAGCTGCAGAGGAGTCTTCTGTAAAAGATTGTTTCAGTGAGAGGTGGAGTTCACTCTGTAGTTGATAAGAGAGAGGCAATCTCACGGTGCCTTCAGAAGGCAGCTTTTACGTACTAAACCTTTCAGCTTTGTGTGGGCAGAATCTGTGTGAGCTCAGTAAGTCTTGCAGAATGATTTGAAACTTGGTTATTAACTTGTCTGCTTGTGGCCCCCTTTAAAAACCTACCTCTGTGCCCCTAATCAAGGCATGAGGATCTTAAATATTAGAAGAGTTCTTGCAAGGTTGTTGTTGCTTTTAAAACAATTTATTTAATCCAAGAATTTGCCTCTAATCTTTGTCATCCTGTGTCTCTAATTTCTGCCATTAGTTAACTTTCTGGATTTTCTATAAACCTGTTGCTTTGAGGACTTATGCCTATGTTTATGTGTTATTAGCCATCTTTCAACCTTAATTTTAATTCCAGTGACCATCTTTCCTATAAACCCTTCATGAGGAGAAAATTATTTCTGGACAAGATATTGCAATAAAAGAAGAGCAAAACTGGTTTTACTTAAAGCATTTTTTTTTTTTTTTTAATTATTAAGGACCATGTCATTTATTATTGGAACAAAATGGTAATTTTTCTCAAGGCCCGCAAATACTGATTTTTCTTGTAACTCATTACAGGAAAACTCTACTCAGTAGACACAGTTGCTGGAAACACGGATACGTGTATAAAGCAACAGGTCTTTCACTTCTGCTTCATAGGTCCAGGTGATTCTTTTGCTTTGATTTGGTTTTAGTTATCTCATACTAACCAAATTAATAGGTAGACATATATAATTAAGACAGCTTATTTGGCTTAATCTTTCCTGTATAAACTCTCGTTGCAAGGAATACATGAGTCCTAGGGGAAATATTTAAAATGCTTTGAGATTCTGTCAGTCGTAAGTACTAATGGCAGGGCCGATCAGACAGCTTGGTAAGTTGTTGCCACTCTGCAATATCTCAAAACAATTTCTGTTGATTTGTCCTCTCCCTTTCTCCATGGTGCACGCTATTTAACCCCTGAAAAAAAAACACGTGATTTCTAGGTAAATTATACATTCTGCTCTGCAAATTAGAATGCTCTAAGGCTTTTAGGGCTCTAGCCCTAAAATAGTATTTTTAGGACTTTTGCATTTTTCTGCCTTGAGGAATGATCAAAGTTCATCGCAAATTTAAAGCAACAGTTTGGAGTAAGAACTGTGAAAACACTTTTTCCTCTTACCAAAACGTATAATTACTATGCTAATTTACAATTTTTAAGGTGTAGTATTCTCTGACACAGACAAAACAATATCAGACAAAACCTTATCATGCTGTATTTGAGCATCAGCCATATTACAGCATAAGTACAGAAATTAGCCTTTCTAAACTTGACGTTGAAAAACAATACGCGGTTATGGAAATACTTTGTTGTTGTTGTTGTTATACATATAACCAAAGAAATTAGTTAAATTGTCTCAGGTGTACATAACAAGCACAACATAAGATACATAAAATAATTATTTTGGTGATGTGGTGAAAAGACTTGTTGAAGCAGATAAGCTGTTGTGTCTTGTTACCTCCAAGGAGCTGTTCTGTTGGTTTGTGCACCGATCGTTTGCTCCTATTATGGCTCAGGTTGAAGGGGCAACCCCGACACTTTAAAATAATAGTAGGTCTACTATTTTTCACTAAGTTTATTTTACTCTGTAATTAAAAATACTGAGAGTCGGCATTTTTTTTACTAGCCATCACATGGGAGATGCAGCTCTTATTTGCCCTTGGAGAGTTTAGAAAGAGTTGGTTGCCCTGGTTTGTAGGTTTCTAGATGGTGATATCGAATGCTATTTTATAAACACGAAGAGATTTTCCAAGGATTTCGCTGAAGGCTGTAGGATTTTCAAAGTAAAACATTGAAAGCTTACGACAATTTCCTTAGCTTAAAAGATGTTTTGCTTTTGGTTCTTGTTTCCATCTTATATTTTTTTGAGAATTTGTTCAAGAAGTCAGTCCCTCACACAACTTCAAAATAAACGCCTTGAAACATTGTCATCAGCAGGGTTTGTCTAGGTGTCCGGTTTTAATAATCTCATCCTTTGAGACAGCTCATGTCACTGTTGTGACATCCTTCCACGTAAGGTGATTTGAAGGTGTGGGGTGCAGCCCCGCTTGGCCAGGGATCTCCGCTCAGTCGGTGATAAAAACAGCAACGTCTTTAGAAGAAGCCAGGAGGAATGAGATTTGAATTTAATTGGGGGAAAATACTACAAATCCTCTATTACCTTTGCCAGCATCAGGAGCCAATTTTGCTTTTCTTTGGCTCTGAATGTTTTTATTACTCTTACTAGGGTACTGAGACCTCTGTTAGCGCAGGAACAGGGCATGGTTCAATTTCATCCTCAGCCCTCTACCCCACATAAACTCTACAAATAGTTTCTATCTGTTTTCTTTCTATCGCCTCTTTGTCTTTTGCAGTATTTTGTCAAACAGCTTGCTTGGCTCTCATCTCAATTTCTTCCCTTCCTGAGGGCCTTGTCGTTGGGTGCCACCGCGCAGTGAACATTTTGACGCAGTTGAAGTCCATGGTCCCAATCTCAGTATATTTGTGTGTTTTGAAGTTTTCTGTCCAGGGATGTACTGAGCTTAAACTGGTCATCCTTGAACACACTGCCTAAATTTAGTAGAGAAATGTATTTAATTAGGCTGATCTTTTTCTCATTTAGAGGAAGAAGTGGCCTTTTTACCTGTTTACTTTGTGGGCTTGTGCCTTCAGTTGCTCTTTCATTGCATGTAAGGCAGCGTTGTTCATAGCCAGCTTTTTTCTGAGCTGTTTGCAAGTACTCAGAAATTAATTTGGCTCATGTGGGAAATTAACCCGGACCAGTGCTTCCTAGATTTAACATCTGAGGGTTTTTTTTTCTTTTTTTTTTTTTTCTTCTGGCCAAATGTAAGTAATGCCAGTTAATATGTAATGCTCAACACAGGGGGCTCTGTAGCACAATAAACGGAGTCTGAGATTTGGTTTAGGATGCATTGCATGGAGTGGCTACAACAGTGAGCACTAAATTGAGTTGTTACCGTATTTCACTCTATTTTTTTCCTTTATTGTGCTTTAAATCTTTCGGTTCTGGAGCCCTGAGTTGGTATGGTAATTACCTGTAGAGTAGGGATTCTGTCTAAGTAAGCAGCGGCATGCTTTAAGATATGGATGATATTAGTAGGTCACTCTGTTGTGCATTGATGCTGCAAACCAACTGCCAGTAATTCAGTCATGTGTAAACTAGTTTACCATTATTCCCAGTCCAAATACACCACTCACGTAACTCTTTAAAAAACCTTTATATTCAACAGCAATAGTCAGTTGCTAAATGCAGAGCTTCAAAATGTGAATAGTAAATCATACCTCGATAAGTACTATCTGAATTAATTTTAGCCGGTTGGTTAAATCTGGGCCTGCTTTTGGCTCTGGTCAGGTCAGTGAATGAGTTTGTCACTAAATATTTTTAGGAGCCCAGCAGGAACTCCAAAGGTGACCTGAGTGTGTGATGGCAAAGAGCCTGGAATTATGCTTGTCCAGAAACGAGCACTGTCTGCATTAGAAATGTGGGCATGCCAATACCACACTTATAGGAAACTTCTCTTCTTGGAATAGTAGTAAAATACAACCTGAAGAAACTAAAAGATGAGCAATGTAGTAGGAAAAAGAGAATAAATTGCTTTGTTCACAAATATCTTTTACTACCTACTGTTTAACTTCATTACTGAGTGAATGTTTTAGGAAGAATAAATCTTTATTAAGCGTTTGTGAGGATTTCAACCACCACATCGACTTCCTTTTTTGTGACTTAAAAAAACAAAAAAAGCTCCTTTTGCTGGTGGTGGGTCGGGGACACACACACACAACAGCACACACACATTTGCCCATTTTTTTTAAGGTTGAAGAGATCGGGATCGACATCTGTAGAGACTTCCATGATTTCCCAGAGAGCTCACAAAATGAGGGAAAAGAAGAAATTCTGTAGTTAAAAACAAGTTAAGGAGTTTTCTTTCTTTCCTCACTTCTGTATTTTTAAGTGTATCTGTGTAGCACTTAAAGGTTATCTTATACCTGTTATTAAATACGGTAAGTTTCTTTTACTGGCTGTGCAATAGCAAAGTATTTAAAAAAAGACAGTGTGGAAAAAATGAAATGTAAAAACTAAACCACTTTCTACAATTCCCGTACTGCTCTTTCATTCTTCAGCACTAATAAAGCAGTGCATGGACTCAAGCATGAAAATAGATTAAATTTGAGTAATTGCTAGTTTATCACAAAAAGTGAGAGAAAGCAGTAATTTAACTATTTTGATGCGAATCTGTAAAAGACAAGTTTCTCTAAATAACTTGCTATGAAAGTAGAAAGGATCAAAAGAGCCATGGGCTTTATGGCTGGGTAAGGAGAATTACATTCCTGTGGATTTAAAAAATATCATAGTAGAGCCTAATTCTCCACTCACCCCGATACAAATCTGGAGCAACTCTATTGAAATCTGTGGAGTTACCGACTGCAATAACACTCATTGAGAAGAAAATTAGATTCATGGGGTCTATTCTGAACGTAGCCTATCAGTTGTGTGCTGTGCAAATCCCATTATTAAAGTAATAGCCTGACATGTCACGTTAAGGACGGCTGTTTCCCCAAGATGAACACGTTTGTAGCTCTCCTCATCTTGTGACTACTTTTTAAGGGGGCAGGGGGATATTGAGAATACTTATTTTGTGCTCAATTAATATTCCTTCCGTGCACTCTCCTTCCTCTCACGCGCTTTATGTGTGGGTGCGCAGTCTGCACTCTCCATCATCTATCTGTCTGTGTCCCTTTGGCTGTGACAGTCACCACTCTGGCCTCAGGCTTGCACGACGTAGACGAAAAGCTCACCAAGATTTTCAGTTAAGCGTGGCAGGATATATAATTCTGCTCCTAAATATGATGTGCGTTTTCACTCTTGACGATGCTGTGGTGAGTTGGGAGTAACACCTTAGACCTCAGTTACGTTTTGTTTGTGGAGTTCTGTGGGTTTGGTTTTGGGGTTTTTTTTTCATTTTTGAGGAAAAAAAAAAAAGAGGTGGAGGGGGAAAGATGTGGGAAGGCAGTGTAGCCTGCAGTTTTAATAAATTGAAGTATTTGTTTGCAGCACTGGAAAGCAAGGCCCAAGCCACTCCAGCATCCTGCACAGTTCCCAGGCTGACCTGCAAGTGAGAGCAAAGTTTTTCCGAAATTGGGAAAAATCTCTTCACTGCCTGTGCTATTCTGATTTTTTTTTTTTAACAGCAATCAACAGGGAATTTTGAATAAGAAAAACACTGTAAAGAGTGATAAATAGACAGTGTCCAGTGTACAACCCCTACCTCCCCAGCCCTGTTCACCTACACTCACTTCCAATTTTCTTCATTTGACCCACGTTACATGCGGTCAGCTCTGTAACTTTTGAAATTGGTTTAACGCCGTTGACTTCTCTGAAGCTGTGTGGACTGAGGGTATGGCCCACCTTTTTTTAATTAATGGCACACAATGGGCAACTTCTGCATATAATCTTTTGTGGGAGGATGTACCAAAAAGTTTTAGGCCTTATAACTGACCCTGGTGTGGAAAGGTTCTCCGGACCCTTAACAATCCAGAGGTTAATTTCTAAAAAAAAAAGACAAAAACGCCACAACTATTATTTCATTGCCAAACATTTTGAAAAAGCACTATTTATGTAGGCCCTATATAAGCACACATTGTCTTATGTTCCTTCTCCCGGCTTTGCGTTTGACTGAACCATTATTCTCAGAGCGCTGCTGTGCTGAGATCATCAGCGATGATGGTGTGAAAACAAACAAGTTTTAGCACGAGAAGTCACTATATAATTTGACAGGGAGGTTGTCAGCACCAAAACATCCACATTAATTTCATCTCTGGTCAAAGCAAAATAAAAATCAGGTGGCAAGTGGGAAAAACACATTCTTAGGAGGAGGGGGAGGGGATTGGATCTAATTCTGCAAGGTGCTGTGTCAACTAAAAGGAGGACCTGTTGCCATCCCCGTTAAAGTCAATGGGTGTTGAGGACACTTGGGGACTGGTGGCATTGTGTCCTTTTTCTCCAAAGTTTAGTAAAACTGCTGAGATGAAACTTAATTCCTTGTTAATTCAAACTCCTAGCAAGTTCTTGGGAGAAAAGCTCTCTTTGTTAAAGAGCGAGATGCCCTCCATCTCTTTAATAGAGAGGTAAAAATGTATGTGCTCCAATTCGGTAGCCTTCAAGGAGTCCTTCAACACGAAAAGTGACAATAAAAGCTGATACTCTGCAGATACCTTAATTGTACAAAAATTCTGCTTCAGAGAAAAACATTTCTGGCCTCTGTTACATTACATAAAATAAGGACAGAGCTTCCTATTTTATTCTGTTGAAAGTGATCTTTAATGTTATCAAGAATGATTTTATTTTCCCCAGTGTTAAATTAAAAAGCTGTTGGACTAATGAATGCAACTATGTGTAGTCAAATAGGTGCTGTGAAAAATAAGTTATCAAACGATGTGCATGCCACCCTCCCCTTTTTTTTTTTTCCTCAGTGAAAAATTATGATGGGTTCATTTTAACATAAACAGTTCAAGTCAATGAATCCCAGATGAGTCAATCAACTTAATAATATCCTAAAATTTAGGGGTTCCACATAGTTTGTTTTACTGCAATGCCGTGGCTTTACACTTGAACCTCGTACAGGATTATCTAAATTGAGCGGAGCTTGCAGGATACACAAGGAAACACTTTGAAAACATTGCTCCCTCTGTAGCAGTTAGGATCTACATCTTGTATTTTCTCTCTCGTGCTGTCTGATTCTATACAATTTTTCTTGCCAAAAAACGAGTATTCCAAAATATTAGGACAGCCTATTTCTAGACTGTCAGTCTTCCAGTTTTCATTTTGGAGTTTTTAGTCAGTGCACTGTCAGCCAAATGCTTTTCAGCAGACTGAAAGTTTTTATAGACAGAGTAAGCTTAGGAAAAATATTTTGAGTGTTGTAATTAATGCTAAATTGATTTATAATGAGGACAATAACAGATATGATGATGACTGTCTTATCAAGCTAGTCATGGAAATAGATTTTTTTTTAAAAAAAAAATTTGAATTTGCTATGTTGGTTTCAGATAGCTTAAGTGTACTGAGGATGCCTTGCAGTGAAGTGTCGGTTTGGCACGCTGCGTATGATGAGATCCTTGCTGTATCTCTTCTTTCGAGGAAACACCCTTCTGTGAACAGGGGAAGATGTGGCGTTGGGAGTGCCGCTGAGCCACGTGGCCACGTTGCATGGTGCGGGAGCACGCACTGCACGGTGGGTGCGAACGTGGCCGCAGAAGCCTCCTTGTGCCTTTCCCCACTGATAAAATTGCCAGCCAGAATGGTTCAAGTGCCTTCAGAAAGCCCAAGCAAGATTTCAAGCAAATCTCTTACTTGGCTCCAGTGCTTAGAAAACACTGGCCTATGACAGGAAAATGCCCATGTCTACATTTACAGAAGTGTTAGTGCTGTATAGCACCTGAAATGGACAGGTATCACATGGACAATGCATTTTATAAAATATTGATTGTTTGTAGTTCTGACATTGCAGAATTTTAAGAACAAAACCAAGGCTGCAATCAGGCAATCTGGTTTGTATGGAGAGATCCCTGTCTACATGGTGATGATACACGACAATAAACTGTCTAGCTTATTGCTGGGGGAGAAAAAGGCAAAAGCAAGTGCTCCGTGCTCTGGAAACAACAGGTCTTTGTTAAAGGCTGGTTGTGAAAGTGTGAAATGAAAATGCAAAAAATGGTACTTTTTTAGCCTTTTATAATTCTGCGGATAGCATTTTCCTCATCTGCCCAGTGCCTCCGTAATAGCCAGCTTCAAAACACATGCTGAAAAAGCATCATCCTTTTGGTGCCTGCATTAATATGCTGGTTATTTCTCCATCTAACAACCAACTCAGCTTAGAGCCATCTGTGTTTTCAAGTATGGTGCATGTAAGATGGCCTCTGAAGTGGCAAGGTCCTGACAGAGCCTCTTCTCTCTTGCCAAGCCCCATATTTAGCACAGAGGGGATTTCCTTGCCGTTGTGCAGAGAAGACAGTTGGGCCACAGGGTTTCTCTGCAGCCCCGTCCGATCCTGAGTTAAGTCAAGTAGCAGTTGCCGGGGGTAAGGTGGGCATCCTGCGAGCAGCAGCTTTGGAGGGGAGTTCATCTGTCCTGTGCAGCCAGGCTGGTGACTTTTTTGGAAGGAAAAAAGTATTCACCCAAGACTTTCACATGAAGAAATTCACTGAAAAATGTGGAGGCCTGAAAGTGTTCACAGTTACAGATCAAATTTTGTGACTAGCTTCAGCCAAAATGAAAGGGGAGGAAAATATGTGAAAAAGTCAAAATACTTGATTTCAACATTTTTTCAAAATAAGATACATCTCCTTTGAAAATTTACTTATATTAAGGAAGATACAAGGCACTAAATCATTCAGAATTTTTTTTTTTTTTTTGGTGCTGAATAAAGCCTTTTGGGTTGATGCAAACATTTTTATGTTTATTTATCTGTCTGTTCTCAGTTTAGGGGACTTGAGTTTCTTTACCTTTCTTGTCTGCACAATATACCCTTGCACATGTAAGATGGGGCAAGCTGCTGGAAAGCTGTGTTGGTTGAGCGCTTCAAACAGCTGGGTAGAGGCCTTTTGTTGGCAGAAGTGCCAGAGCTCCCAAATATTTCCTAAGATTTGGTCTGATCTGGTTTGATCTGACTGGGACAGAGAAGATGACTGCCTTCCCTGGAGGGCAGTGCAAAATTGGCTTCATCAACTGATGGGGTCAGAAAAAATTGGCTGAAAGAAACCAAGTCTTTGTACGGCAGCTTCACTGAGAATACATTTAGTAGAGGCGGTCCTCTAAGAGCACTGTTAGAACTATCTTGGATTTTTTTTCAATTAAATCATTGCATAATTATTAAATTCAGAAACTGGAATAAATGAAGAAATAGTCTTACTTGGTTGTGCTACTGGATTAGGTTTTTAGGGTCTTTTTTCATTTATTTATTCTTTAGGCGAAATGTGGATGTCTTAAATGGAAACCTGTGATTGGGAATGTTCTGGTGAAAGTTCTGGTAAAAGGTTAGATTAATTTGAATATTTAAAAATGGATTAAGGGGGAGCTGAAGGAACAAATAGCATTTTATAGGTACAGATTTTTTGTTTGAGCAAATCAGCTACTCAGTTTTTATCATGGGACATACTGGGTTTTGAGGGGGAAGAATTTCTTATTCTAGTTAAGTGTGGAACTGCATTTCTTGCAGCTTTTCTTAAATCCTGTGGAGTCTTTTAATCTCCATGTGATGGCTCTTTAACTTGTCTTTTCAAGTGTGTTTTTTGGTGGCTTGATGGTATGTAGAACATTTCCTTCCTGTACTTCAGCATTTCTAACCAAAATCTGAGTATGTTTGAAACCTTAGCTTATTCACACTTCCTAATCATAATCCCCTTGGTTTCCTTGTCAGCACCTTTTTGTGGTATTTCTCTGGACACCTCTATCTAATATCTCCAGAGGTTATTCTACAGAGTAACCTTTGACAAGATCTATTACTTACTACTTACTGCTTTTAACAAGGTGAAAAGAGGTCAGGCTCTGTAAAAGGCAGGCATTATTAGAAGACTGCTGGAGAGTCTCTTGGTGGCTTGTCCATCTCTTCTGGCAGCACCGTCTGCGAATCAGTTCAGAAGCCGCCTCTACAGCCCAAAGAAAATACATTTATGATGGATACGATCATGTGTAGATAACACACGTCCTTGGGAAAGTGGTTACTATGTGCATTACAAAGCTCCAGGTTGTTTCTCTGTCAAGGTCGTAGCCTACCGATGCACCCACTGAAACCTGTGAGATTTTTGCCGTCAGCTTCAAGCGTAACAGGATTTCAGGCTGTTAGTTTTTCTGTGATCCATTTAATTGAGCTTCATGAGCAATGGCAATGACTTTTGCTGCTGCAAAAATTGAATCGGTAATTTGGTTACTCTTCCTGTCAGAGTTCAGGATCTTCTGAATGAGAGTTGGTGTTGTCTATTTCTTTAACTAAATTAACATGCAAAAGCTACCTCTTTCTGATTTGAAAAAACAGGTTGCAAAATCTCATTTTGTCAAAAGAGTAACTACAACATCCTTCTGGTTGACATACAAAAATCTTAGAAATTAGACAAAACATATTTTCTCCCAAATTAATTAAAAAGCTGAGAAATTGTACAGGACAGTTTAGACAAATCCCAGAGGTATCTAAAGTGCAATTTAAAAAAAAGTCTTGTCAATTTATCTGCATGCATCTTCTAAAAATGAATGAAAAATCTTTCTAGGGAGTTTTGAAATATCTCAGTCTGGGGTTTTGTCAATGAAGGATGATGATTTTTTAGTCTGGTTCTATCAGTTACTTACCCCAGCTTGCTCCTTCATGATTTCTGTACATATAGAACCTACAAAAACTGCTGGTATACCTTTCAAATGTGAACAGCTGTAGTACAGAGTAAAAAAACCCCACACTATCTGAGCCTTAACAATAAATCCTAAGAATTTTTCCTCTCATCCCCAAACACTGAAAACCAGACTAACCTGTTGCTAACATAGCTTTCACTTTCTGCCCAGAGTCTGTCAATTAACCATATGCAGCCAGTGACTGAACTGCTCTGTCTTGGGATAGAATTTAAATTTGATTTACCTAATGGGAACCGATTGCCACATGACTACCGTACGTGTATGGCATAGGCAGCTGGGGCTGAGCTCTTTGCAGAAATTAGACGTGACAACTGTCTTGAGAATATCTAACGGTATATAGGGAGAGCAGGGTGTAAATGTGTAATGCATATTACTTATTTTTGCTTCAAACAAGAAAATGAAAAATGAAGTAATGCCTTTTTTTTCAGTATGATCACACAGAGGTTAAAATATATACTGCTAGGGCAAAACAACTTTCTGCAAGAAAGCTAACAGCAGCGTGAAATCTGCTTCTCTCAAAGCCTTTGGGTTTTGTGGAGGCTCTGCAAAAAGCCATGAAGTCAGCCTCTGCAGGTGGAAGCCATCCCTGCTAGAAACTCTTGAACTTTTACAGTAAACCTAGGTCTTCATGCAAGCTTGGTACAATTATCCTAATATGAGGATTTGTGCATTTTAAATTCCAGCCGCAAAAGTAAGGTGCTACCAGAATAGAAAGGAACTGCTTTCCTCTCTCTACCCTGTTTTGACTATGATACAATAACTCACAGTTGATGAATAACATCTGATTTACATTGTCAGAGATGCTTGTGTATGTGCTTCTTTGTTTGTTTGTATTATTTTTCCCCCAAACCAGCCACAAAAGCCCTGCTGCTCATCAGCGTAAAACTTTACACTGACTTAAAGGGGAATTCCGCATACAATTGAAGAAGAAAAAAAAAAAGTTAAAAAAAAAGCAGAGCCTGTAGTGTGGGAGAAAAAAGGGTGATGCTCTCTCTTTCTCTCTCTTCACATCTGTTTTCTTGCTTCCTTTTACTCAAGATTTTCAAATATTAGGAGTGTTAGAAACAGTATATGTCCCATTCTTGTTGCATTAATGCTGTAAGGTGGGCTTGCATGGATTTTACAGTTTGCCTCAGATGAGACAGAAGAGACTGCACGATGGGCAAACTAACACTTAAAACCAAACCCCTGCTTGACAGTTCCTTTAGCCAAGTTCTAGGTGGCACCCAGCTTTGTGTCCAGCCCCCAGTCTGGTGGCTGGAAAGTCTCTCCACTGAACTACAAAACCCCTTATTAAGTGTAGAGGACTGTGAAGCTGTAAATACAGAGAGAGTACTTGGAGTGGTAGGTAAAGGTCAAAGAAATTAAAAAAAAAAAAAACAGGGGAAAAATAAAACAAAACAAAAAGATCCAGTGAATCCTTGTGAGTGTAGTGACTGGGAAGATGAATTCCCTTGACTGTTAACTTTTGTTTGTGTGTAGCCTGGTTGGGAGAATTCAGTTCAAAGTAAATGCATTTTAGATTTTCTGTAAGGTACCTGTGTGACGGTTAACTTGATGCAGATGAAATTACAGCTACAAATCTGTTAGCAGCTGAGAAACTCACAGCTCACCACCTCCCCTCTACGCGTACCTATGACGAGACCAAAAAAAAAAGCAGCTACAGGGCTTTCAGTCCAAACTCTTCGCTTTCAGTGTAAGTTTTGCTTCAAACTCGGAAATGAGAGGTCTGCTTGGCCTAGCTGGGAGCTTGCTTGTCACCGTGGGGATGGCTTTTTCAAGTGACGGTTGACCACGTGCTCCGTTTGCATCAAGGGGAGCAGAAACCTGGGAGCTGAGGCTCTTCATTAAGAGTTTGGGCTGTGTTAGCTCTTGCCACTCATTTGACTCCTGCCAAGGGGGAGGCATCTGTCCTCCCTTCATGGGTACCTGCTGGATGGGGGAAGGCAAGTTCCCTGCCCTGCCTTTTCCTGTAATGTTCTCGGTACGTGGTCTGCCTGGGCTCCTGCGTGAGCACAAGTTGTGGCACGTATATCAGGGGTTTCCCCCAAATCTAGGGTCATCAAAATTAGGTCTAAACATAGCGTGCTACAGTGTTTCTAACAGGAAGCACCAGATTACCAGAGCAGAAGGGTGTTTGCAGGTTTCCGAGGGTATTCAGTGGTCATAGGAGTTGTGGTAGGGGGGTGAACGTTCCTTCCCCTGAGCTGGACCCAGTTTGGAAGATGGGATTTTCCTTTTTGGCAGGCCATGCTCACAGGGAGAGAAGCTCTCTGCTCCTAGAGCAGCATCATCTGGTGGCCTCCTGTGCTGAGTTTCTTAAGGCTGCTGAGAAAAATTTGGAAGAAACAGCCCCAGGTGAATTGGAAGAGGGGTGACAGTGCGGAAATGTGGTATTTCCCAATCAGTGATGTACTCAGCCCCTCCCACATCTCCAGGAGAAAGTTCATTTGCCATAAGGTAGGGTAGGTTTTCTTATCATGAGCAGCATACTCCAAAACAACATTGGCTTTAATTTCAAAGCAAAGGGGAAATGCTAGTTCAGAGGAATCTGTAAGTCAGTGAAGGTGTTTTGTGTCAAAAGACAAGTTCTTTTTCTGACTGTAAACATTGTTACACTATTTACAATATAATACTGTTGTTTATACTTTAACTTTTTGCCTATTAGAACAAATTTACTTTCAAGATGATTAAATGCTCTTAACTTTTTAACATTCTTTTAACCAGGTTGTGTAGTGATTATAATTTCTTCTGGAATAAATGATTCAGGTTAGGTGATTCTCTTGTGCCAGCTGGATAAAAAATCTTGCAGTAAATTGGTATGGTATTAAATCAGATTGCTGCTGTTTCTGCTGTTGTGCTGGGATTCTGCTCTAAGATGCTTGTAATTTCTGCATTTCCAAAGGCTTGGAAAAATACTCTCATGAAAAACTAAACATAGTGGGTAATGAAGGCTAAAATTCTTTATACTAATCACACCAATTGGAAAATGATCTTCACTCAGCAACTCTTTCACCAGCAAATTAAGACAGCGAGTATGTTGGTGTTAGGGATGGCGTTTAGTTTGCAACAACTTCTAGCAGGCTCTAGCGCTGTTTTCTGCCTCAAACCAGTATGAGTGCATCTTCTCTTCCTCTCTGTGAGGACTTTTCTTCACAGTTATGTGGTTTGTGTAAAAAAAGAAAAATTAAAAAAAAATATTAAAAATTGGGATCTGTATCTTGTAATTTGTTGCAGTCTATCCAGTAGCAGTCCGGGTTTGTCTTTGCTGTCTAGGCTTTTTAAGAGTGGCTGCAGGCTATGTGCATCAGCCCACATGTCAGTGGTGCCTCTTCACATCACTAAACGTAGTTTTTGGTTGCCTTTTGCAGGTTTCTTTAGATGCCAGCCTGGCAACCTAGAGGAACTTACCGCGTTCTTTTCTAAATACTGAGAAAGAAGAAAATTGTGGCCCTTCCATGCAAAGCATCGCTCCTCGCCATCGCGAGCGTGCTTTTCCCAGTCCTTAATGCTGCATAAACTCCTCCCCTAGACGCAAAGATGCCCACCTACGGTTCGCGTAGCCCGGCTCGGTATGCGGTACCGGCACAGTTGCCGGTGCGCGGTGAGCGCAGCCCCGCTCCGCGCTGCCGGGCCTGCCCGGGCCGCGCCGCCTCCCTGCGCGCACTCACCGCCAGAGGCTGCTGCCAGCCCGCGCCTGGCGGCGGGGCGGGGCGGGGCGGGGCTGCGCCGGCATCCCCGCTCGGCTCGGCTCGGCTCGGCTCGGCTCGGCTCGGCTGGCTCGGCCCGGCCCGGCCCGGCCCGGCCCGGGCCGCGGCTCTAGCGGGGCGGTTCTGCGCCGTCCCGGGAACGGGGAACTCGTGGGAAGGGCTCACTCACGATGCCTGCGAGAGCCTGAAAGCCTTTTTCTCCAGTGTGAATTCTGCATCCGTTCCGTCTGTCTTTCTGCAGCAATGCTCGGTCTAAAGCAAAATCTTTAATCTGTCAGTTCGTTTCATACATGCGAGCGTGCAATAACTGAAGGAACTCAAAGTCAGTCGTATATAAATCTCTCTGAAGAGCAGGGGAGCTACCCAGAGAACCGAGTGTTTGCGAGATCAAGATTGAAAGGCGATGAATTAATATGATTCTGCCATGGGGCATTAAAACACTGTGTACATTCACAGGGATCCTAATATTTTTGTGATAGTACTCTTTAAAAACCGAGAACATCAGGGGTGTTGGTGATTATTTTGTACAGACAAACAAGAGCTCTGTTTTTTTCCCCAGGAGTGCATGGAGTTTAATCAGCAAGATTTAGATCTTAGGCTTGTTCTTTCAGCGTAGTAGTAAATCATTCTTAAATCTTAAGGAGATGCTTCACAAATTCTGCTGACTATCAGTGTAAGTCTTCACATCCAACAACGCTGATTTATTTAAGTATAGGTCTCATGCCTTTCGCGAACATACCATCTGCTTAAATTGTGTTTACTGTATGGAAGAAGTCAGCATTTTACTGGTGAATTATAGAAAAATGATAGCCTGACTTACTCTTTAAGTGACACCTGTTTAGGAATAATTTGTTAATTGCTACTTTGAGGCTGATTCTTGTGTTCTTCAAATGAATAGTTAATATTGCGTACTAATTTACTGAATAGCTACTCACTCTAATGCAACAATAATAACTCGTAATTACCTGCTACAGTTACTCCAGCCTGCTTGCAGGATTCAGATCTGGAGAAGAGGGTGGGAGAGATAT
Organism: Balearica regulorum gibbericeps; assembly: GCF_011004875.1. Classification (NCBI taxonomy): domain Eukaryota; kingdom Metazoa; phylum Chordata; class Aves; order Gruiformes; family Gruidae; genus Balearica; species Balearica regulorum. The sequence goes on along the minus strand of NC_046185.1, from coordinate 130,613,524 downwards.
GTGGGATAGAGAGGAGGTTGTATTCTTCGCAGGTGCAAAGTCACGTTATTCATTCATGTCAAGAGACTGTAGTTTGTAAATCTACCACCCACTTGCTCGGTGTTGGAAGCCTTTCTCCAAAGGAGCTCTGGCGAGGTACAATCCTGGCTCTCTGCGAAGAGGGCTTGCTGGAGTCAGCCTGCGATTGCGGTGCTGGCATTTGCATCACTGCTGTTCTGAAGCATGTAACATCTACATTTTGGTCTAATTACAATCCTAACAGCTGGCCCATGCTGAAAATGATTGAAAATTTTTCCTAGTGAGACAAGGGGAGTTTAATTTTTTTGGTAAAGTAGTTCTGCGTATTTTATTAGTATGCCCAGACTAAACATGAAACATGTATCTGACATTCTAGCAGACTACGTATATACATATATGTACTTTTGCTAATGTTATTTACTTAATATACACGGAAATTTGTCAACTCTGTGAGACTTCAAAGTGAAGCCAGGCACATGAGTGAAAATTGCAGGTACTGCGTTGGGCATACTCACTCTGCGGTCAGCTGGAGCTGTCAGTGCTCAGTCGGTGAAAGGTATTTGCTTCAGACCTGTGTACTGCTGCTGTAGGCCAGATTTCTGTCTATGAAAAGCTTTATGCCATTGTAGTGAGTGCTTTTATTGGTGGATATTTAGTTGCTCTGCATAGTTTTCTTTTCACGGCATGTACTACTGAGTAACACAGGGACTGCATAGTGATACCTCCCAGTTTAGTGCAGGACTCTTAAATTAACACATGTAAGAAACTTTATATTCTTGCAGTGCACATGAAAAGGTATAATTAGTCACTTTACTATAGGAAATAGATTTGTATACATAGAAAAGTATGTAAACAAATGTATGCCAACAAGTACACAGAGTACAGTACATACAGGACAGTAGTGATTGCAGTGTCATTTATTTCCCAATTGCTCCTAAGTCTAGGATGGCAACACATTTGGCTACAACAAGGGCAACTGTGAGAGAAAACCTTTTGGTTTATAGCTTTCCCCTTCTATGCAAAACATGCTACTGGGAAACAGGAAAGAGAGTCCTGCTGTGAAGGGGCAGAGGCCACTACAAAGCATCATGTACAGTATTCTGGGTATTAACATGAGTGGGCACCACGTTGCTCAGAGAAGCTACTTTTAGTGAGATAACTATTTACAGGAGTACTGCAGCTATGGCTATCATTAAATCCAGGTGCACATAAACTGTATGCATGAGATGTAGTCACTTGGGTGATCTCACAAGTGGGTTTAGGTTGGGTTTTTTTTGTTTTCTGGGGGAGGCTGGGTTGTTGCTTACTTGTGACTGGTGACCAGGTGCCTGTTCACAGCTTGGGAGTGAACTGCTGGGATTGCTGTAGTCTGTCTTAGCCGCTAGATCCTTCTCAATTTGACATACTTTTTTTTTTTTTTTTTTAATGTGTCTGCTAGGCATTACTAACAGAAGTCTGTGGGTGGCTAGCTTTGTTCCTGGGCTTCCCTGTTCATATTTGTGCTCTTGCTGCTCCTCATGCTGGTAGTGCCTTCAAGCTGGCATCTCACAGCCGCCGTTGCCTATTTTCACTATCTGGGCTTTGACTTCCAGTCTCCCTGCCACCCCCTGTGCGTTGCTGGATATTAACTGAGTACAAGCATCACATCACTGATGCATATCAAATCTGGAACGATGGTCAAGCACTTTACCCACTTGTGTCTGGGTGTTTCTTGGAGGTTTTGGATTTCTTAGGATTTAGCATTGAGTCCCCATGTCCAAAGCAGGAAGTCATATTGCTTTTCCATTTCAGCTTACTGGTTTTCAGCCTCCTGCTCCACTTGTGTTTAGGAATAACTGAAAACAGTTCTTACAGTCCTGAAATGCCTCTTCCTTAGCATCTTCTTCTACAATGAGACAAACACTAAAACATGAGTCTCTTCTCATGTCTCGTCCAATTTACAGTAGGCCAGGCTGGTGCCCTTGGTGTTTATATTTGGTAGCCAATAGATGTGGCAATGTACCAGACCTACTTTTATCACCATAAACAAAGATGCTTGGATATATCTCGGTAGTATTGCCTCAGCTGGTGCTAATGGGTTTTGACCTCTTTGCTGTGCCTTTTTTCTCAGCATTTTTGAATTGGTGTATATCCTCTGATTATTTTTTTTCTGTTTTTTGCTAAGGCGGTTGCTCTAGTCTTTACTAGTTTCTACAGGTACAGAGTGCCTTTTTGCAGGGTTGCTGGATTCAGCAGTTCTCCTAAAGCACGAAAACTTCTACATTTTAGCTTGTTTTTGCTTGGCCCTACCTTGTTTTCTAGGTGTTGTTCTCTTTGAAACTTAACCTATGTGTTCAGTCAGAGCACTGCATGACCCACAGTGACTATTCATCCTCAGGGTATTAGGTGAAGGAGTTGTGGTGTTGTATTGCATTCAAATCAGTGTCTTGCTCTGCCCTGTTGCCCAGCGGTGGGTGGTACTCCTGTGAGTCATCTACTATAAATGCCAAATGATAGCATCTTTTGCTTCATGATGTTCTTATTGGCAGCGTCATGCACCACCAGCAGTCGGTCACATTTCTCCCGTCTAATATTGCTGCTCATCACAATTGCAGTGATCATGTTGCAGCTGGCTCCACAACCCAGCTGGAATCCAGCTAGTTGTTTGATCCAGTGGCACAGTTGCAGATAGAGCTGATAGTTTTCTTGTATAGTATTTGTACACAGACAGACTTTGCTTAAGTTACATGTCATATATTCTCTCATAGGGAATTTTTCTGTCCTCAATCACTGCCTGTGCAACTACATGAACTACTCACCCCCCCTCCCCGGGATTACTGCGGCATTAGTATATAAAGCAGTTCTGTTTCCCACAGTTGTCCGTAGTCTGTGCATTTTTTTTCTTTCAGCCTTTCCTGATGCTTTCCAGATCCTGTGCACAGGATCAGGGTGCCAGCAATCTCAGTTGCTCTGTCTTTGTTCTGCCCTCTAAATTCCTCAAACGTGTCTCTATGTACTTAATCTTCACTAGAATTTATCATTGTTTTGATACTTTCCCTGTGTAATTCAGCTGCCTGTGTTGTTTGCAGATATTTACCTTGGGTTAAATTTGTTTCTTTCTATTGATCGTTTTACAGATGCCTCTGCCCTAAATAATGATTTTTGTCTCTCTAAACTTGAAGTGGATGGCTGCATTCTTAGTTCTCTAAGGCAAACATTTATTCCTTTTTAATGTCTCATGGCATCAGGTTGAATTTTTTTTCTACAGTATCATTTTATTTGAGGTCACAGAACTCACTGTACACTATTTTTTTTCCCAATATTTCCAGCATTTTAAACATAATCATCTCATTCACTTTTTGTCTATTTCTTCCCTATACTCTTCACTGTTAGGCTGGGGAAACGATGGGAGAATGAAGTAGTAAAGCTTTTAAAAACTCATGCAAATTCAGGTCCTGCTTCTATTACTGTGCAATGCATTTTGTCTGAAAATCTAACATTTTTAGTAGTCTGAATCCCTTCATGTTGCCAGTACTTTCTGTTTCTAAAAGCTACATGTGTCTCTGTGTTTAACTCTCTCCCTTGCAACTATCCCTCTAGGCTGGTTGCTGCCATGTTTTTAGTATGTTGGGTGCTGGTTATTGATGCTAGAGGATTCTGTGAAACTTTTAAAAAATAAAAAATAGCCTGCTACTTTTGTCAATGCAAAATGCTACATAATACCTCTTTAACTTTCTGAACTTGTGGGCAGTTTTAGTAAAGTCAGTGGGAATCAGCTGCTCTTCATCTCCTGGCCTACAGGTATATAGAATCATAGAATCATTTAGGTTGGAAAGACCTTTAAGATCATCAAGTCCAACCATTAACCTAGCACTGCCAAGTCCACCACTAAACCACACCCCTAAGCACCACATCTACGTATCTTTTAAATACCTCCAGGGATGGTGACTCAACCACTTCCCTGGGCAGCCTGTTCCAGTGACTGACAGCCCTTTAGGTGAATAAATTTTTCCTAATGTCCAATCTAAACCTCCCCAGGTGCAACTTGAGGCTGTTTCCTCTTGTCCTGTCACTCGTTACTTGGGAGAAGAGACCAACACCCACCTGGCTACAACCTCCTTTGAGGTAGTTGTAGAGAGTGATAAGGTCTCCCCTCAGCCTCCTCCTCTCCAGGCTAAACAACCCCAGTTTCCTCAGCCGCTCCTCATGAGACTTGTGCTCTAGACCCGTACCCATGTAGAGGAGGAAGGCGTGGTGGCCCTGCATGCGCTCACAGGCCTTAATGGCCCTGACCGGCCTACGCTCCTTCCCTCAGCTCAGCCCTGGCTGAGCTATGCTGTAGGTGTAGTCATCTGCAGCTCAGCCACAGCCATGCCTGTGCCTGGCCATGGACCCCACTGATCCTGACCCACGAGTTGACTTCCTGGCTTGACCTTGGACTTGCCCCATCACCACAAGCTTGTCTCATGATCTGCACTCTTGTTGGACCCAGGCTACGATTCGCGGGGCAAGGGAACAGCACCCTGGCTGCATGGGGGTACCCTACGTACTGGGTATGCCCTGGATGGTCTGGTGCAGGGATGAGGTGGTGATCTGGTGCAGGGCAGTCCAGGTCAGCATGACTCATGGTGAACTGTGATGATGGAGATGTGGCTGTGACAGAGCTACTCAGGTGTCTTTGGACTATGTTTCCTGGTGCTCTGAGTCCTATGGGGGTAAATTTGATGCGGTGCAAGCTAGTCTGTGTTGGTCTCATGATAATAGCTCAAGCAGGAGAGCGATGTTTGAACCACCAGCCTGACCTCAGAGCCCTGCCAGAGCCTTACAGGCTCCGTGTAGCACCAGGTACAGTGTTTCTCTGTCTGTAGCATAGTTAATCCACTGAATCTGGTTAAACCACCCATGGATAATTAAGAATTGAGAGTGTTTGTGTGTGCTGAAACTTAAGCATGCAGTTGAGCGCTTTGATGAATCTGGGCACTAAGGATTACCCATCATCTAAACCAGTGGGGAACTGGAGCTGGGATTCCTGGGACTTCAGTGGGAACATGGAGAAAACAAAGCAAGTAACCAGCTTTAAAGCTGATTTACAGAAGCAGGTGTGCTAATCCTGCAACCCTCTTACTCATGTAGTTAGCTTGGGAAGACCAAAAATACTAATACTACTCCTGTCTTTTCTGCAAACTTGCCCCTCCTTAAATTTTTAACTTTGGACCCTGTCTCATTTTTATCTGTTCTGAACCCAAGACTTCATGGCCCATCATCTCTTGTTTTAATTTGTTCTGACACTGATGTCATCTGTCCCCTGAAGTCCCTTTGCTCATGTGCCCTGTCAGTAGAACAGAGAAAATACCACCTCTGTACTTTCTGATGTTGAAAGTTTATTTATGCTTAGCTCTTTGCAAAGTCATTATTATTATTATTATTACATTATTTTACAGTGGATCTCCTAAAAGTTTTTAACTTTTCCAAATTATTTCCAAACTTACATTTCTCCTGCATTTGCCAAATCTTGAGACTCATTCCAGATTCAGAGCCAATAACGTTATCGCTGTTAGTCAGAACTTGCATGGAAAGGGGATTTCTTCCATGTTGGCGTACACTCCATCATGGCATTGAACACTTGGAAGGTCTTGGCCCCTTTTCTGAGAACCGTTTCAAACACATTTGTGCCAAAGGAGGAAAAATAATTGGCTAAAACCAAATGATCATAGTATCTTTTTAAAAAGTCATTATGTTAATTTTCCTTGAGGGACTTCTCTTTGGATTGTTCTGTAACTTAATTTAAAAAAAAAAGTAACCTTGGTTCAAAAGCTCTCTTGCTGGTTATGGAGGGGTTGGTACTTCGCTTATAATGAATTTTTTTTTTTTTTTTTTTTTTTTGGTGCACCAGAAGGCAATCAGTATTTTTATAAAATGCAAATATTCCCTTGTGCTGGAGGGATATATTTCCGGGGAGAAACCAGGCCAGGAGTGGCTTTCAAACTTCTAAATCTGTTTTATGTGGTGTATAAGAGATTGCTGTCATCACCCAGATGCAGGAAATACCAGTGCTGGGCTTAAGGGGGACAAAGTAAACTCGACAATGGACTGAAAAGAAAAATAAACAATTGACCAACCATTTTTATAGCTTGTTTTTTCTCTTGCTTTAACAGTAACATTCACCTTCATTTACCAGAGTTCTGTGAAACATCTGTATCAAGCCTTAAACTTGCTTGACCTTAGTTTAGGTTCAAGGTTCAATATATTCCATGTGCATGGATGATTTTACAAATCCACGAGAGCTCTGACTCTATGCAAACCTTTTTCCTTGTCCCAGATTTGGCCTCCTTCTCGCTAAATAAATCCAAGGACAACTTTCTCTCTCTGTCTTTCTTTCTCCGAAGATTGCTGCAGGGATGCCCTTGGGGTTTCCAGGGTGTTACAGGGCTTAGGAATAAAGAGGGAAAGTTGCCTTAGAGGATGAAGTCAACCTACCATAACAACTGCCCCGGATGGAGTCTTTTATAACTTGAAGAATTGAATTTAAAGGCTTCATTTTGCTAAATCTTCTAAAACAAATGGTTCAGCATTTGTATAATTTTAAAATCTGTACTTCCTATCTCATTTGTAAAATCGGGAGAGATCTCTAAATGGCTCTGAGCAAGTATCTGAGCTGAACAATTTCTCTCCTCCAGCTGCCTAGCTATATTTCTTCCCAGGGCTCCTGAGGGTTATTTTAAAACTACATAACAAATAGTTGCATGTATAGGGTACAAAATTTGAGTCTTAAAGAACCTGGTGGCAGTGAAACCATGAGCCTGGAAACAGAAATTAAGTGTTACGAATTTGTTACAGCTTCCCAACACAAGTTATATTGATAATGTTATAATTTAAATCTATTCAAAAGTACCTTCTGTATGCAATAGCATACAAGCTTAATCGATATCTAAAGTGATATCTTTTACAGCTGTTATCTGAACACAGATGGAGTGTGGGGAAAGAAGGATGAGAAAACACGCCTTATTTTCAGTGGCTTAGTTTCTGAGCTGGATTGCCCCCATGGCATGAGATACCTCACCCTGCTTGGGGTCCTCCATCACAGTTGTTTTCCACCTAAGGAAGGTCTGCATGTACTCAGCTGGAGGATTGTTCTTACTTGATCAGGTGGCAGCAAAACACAATCTGGTTGCAAAAAAAGTGACCCATCTTGACACTTTCTTGACCAATTGCTTTCTCTCTAATCTGTGCTTTAAGAATATGAATAGCAACAGTGTCATGCTTTTTTTTTTTTTTTTCAGTGCACTGCTATGCATAGGTTTAAAGGCACCGTACAGACAGGCAGCCATCATTATTCTGGCTCAGACAGCCGCAGTAATGTTGGGTGTGGAGGAATGGGTTTTTCTGACCACATCCAGGCATCTACGTGGTGTCTGAGCTAATCCTCCAGGCTTCTTTCAGACTCGGTAGAGAGAGGTTGGCAATTCTAGCTCATGATTCCTCTCATCCCAATATGAATGTCTACATCAAGTGGACAGTGTTCATGTGCCTGTTTCTCTCCAGTGATTATGGAGGAAGTCTGGGATGATTGACTGAAATGGAGGTGCTGAGGATGCTTAAAGTCAAATTGATTATGTGTGCATCATACAACGCAGAAGCTTCCCAAATTGGTGTAGGTGGGCAGATTTCTATCTGAAAGAGGCATATCCACATCAGCATGTATTAGTGTATGTATTAGTGAGTTCCACTGAAAGACTTAGCTGCTTAGCTCAAGAGCAATGTCATGTGCTGTCGTGGTTTAACCCCAGCCGGCAACTAAGCCCCGTGCAGCTGCTCGCTCACTTCCCCCACGGTGTGATGGGGGAGAGAATCAGAAGAGTAAAAGTGAGAAAACTCGTGGGTTCAGATAAAGACAGTTTAATAGGTAAAACAAAAGCCGCACACACAAGCAAAGCAAACCAAGGAATTCATTCACCACTTCCCATGGGCAGGCAGGTGTTCAGCCATCTCCAGGAAAGCAGGGGTCCAGCACGTATCACGGGTACTTGGGAAGACAAATGCCATCACTCCGAATGTCTCCCCCTTCCTTCTTCCCCAGCTTTATATGCTGAGCATGATGCCATATGGTATGGAATATCCCATTGGTCAGTTGAGGTCAGCTGTCCTGGCCGTGTCCCCTCCCAATTTCTTGTGCACCCCCAGCCTAATTGCTGGTGGAGTGGTGTGAGGAGCAGAAAAGTCTTTGACTCTGTAAGCACTGCTCAGCGATAACAAAAACATCTCTATATTATCAACACTGTTTTTAGCATAAATCCAAAACATGGCCTCAGACTGGCTACTGTGAAGAAAATTAACTCTATCCCAGCCAAAACGAGCACATGTGCTGATACTACTTCCACAGTGTGAGCTAGTGTCTCTGCCCAGCTCTGCATCATGCCATGTAAACAGGCATGCTCCCTCAGAAGCAGCTTGGGTATTTTGTGCGGCACAGCACAGTCGTACCATTAGCCCAGGATTAACTTTTTCAGGCAACAGACTTAGAAGTTAGATTGTGATTTTACATACCTATAGGCATGTTGTTAAATTGAAGGCCTTGCTCTCCAGAGGGCAGGAGTTTTGTTGAAGAAGCACTTAAAGCACTTTGTTCTTCTTACCCCTGAGTGGAAAATGCCTCCTTGCAGGCTGGCAGGAGACAATTCTCCTTCTGTAATGATTTTGATGTCATGAGATGCAGGCCTTATTTACCAACACACCTCTGGGAAACTATAGATCCCTCCCGCCCTTTCATCCCCCCACAATCAGTTCAATTTTTGCCTTGAAGTAAATAAACTTTTAAAACAACTAGGGTTTATGGAAGAGGGTTCACGGAGCTGTGATAAAGCACTTCAGGCTGTAACTTACACTTGCTTCTGAGACTTCACTTTTATTGCTTTAGAAAATTCTCATATGATCTCATTTTAGAATTGAGTACTTCAAAGGTTGTTCAGTCCATGTTCCTTCAAGGCTGCCTATGCAGCCCTATAATTTTTTTCCCATGTTCTGTTCTTTTTTTTTTTTTTTGTTCCTTTCATCCTTATTAACTGGAAAACACCAAAGGGATTTTCACACACCAAAATGAGTAGTCTTGCAATATTCTAGCCATGCTTCTTTAAAAGTTGCTGTAAAATCAGAGTCCATGGTGGATATGCGTTTTCATGTTGATGCTCTATCTGCAAGTGCCCGAACTAGTCTTGGTACCCAGGCTCGCTTACGGTAGATCTGCAGGCAGAACTGTTCTAGTAAAACCCTCCAAAAGGGATTGAATTTAAATTAGAGATAATTGTTTTACCAACTCTGATTTATCACACAATTAAAGTCTTCTATCAAAAAGCACAAGCTATACAGGCTTTGTGAAAAGGAATGAAGGAAAGAAGGGGTCTTTGCCAGCACATATGTAGTCTGATTTTCATTGTTTCCTCCTCCCTGCCCCCCAGATACGGAGTCATATCCAGTAGTGAAATGGGCTTGACCTCTCTTGAAATTGGGATCTTCACTGCTATGAGGTTTGACTGCTTGAGTGGTGTGTTCTCTGTCTGGAAGTTGTGATGGTCTAACTAATGTTGCCCTAACAACTCCTGCAAAATGGGTTTCGTTGTCAGTCGCGTCATGTGCGTGAACGGAAGAGCTGACTGGAATTGTAAAATTCCCTAAAGACTGCATTGAGGATGAAGCCCAAATAATTACATGATTCTCCCCTGAACTCTGTCACAGAAGCACCCTCCCCAAAATATTTTTTTCACTGTGGCTTCAGTTTCTTTTCCCTTTTCTTTTTCAGTAGGAAAATAGGAGAATGGGAATGAGGTTGCCAGAGAAAGCCATTATGAAAAAAGATAGAACTTTCTTGAAAATGTGAAGTACATTCCTTTTTTGTTTTCCTTTGCTCTGGTACTTACCTACCATAGTGATTCATTTGCTCCCTTGTACACCTAAGGTTGAAATCTATAAAGAAAAAGGTAGAGTCTACTTAAAAAGCTAAGCATTGGTGCTAGAAGTGGTACAACCTGTGAATACTTCTCACAAACAATTAATTGTAATTAAATAAGCTTTCAGTGTATTGATCTTTGCTCTCTTATGTTTGTTACAGGCTAGGTAATGCTCAGTAAAATTTTTCCAGGTTATCTTCAAATAGAAGATGCAGCCTGTATCTCCACATATGGTTTTTGTTATTCATGAAATGACACCAGGAGAGATCCTTGTGGTTTAGATTGGTTAGTTAGCCCAGATGTTCTTTCGTGAGTAGGGATATTTCACTGCTTCTTTTCTTACCATTGCCTACATAAAGGAGCTAACTTCTTAGGTTCTTAGCTATCTTCCTGGCCCAGCCAAGACGATACCAAAGGTGTTGGTGTAGTATCAAAGTGCCTCAGAGAAGGACCTAATTTTTTTAAAATATTGTAACAACAAAGCATTCATAACACATTGTGTACTACAGCCACATGCATGCTATGAAGAAATACAAAAATGCATAAAATAAATGGTTATGTATGTAAATGCAAAATGAATGGTCCAAGATCAGAGGCTTCTTCATGTGAGACCAAGGCAGTACGTGAGAAAGGAGAACGTGAGGGGAGAAGGAGGGAGGTGTAGCACAGGAGTCTGCTAGACGAGATGGATGGTAGTCCTCCTAGGAAGGAGACCCACAATAGTCCCATTTGTTCTTGATGCTCCTCAAAGATTTTTTGTTCTGCAGAATTATGCAAAGAATCATATTATTTGGATGATCCAACCAAAATGGGTGTTAAGCATTTTCTTTGCCTGTTTTGACATGAGAAGATAATAGAACCTATTTATAATTGCCGCTAACTGTCCTGAAAGTAATTCTAGTGGTATTAACATGCACAAAGCTGTTTATGGCACTGATAAATGCAAAAGCATTAGTCAGTATCTGAAACTGTTCATATAAATAGCTCTCTCTGTGAGGAAAACCTAGCCTTACCTATAAAAATATTGGATGGTGTGTCATGCAAAATTATGACAGCTAGAGTATACAGACCTAATGGCCTTCATGTTGCTGGCATATACTTGGAAAGAAGTATCCTGCAGTAATGCAGCTTTCTGAGAAGAACTCCAGACTCTCCTCAGGTGCCTGATCAGAGGCAGACGGTGCACCAAGAGGATCTGTCAAGCACTTAGGATGAAAGTGTCTTTCAAAAAGCACTCTGCAGTTCCAGACACTGAAGCCCACACTTGTAATCCCTTTATCAGATGCAGTCGCTGATATTACTAACCTGTAAAATCTGCTTTCGCAGGAATTCTACCACCTCAATTATGCTTTTATTTTGTGATTATGTTACCTCTATAGCATAGGTACTGTGAAGTATAGGTAGACCTGGTCAGTTGATACAAGACAACCATAGCATGTTTGTTGTACAGGCATACAGACAGCAATAAGGTTAATGATTCTGTATGCAAAGATCATGGCTTTTGGGTTTTTTTTTGTGAGTGGGTTATAGTATCCATATTATTTGAGGTTTATGTGTAGTGGGTTACAGTATCTATATTATTAGGGAATGTTAACGCCTAGATTCTGATTACTTTCAAAATAAGGGTATTTTTTCAATGTCCTGGTACAAACCTTAGTGATCTACTGTTCCTGCAAGGGAGGGAGACAAAGAAATTATGTATTATGCTTCCTAGACCATCAAAACAGCTTACATATTAAATCCTCTTTTTAGAAACTGAGGCAATTATATGTTGAGATAGCTTTTCAGGTTTTTTAAAATTCTATTTTAAGTTCTCATACAAAGAATTCGTTATTCATAACTCTCTGCACCCTAGTTCAAAATGAGATAAATTATATTAATTAAAAATGCAAAAAGCCAGATCAGTCTATGCAGTCCAGTCCCAAAATAATGATCTTGTAGTTAAGCAGTACATTGTAACTATAAATATATATAAATTTATTTCCTGTCTGCCACCAACTTTGCATGACTTGGGATCGATCATGTAAGGTACAATTTTTCAGATGAAACTACAGATACGAGATACTTAAAGCTGCTTGCAATTAATTTTGATTTTGGGCATCTTTAAGCTCTGTTAAAAAAATAAAAATCAGTCTTTAAATGTGTGTTCTTCAGCCTCTTGTCAATAATTTTGGCACAGCATTACATCTTCATGTCAGAGAGAATACTGAGAGAAGCATGAACAAAATAATGTGTATGTGTCTGACCTTTCCTTACTTGCTTACTTTTAAAGATAAATATTCCCTAAAGGGATATGATTGGAAGAGGGTGTGTGCAGCATGAGTTGAAAATGAAGCCTTTTAAAGTATTTCTGATTGGACACCTAAAAACTGGAGGCGCTCAGTATCACCACTTGCTCTTGAAAATCTCAGCCAAGATTTTTTCATTTTTCCCAGAAGAGCTATGGCCAGGATGGCTGAGGCTTGAAAGCTGTGTATTTACATAAGCGCAAGTTACAAATCTGTGGTTTTTAGAGATGTTTGAATTTCACCGCTTTACACTTGCAGCATGTTATAAGTTGCCGTGAGTTGTTCACAGATTGTGAACGTACAGCCTACAGAGAATTACTCTGTACTTTGCCTTCTTCTTTTAAGGAAAAGTAATATTTTTTCCATGTGTGATGGTTTTTAATATTCTTGTTTGTAGTTATGGATTGGTCACTGCCAGAAACTTGTGGCTAGTGACTGGCTGGGAATTGTTTCATTTTGATGTACTGCCTCCTTAACGGAGGCAATATCCATCAGCCAGAAAGGCGGCTTTTTTTACTGCAACGTAGCGGTCTTCTGAGAAAAGTTCTGGGGAGTTTTGTATTGCTCAGATGTACTTGCAGCCCTTTAGGAGCGAAAAAAAATGTCCCTTTGCACACTCCCACCTACCCTACAGATTTGCATGCACGTGTGCACGCAGACACACGCAGTGCAGAGCTCTCCTTGGCGCCTGCCGAGCAGATCTCTCCGCTGCGTGTGTGCTCCTGGGAGGAGTTCCCGTAGTTTGGATGTGCAGCTCTGTTAGTAGAGAGCAGAGTGGCAGCCCGTGTCAGATGTCCCCTGCTTGTCAAGTGGCAGTGGAGCAATGACTGCGTTTATGTCCCTTTACCTCTGCATCCCAAATCTCTCATTCCTTGAGGTAGGGCTTGAGGTCTGTCTAGACAGAAGTACACACGCTGTACCTGTCTGGGTTTGTTGCCGAGTCCTGGGTCCAACCCTAGACTGCGTTGGCTTGGGAGTGCTGAGCAGCCTCCCCACAAGCGCCTCGGGCTGTTTAACCCACAGAGCCCCCTCCAATGGAGACCACCAGGAAAACTGTATGGCAGGCACCGCGGGGGCTGGGGGGCTTCCCTGGGGGCTGGCACTACAGGGGGCTCCAGCCAGTGTCAAGGCAGGACCCATCCCACCGCCCCAGCCATCGGCACATCCCTGCCTACCCTGGGGCTCCTCTGAGATGCTGATGTTTGAACTGCTGTTCCGGGTACAGAGGGGGAGGCAGATTTCTGTTTGTGTCTCGCAGGCATCCAACATATTTGCAGGGCGTCGTTAGTGCTGGGGGGGTGGAGGAGTGCCTTTGGCTCTCATGAGTACCTCTGGAGTTGCAGGGAAGGCAGGGATCACCGCTTTTGTGCTCAGAACAGGCATATATTTGCAAAAAAAGTCTTTGAAGACCTGTGTTAGATTCTCATCAAAGTTAGCCACTCTCTTGGGTCCAGTCCTTTAACGGTCGAGAAGCTTGACCCAAGGGTTGCGGATACATCCAGGGCGGAGGACAATACCAGAGCCAAGCTGGGGGGTCTGCGGGAGGATGGGGGGAACAGCACAAAATGGTTTGGGTTTTTTTTGTTTTGTTTTAGATGTCTGCCAAGCAGTTTGTGGGCCATCCTGTGCTCTTTCCAAGTCAGATACCTGAATTGTCAGGGCAGACAGTCCTCAGCCTTTGCTCCAGCACTAGCTGGAAGAAGTCCTTCGGTGCTGCGGGGGACTCTGTGTCACTGGCCTGTGTAATGGGGGGAGAGGAGGGGGCTTCGGTGCTGAGCCTGCCTGTCCTGGGCATCACTCGCTTCTCCTGGTGTTTTTGGCTCCAGTCCTCGGTAGTGGCTCCTCATTTCAGAGCCCTGGGGAGGGCTCTGCCTGCAGCAGAGCATCGTTTGTTGATGATACCTGCACTGGACATGTCCCGTGATTACTGATGTCACTTCAGGTACTCCAGGAGACTGAGGCTAAAATATCTCTTTAACTGTTTTGATAAGACGAAAGGCTCCAGTCTGACAAAATAACTCCAGAAGGAGCGGATTGTTATGTGTAAGTAAGTGGGCCACCAAAATACAGAAACTCTTGTTTTAATATCTGCAGCTTCTCTGAGTGTATATTTTTTTTCTGAGTTACTAGTTAGTTCAAGCAAATCCCTGCTTACTACTTTACTTGCTTACTGCCCTTTTAAGTCCAATTGCACTGTGCTGTATTCAATGCAAGTAGTAAGGATGATTTGGGAACAGCTTTTTAACCCGGTTCCAAACTCAAACCCTCTTATTTTAATGAAGGTATTTTAACAGTAGGATGACTCCATGTTTGTATGTCTAAAAACATATCAGGATAAGCCTAAATCCAAATGAAACTTACCCGAAAAAGGTTGTTATGCTGCTGTTAGTAAAAACTTGTTATATCATGGTGAGAAACTAAGTGTCTGAAGATAAGTTGTACGTATTGGAGATTGCTGGTAGCTTTGCACATACAAAGTTTAAACTGCTGCAAAACAGCCTGCCCTTGATTTGTCAGGGCTGAAAAGAACACTTTTTAGTTTTTAATGTCTGTAGTGCGGAGTACTGCCTGAGGGGACGTACAAGCTGCCAGTGTTCTCAGCAGAGATTTGTAACCCCAGAGGATTTTATCTTATACTAAGAACAGCGGATGTTGAAGGTTTGATTCAGGATTTTTTGGGTCATTTCGAAGAGAGAGAAGTTCCCAATTAAAAAAAAAAAAAGTCTTTAAAAATTATAATTAAAAATTGGTGAAAGTTAATAATTAACGGCTTGTAGCTGGTTTATTAATGGCCTCATTTTTCTATGTAATGAAAGTCTTATGCTGTCTTGTATGTTAAATATAAAGAAAAAAAAAGTAAAAAGCAAGATTGGCCTTAATTTAAAATTATTTTAAATATACAGAATTGCAGAGTTTTATCCATAAAATGTATAAAGTTGGTTTGCAGAGTTCTGGTTTAGGGATTATTTTATATAATAAACCAGAAGGAAAATTTGGGCTGGCAGAATTTTCAAAGTCCGTGTTAAAGCCCCTAACTGCTTCTGGTATGAAAGTCAGCTAAGCAGCCTTGTGTTGTTGTTTCCCCCAGGATATCTTTTATGCTTTCTTTCTTTTTTTTTTCTTCCTTCCCTTTGGAAATCCAAGTGTTTATTTGCATGCAAGGTAGGCGAATTCTTTTATCTATTTGTGTATCGTAAACCAAAGCAATTAGCATACTGCAGTTACAGTACACTTAAAAAACAAAACAACCCTTCAAAACCTTCAGTCAATATTATTCCTGGCGGGAAAACTCTTAATTAAATTGTATGCAAACTACAACAATAGGCAAAGCTGTTTGGTGTTTAATAATAACTGTTGGGGGCGGGGGAAAGAGTGAAAAAAGAAAGTGGAGTTGAGAGCAGTGCATGCCATTAACCCAAGGATAGCAATGAGGTCAGCCTTTGAAGGGACGGACAACACGCTTATCTGCCAACATTGGAAAGTCCCAAAAGATTAGCTTATTTGCCAGATGTTACTGGGAGTTCATCATTGACACCCTCTGCTTCATGGGCTTCATCTCTCACCACAGTTGCGGTTGCCTTTTCTGCCCTTTGCAGGCATCCTGGAGATCTTCTGCAGTGCATAATGCTTGAAATTTTTCCTTGAAGTAGGTTTTTTTTTTTTTCGTTTCACAGCAATAGGCATGATGAACCATCTTAACTTGTAAAGATGATCTGAAGACTCTTTGTTTTTCCTTCATACACCCACGATCATGCTCTTGGCATAGGAACCACTGACATGAAGCATAGCGACTTCTACAGCTCTGGGAACGGGGCTGTGTTTGTGAAGGGGTTTGCAGAAGACAGAGGACCCACCTCACTTCATACTAATAACCTTTGGGAGATGAGTGAAAATTGGGGCAGACTGTCTGACAAGGCTAAGCATCTTCTGCTCTTTTTTATCCCTTTGCCTGGAAAATAACTATAGATACAATTTTAAGCAGACTGTTCTTGTGTTATTAGCAACTTGGTAGGGCATCAGATATTACACTGTAGGGCTGTTGAGCGTAGTGTTAAGTGTTAAAAATTAGTAGTGAGAGAGAGTGGGTGCTTTTAGATCCATGCTAATAATGACTGTAAGAGCCCGGAATGGCATTGCATGTTATCTTCTCCTTTAAATCTTTCAAGAGTTTGGTAGTAAATATTGATTTCAGCTAATGGTGGTTTTAACTTCTGTGTGCTATTCTGTGCCCCAAGGGACTGTGTCCCAAACAGGGAGAAGCCAAGACTTGCTCATAAAGAACAGAGAAAGTGTGTTTTTCCTTTAAAATGCTAGCTGTTAGTGGTTGTCTCTTGAAGCAAGATTCCTGTCACTTGTGTTACTGCAGTTGTTTTGCAGTTCCCCCACCTCCCTTCGTGAAAAACTATTTGTGAGATGGACAGTGACTTAAGTAAGGGCAGATATTATCCCCACGTACATGCCTCCGATCACAGAAGTCTGAGCGTTGAAGCTTTTGAGATAGCGGAGAGTCCTTTTGTAGCAGACGATTTAAAGCATCTGTTTGAATCCTGCTTTAACATAGCCCTTCTCTCCTTTCCCTCCCTTCTCTTCCTTTTCCTCCTTTTCCTCCCTTCTTCCTTTCCCTCCCTCCCAAGACACTCCAGTCTCACTTAACCTTCTAACATCAGCACTTAAGTTGAATGCCTGATGATAACGAACAAGGACAGTATTCATTCACGTTGAGATAAACATGAAATGTGGATGCTGTTTAACTACCGGTAGACACTTGACATTCTCCCTAACATTTGTTACGTTAAGTCCATAGACTCAGATACTGGTTTTACTTCAGTAGGTCTGGGTTAGCTGTTGAATGTCCAGCACTGAAAAGCTAGCGGAAAAATTGCTTGTAGGGGCAATGGAGAAGTGATACAGGTGGTGTTTCTGTCTGCCGGCATGCAAAATGTTCATTGTCGAATAGTGCCTTTTCCTTGCACTGCCTGACTCCGTGGTTATATTGCTACAGCTTGTGCTGCTGCATGTTCTGTTAAGCAAACCTCTGTGCTGTCAGCAAGGTTACAGCCTGGTCTCTCGTGTCATTTCAGACTTGTAACTAGGGAGAGCAGGTATTAGGGTTGTTCTGCAAATGCCATCAGTGGGGGACAGTTGCAGGGCTACAAGCCTGGGACGCTTCCAGGTCAGGCCGGCCCTGTTTGGCCAATTGCAGAGTGCAAAATAACCACATTATTCCACAAAGTGTTTTTCCAGAGTTGAAGTAATAGCCATCTTTCCCTATAAAGATCTGATTTCTCCTATAGAATATTTCTGTGCTGAGATAACTTTCATGAACTGTTTTCAAAAATGCTGGGTTTGGGGTTTTTTGGTTTGTTTTTTGTTTGCTTTTTTTAAATTCACTTTTCACCTCTGTTCTCCTATTTCCTTTTTTTGTCTTCTGTTGCCTGTGCTTAATAACCCCATGGCCATTTCTGTAAAACAGCAAATCCTTTTGCCCTATACCAAGTAAATCCATGAGGGGTTTCCTATGTGGAAATGGAGAGCCCAAGACATAGAGTAATCATTTAGACTCGTGCATTTTCACTAGACTTGAGATACAGCTCATCCAGTGTAGAGGACAAATTGTGCCCTCCACCAAATACTCTATATCTTGCACAGATGATATACAGCGTTGGGCTCTCGCGCTGCTGTTACGTGGGAAGGCAGTAGGTCATCTGCTTTCTATTTTGAGTTTCTTTTTCAGAGGTATCCTTTTACTCCCTTCCTCTTCCTCAGTTCAGTCCTCAGTGGTTTGCAGTCCTCACTTCCATTTTCTTTCTCTTTTCCATTTCCACTGGTGGCTCCTTGCCCCCCAGCCCCTTTGGAGTTCTTCCCCTCATTACACACACCACCACCACCACCACCCCCATTCCAGAGTTTTACAAACTACTTTCTTGTTTCTTTTTGAAATTTCCTATCTTTGCCCCTTCTTTTTTTAGTTATCCCCAGTTCTGCTTTCTTGAGAAGAAAGCATAAGTAGAAGAAAGGCAGGTGGCAGCTATTTGGTTTTCCAGAAACAGTTGTTTTTGGTGGCCAAATGCTGAGCTGGGGAGCAAAACCTCTTCTCCCTCATCTGATTTGGAGGCAAGTATATATACCTGGAAGAGAGAGATGGGACAAAACCTTAGGACTGCTGGGGAGCCTTTGCAGCACTGGATTTTGTTCTGGCAGGCAGTAAGCAAACCAAGTGGCAGGTCAAAAAGATCTGGTGTGTGTAGCAGTGTGAAACAAGAATCTTTTTGCTGCTCCATTTGCAAACGATCCCAAAGCATGCCAGTGGCCAGCAACTTCACTGGTGGCAAGGGGCTAACTACTAGCGAGGCACCCCCACCGTCCCACGCGGAGGGTGCTTGCTGCTGGGCCAACCAGGGGGAAAGGACCAAGGGCTGCTTGCTGTTGAGGCAATTCACACATCAACCACTTTTTGAGAGCACTTGGCTCTGCCTAAAGATTTATGGGGCTCTCTTCTTTTAAAATAAATGAATAAAGGCCCAAGGTGAGTGTTTTTCCACGTATAAATGTCAGAAATGCAGTCACAAAAACTTCACTGGGGTACCAGTGAGGGCTCAAGCCCCAGCTCAAATGTGCATCACATTAAAGGCCTTCTTGGGGACTCCAGACACAAATTGCTTTCCAGCGTCCAGAACCATTTGGAAATGCTTTAATCCTGAAACGAGGGGGTTTCTAATGGAAATGCTGACAGACCCTTCGTTGTAGCAGCCGAAGCAGGCAGGGCTGTGATAATGAGCCCTGTATGTGTGCATGTGGAAAGCATGATGCTGGTTTCAGAAAACAAGCGCTTCCACTGAACAGCCCATGCCGACGAAAAACACCGTGCACCCTTTCAGCACAATGATACTTAAAATTGGCTTTGCTTATGCAAGGACATATTGGGAACAGCCGTAGGCATTAACCCTGCATGTACTATACTTCCAAAACCAACAAGTCTTAATAGCATTTGTAATAACACTGTAATTATCTGTAAATAGTGCTGCACTGAATAGCCACGACTAGCAGTTTAAAATGCTGCATACGCCAATGGGGTTCCTTAATATTCACAAGTGCACCATAACCACATCTCCGCTCACTTTTTATACATTGTGGCCGTGACCCTAAAAAATAGGTGATGCTTCATTTATTGCTCATGTCTCTGCATACCGCTGCTAACGTTAGCGACCGTGTATTTGGTACTTGTATTTGGAAATCTCAGCGACCTTGGTCACACCAGGCTGAAGAAACCTGTCTTGCAAGCATGTGCCCAGGTGATTAATTTCAACAAACAGGTTGCTTATAAGAGTGTAATTACTCACTTGTGCAAATGGCAGGATGGTTGCACTGACCTGTATTAGACACATTGTAGTATACGCCTCACCATCGGTTCTTTTTCACTGTTAATCAGAGGACTGAAAACCTTGCAACATTTAGACAGCTTGAGGTTGAAGGCTGAAATGTCACTTTTAAAAGAAGGTTAAAAAGGTCACGCAGCTGCAAATAATAATAGCCCAATGAAAATCAGATTCGTACTGCAGCCCACTTCAAGAATAACATTGAAACAGGAAACAAGCCTGCTTGATGTTTTTACCAGTAAGGCAATAAGATTACTGCTGAGTTTAAAAAGGGGGAGAGAGAGTGAGAGAGAAGAGCATGCTTTCTTGGTGTTAGAGCTATTTTTCTGATTCAGAAAGGATGATCATGGGGCTCTGCAAAATCTCCTTGAGGAGCCCGAGGACGTGGAGTACTTCCCTCTGGATGCTGCTGAGAGGGGATGTAGTTGGTTGCTGTGTTCTGGGGATGGTTTTGCTTCCTTTGTTTGCTTTTTATTTCTTTGTTATGTTCTTGCATTCCTTGCTGTGGGCTTCAGTTGTATTAATTATAATAAAAATGTTTAGAAGTATCTTATGCAGAAATCAAGGAATAGAAGAAAATCTTGGCTTGCTGCAGAACTTGTTTCTCTTCCATGTGACATGGCTTGGAGAAGTCTTTCTATGTTTCTTCTCTATTTTTGTTTATTTATTTATCTAATTAGAATACCTTAACTTCTCCTAAGCAGAGTGATATTTCAGGAGAATGGCAGGCTACAACAGCATAGCAGATTTCCTCACTTATGTATTCTGCCAATAAGGCTCTTTACGTGGTCACAATAGAGCAATAAATGCTGACAGATGTTGTTAACATGTCTATTAAAATTCAGCCCCCTTTTCTGCTGCATAATGCACTTATGCCTATTGTTAATAATATCAGAACTAATGCTGACATATCAATATTAGTGCTCGCTTATATTTATAATTCTTGTTTGTTTCTTTGAAAAGGTCACAAAGTTGCAATAAATTAAGCTATTGATAACAGAAGTAAAAAAAAAAATCAGGCCCAAGCAATTTTTAAACTTTCAGTCATCATAGATTTGCCTGATACTCTTCATGCACATTAATTGTGGCAGTCGTATGTAGTACTATGAAAGGTGCACGAGTGTAACTTGAATTTTTAAGATCCCAAAGGTTAATAAGCACCTTAATTTAGATGGAAAGGTTGCTGTGATTTATTTTTATTAGGTGAAGTCGAAATGTTGCCATTGGTTGCGTGATTTCCTTCATGTATGCTGAACCACCTGCACACACTGTGGAAAAAGGAGACTTAAGTTGTGTGGCCCAGCAACACACTTCAGCTGCACGAAGTGAACTGTGTGCCAGAGGCTGTGTATGACTGAAGGATGGGAGATGCATGCCTGCATCTTGAAAAGGATGCCGTGCAAACTGTGCTCTGCACAACCAAAAAACCTCTGTTGCTGAGAACTCCCATCCTGCTGCAAAGCTGGGGTGAGAACCTGCGTTGCTTGTGCATCCGTAGCTCTTGCGGAGCTCAGCAGGAATGGGGGATGCAGGAGGTTCACACTCACAGCCCAGATTTTCAGCTGCTTGTTTCTGGTCAGCATTTGAGCATAAAACTTGAATTACTGCTGTGATAGCCAAGCACCAGACACCCTCTCAAAAACTGTAGGCAGTAGGCAGCTTCTTTCACTCATTTACTGTAGTAACAGAGTCAGTAGTACTACGGTCTCAACCGCCGGTGATAGCATCACACGTAAATATGAATTCTGCATGGTGCAATTTGTCTTAAGGGCATTGAACTATCTGGTAACTTGTTATATGGGTCAAGTTATGCCAGACAGTATCCTGGAGGGCACACATGATATAGCCATTCTGGATTATTACTTTTTTTTTTTTTTTTTTAAGTCTAGTGTCTGCAAATAGTCTGCAAAGGGTGATTCTCGTGGGAACCAGCAGTTGCTTGTACATTTGTGGTAAATGACTGGATGTTGAATCTGACACCTTTTCAAAGTACTGAGAATAAAGCCCAAGTCAATGTTTTCCTGCAGTCGATCCCCATGCTCAGGATTCTCGTCCTCGTCGAGTACATTATTTTGGTGCTTACTCCGTGCTTATCTATCTAGTAACCTTGAGAATAATTTAATTGTATCAGAGCATGTATTGATGGATTTAGGGACTAAAGCTCAAGCTCAGGGCAAGGAGGTCAGTTTTAGACTTGCAATACTTAGTAAGAAAACAAACTCCAAATAATTCCTGGTAATGTTTTGAAATTCACTTGGGCACTTGGGACCAGAATTGTTACTCTCTTGTTTTCTTTAACTTAGTCTCATCCGTTGTTCTGCTATTGAAAATGCAGTTGTCACTCTCCCCTGAGGAGGGGAGAAAGGGGTAACAGAAACCTTTGGCAGTGCTTCAGTTGCAGGAGTAATTGAGATATCAGATAAAGCCTTTCATTATCCACACATATCTTCCCCCCCCTCCTCCTTTTTTTCTTTCTTTCTCTGAAAAGGTCTTTAGGAAAGACAACATCCCGGGGTCACATCCCATAAATAGAGGTGGATTTAAAAATCAAGCTTAGCTGGAGGTTTTGGGTTTGTTTTTGTGGGGGTTTGTTTGTTTAGTCAGTTATCTCTCTGCTGCTTGTTTCTTTCAGACAGGATAGTGTAATTCAGAGCATTTTTATTGCTTCACCCCGAAGAGCTTGTCTACGCACAGTCTGGAACTGAAATAACTGAAATTAGAAGTAATTTAACACCTTTAGTTATTTTAGTATAAGCCTTTATGTGAACATACTCTTTCATTTCTGATTATGAGTATCCTATTTCAGTTTAACATAGCTGTAAGTTAAATCAAAACAGGATATGAATAATCTTAAAGGAGTAAATTAGGTACAATTCTAGTTATTTCAGTTCTAGCCTTGTGTAGATAGATAGGTTAGTCCTGAGTTAGGGTCTTTCTTGACACCCGATTGCATTTGGTGCAATACATCACTTGTTTGAGGCCAGATGTTGGTAGAGATGTCCACAAGAAAATCGGCTAATGCTAATTATCACCTTTAGGGGGTAGTGTCCTTGTGGAGTTAAAGGACAAATAAAAATAGAAATTCTTCACTTCTGGATGCTGCTTTTGGGAGTCAGTGAAGTCAGGTAAAGGGTACTCTGCTGTCTTTTTTTTTCTTTTTTTTTTTTTTTTTTAAGGTCACAAGTAGGAAAATATCCTGTCAGGCTAATGCTGTCCACCAGAATGAATTTTAATTAAAAAGAAAAAGTTATCATCCAAAAATTTTGGGTTTTTTTTTTTTTTTTGAGTACTTAGGGCACTGAAAATTATTGCTGTAAGTACAGGTCTGGCTGATGTTCAGGTTAGCGGTGTATTTATTGTTTGCAGGGGATGGTAGCAACTCTTCTGAAAATAAAGCCTTTCTAACAAGCGTAAGTGCTTTAAACGTATTCCTAATAATAGGAAGCAATGAATCGTAGTTTTAAAAAATGACAACAGGGTTGAGTAATTTTAGCACTTGTCCTTCTGCAGATTTTTATAGTTTTAAAATAAATTTCTGCTTCTCTACCAAGATATTTCTCTTTGTTATATGAAAAAATTACACAAGCACAACTGAGGTATTTGTTTAAGTGGGGCTGCCGTGAGGCTGAATTTTAAGGGATTTGAGGCATAATGTAAGCCAAAGTCATATGTTGTGCTTTAAGGTGGGTCAGCTACTATATTCTAGCTTGTAATGCCAGTTGTACCAACAGGCTCAAAACATTTCCGAAAGAGGTGACTTCTTTATTTTACGTCCTAGAATGTTACTAAAAAATTATTTTTGTCGATGCTGGTCAGGGTCAGTGCTGTAATATTGACCCAAATTCAGCTGCATTACTGCGTTCTGAGGGCGAATGTTTCCTTCTTCAGTTTTATTCGAGACCCAGGAGCTCTTCCCCAGGTTTTAGTTCAAGGTTACAGGACGGGAACTGCTATGGGGAAGCTGCGGTTTTAGGCAAAACTTCATTTCTCAAGCTTCTGAGGATCTAGTTGACCTTTTAAGGGATGGGGATGCACAGTTATCTTGTGTGTATAGAAAGCATGTATGTAATGTATTTAAGTTATTACTATCGAACAGTATGGATGAAGAACTTCAAAAAGTGGGTTCTTTCTCAGAAGTAACCTAGACGTCTGGTTTTAATGTTGTTCAGCAGGAACTGAAGAAGGAAAGGTAAAAACCCTTAATTCGAGATATTTCTGAGCAGACACGGTCTTATCTAATAACAACACTGAACATATGCTTTTTTCTGAGGCAGATTTCTGCTGTGAAAGCTTAATGGTTTTTTTTTTTTCTTTCCTTCCTTCAAAGTAAATATGTGCTCAGGAAGGAGTAATAAGAACTTAGACTATAGGGAGCCTGCTGAATATTAGCAAATTTAGTACTCTCAGGATGAAAACTTTGTTCTGGTCTGTTTTGGGAGTTTGAAATAAAAGCACAAACCATGACGATTGTATGTTGCATGTATGTGTGAAGTTTAGAACATATATATTCATAGGTTCCCTTTCTTTCCCCCTCCCCCTTTTAACATGTAGATTTATGAGGAATCAAAGATGAACTTGGAGCAGGAGAGGCCTTTTGTCTGCAGTGCCCCAGGCTGCTCACAGGTGAGTGGAGTCAGCGGTGATATTAATTGAGTCCTCAGCACTAGCTCTGGCTTGTATAATGCCTCCTGATATATTAACACATGTCTAATAATAATATGTATGCTGGTTTTTGGGATTTTCTTTAAGTCCCCCGTCCCCTCCTCCCCCCCAATTCCCTCCTTACCCCACAAGATATTATTGCAAAATATTTAAAGCAAATACATCAGCCAGTCAAAAGTGAGTTGGTAAAAGTGCTTCTCAAGCTGCTTCTGTGCCTTCCCTCATCCCCAAGCCTAATATTTCAAGCCAGGTACTGCAAATTCCTTTAGGGGCTAGCAAGAGAGGACACACTAGGCAGGACACATTTGTCTGTCTGCTGCTTAGATGAACGATGGAATATATTATGTTTCCTATTGGAAGTGGTAACCCTCCTGATTATTATATTTTAAAAATACTTAAATAAAGTGATATCTTATTAGTTTTTTGTTGGTTTTTTTTTTGTTTTTTGTTTTTTTTTTTTTAAATCTTGGAGACATCTTCCTACTAAATATTCTCTAGAGCAAATGCAGCCTGTAGATAAATTCTGTCCCAGGATGTACATTTGAGATTCCTGTTGACTGGTCATCTGCCATGTGTCTCTGAGGGTATAATCTGACCTGTAATATTAGATGTTTAATGATCTTAAAAAACCTGAAGTGACAAGGATTCTGAATTGAGATTTATGTGTTTTTTCAATGATTTTGCAGTGGTGAGGGAAGTTCCCCCCCCCCATGCAACGATGAGGGAAGTTCCATGTGTGATGCTTCCAACCGTAATTTTGTGTAGTGACAAGAGTTTGTGAGTAAAATCTTCAGGCAAGGACATCTTTTGGGCTTTTGCCACAGGCTTCCTGTCTGCATCTGTTTTAGGTGATTTAGCTTACCCATTTCCCAGAGTTGTCCTCTCTTAATGAGGGTAGTATTTCCCTGCTTTAACTGTATGTTGGGAGTTTTCAGCTGGCTAACATTTTTACAACCCTTTAGGTTCTTCTGGTAGAACGATGGGTGACTCTTACTGGAGTGTAGGTGTTGATTTTGCCAAGAGCTGAAAGAAGGAAAGGGAGAAGCCTGAGGCCTGGTTAACAACTGGCTGAGCAGCTTTACTGTTTCACTAAATGGGAGACTTTCTACGGGTGTCAGAGGGCATCTTTTGGATTGTCCCTCAGATCGAGGATTTGTTACTTCAGATCTCTACATGCAGAATTAAACTTTCACCACTCTGCCACAGAGGTAGAATAAAAGCATCTGAATTTTATAGTCAAGTTTTGTTTACCTTTTTGTTGAATCCTAAAACTAACTTCCACTCAAATCAGTGGACTTGAGTCTTTTCATGTCAGCTATTAATTAGTTTCCTCAGCAGAGGAGAAGCTGATCCAAACAAACTCATTTAGGTGTTCAGAGAGCAGGTTTGGCTGTATGCTGTTACAATTTGGAAAGACAAGCAATGTAGGTGTGACTTTGTCTTAAAACCCATTTAATTTCCCATTTCAAAAAATGACCTCCATTTATTGTAAATGATGACTTGACAGAAGTCCATAGTGTAGCGCTGCTATCCAGCTAAGCTGTCTGGGGACTGGCTTCTCCGTCAGCCAGTGCAGATGTGTATCGAGGGCTGAGGGAGTTGACCTTCTGCATAAGAAAGCAGATTTACAAAAAAGACAGAGAAATCCAGGCTGGAGGAATAGCTTCTCCTCAGTTGCCCCATGCCCTCCTTAGGATGGCTGATTTCACCCTGAAGATAGAGTGTGGTGTCCATGAAGGAAAATCCATTTTCACGAGAACAAAATGTGTTGGTTTTTCCCCCCCCCCCTCACAATTTCATTGAGCAAGGTCTTTCACATATTTCCTTTGTTCTTAACATAAATTTCTAGTGCTGCATTTCTTCCAGATGAGTAAGCAATGAACCAGGATTTCACAGTGAGGAAAAGGTCGTTGGGATTTTTTTTTTTTTTTCCAGAGAATTCATTTCCATTATTTATGCTGCTTTGTCTATGGGCTTAGAGAAATTCTCAGAAGGTGTAACATACTGCAACTATTTATACTATAGCCACAAGCAAAGTCACTTAGCCAAGAATATACAGTGTTGAAAGCATTGTCACTTTAACTCTATTGTTGCCAGTTTTTTACAGTCTCCTATGTACCTGTTGCTTTAAAAAACTGCTTTTAAATTTTATTTTTTTTTTTTTTCCTCAAGCCCTGGTGATAGAACTTTTGGCCTTTGCTGGTCCTGAAATAACTCTGTTAAAACTATTACAGTAGTTTGTAGCAAAGGTCTGTGTATGCACCTTCTGGTGAAGGAAACTTAACAGAATCAGTCTGCTCTTAGAGCCCAAGCGTGCAAGTGCTTGAACATTTATTCAAGCCTGTCTCTTCTCTGTCTTATTCAAAAGAAGCTATTTGTTGTAGAAGTCTATTATCAGACTGTAAAACAAACTTAGCACACTGATTAGTTTCTCACAAAGCACATCTCTCCACCTTCTCTGCTTGACAAAGAGTTTAATTTAGTATCATAGAGGGTCATAAATAGTTGTTATACAGTGAGCACCATTGCATTGCCACTTTGATTCAAGACAAAGTATCAGAGGTTTCCAAAATTAAAGATGCATTTTGCCTGAATACTTTTGGATAAGGAAAGACTGGCTTATTTGATTATTTTTTATTGCTGTTCAGCAGATACAGGTTGCAGAAAGATAGAAAAGCAGAAAAATCCAGTAAAGTGATTTAAGATATACCACATTACTTTGCGTTTGCCGCGGGCTAGGAGCATACACAACAGTAGTTATCGCAGATCCTCAGGCACGTGGTGACTTGTGAGGCTGTGGTAGCTGGAGCGGGCGTCTGAGACCCTTAGAATCCAAAACTTGGTCTGCAGCTTTTTCAAGCAAATGCATGACACCTTGCAGTTTGCAAGAAAGCACTGCAGCAAATATGTTTCTAAGTAGAGTACAGCTATGTGTTACTCATACTCACTTGCATTTTCAAATATTCTGTTTCCTGTGCCATTTGGACACATTTCTAGCTGGATACATTTCTTTCTCTTTCTCATTTTTGAAATTCTGTCCAATGCCAAAAGTTTATTAGAGAATTAAATTCTTCTTCTTCTTTTTTTTTTTCTCTCTCTTCCTCTCTCTCTCTGTGTTTGCCTGACAGCGTTTTCCAACAGAGGATCATCTGATGATTCACAGGCACAAACATGAAATGACTTTGAAGTTTCCTTCAATAAAAACAGATAATATGTTATCAGGTAAGAAGACATGAATTGAAGAGTCAAGATAACTATTCAGATGATGTTGAAAGCATGACTCCTACTGGAAAGCTACTGGCAAAATACCTCCAGGATTGGTTTTAAAAGCCTCAGCTCCAATTAAATAACAAGTAGAGATGGAATAAGCTAGAATGCATATCTTTGGACAAAAGACAGCTGCCATTCTTGTGCCTTCCCACAGGTTTGGCATGAGAGAGGGAGAGAAATTGTTGAACCTCAGCCATGCTGGCAGCTCTATCGCTGACTCCCGTGTCAACATGCCAGTGAAATATAGGCACTTAAGAGCATGTCACTTGGGAGTCCAGCAG
Organism: Balearica regulorum gibbericeps; assembly: GCF_011004875.1. Lineage (NCBI taxonomy): Eukaryota > Metazoa > Chordata > Aves > Gruiformes > Gruidae > Balearica > Balearica regulorum. The sequence goes on along the minus strand of NC_046185.1, from coordinate 130,585,709 downwards.
TGAGCGTGTTAATGAAGTGCATGTGTACCGTTCCTATAAGACTCACTATTTTAAGTTTGACAGGCTCACTTCAGCAACTGTAACAGACCACATCGTATGAGCCACCTTTATGATGGCTCGAGACCTGCCCACTGTAAATAGCCGTAACCAGAAAGGTAAACCAGTGCATAATATCCAGTACTCTTTCCTCCTGAAGGTAACCATCTCTCTCTGCACTTTCCCCCATCATACACAGAGGTTATTTGGTATTAAGTGCAATTACATCCTTTAGTTTCTTATGTAGTTTTTTTTCTTACATAGTTTATTTGTACTCTTGTCTGAGTAACCACACATCGGTTGCTTGCTGGCATTCAGCGAGTGCTGGGTAAGGTCAAGTTAGCCTTAATCTTACCGCTTCTCTCCTCTCCTATTCCCTTTCCTATTGTATATTCCTTGGGCTTAATGGATTATTAAGAATAATATCACTAGGATTTTTCAGGTTTCAGAGTAATTGTAGAAAAAACTATGATGCAAATGTGTGTGTGGATGTTAACCAGTGTTTGATATTTATCTTTTGAAATAGGCTTCTTCAAGGTAAATTGCACCATTTTAGGTGCCAATATATCATGATTAAAGGGTCTCCAGCAGATGAACTCTTTTATAGATAAGCCTTTTCCATTTTTATGAAAATCATAATTGGGTAGCAATTGCTTGCAAATATTTGATTTAGGCTTTTTTTTTTGGGGGGGGGGGGTGTTGGTTGGGGGGGTGGACTTTAGGCACCAGTGAGAAATCAGACAGACCCTGTCCCAAATATAATTTATTTTCCTCTTACACTTGAAAATGCCATAGTGGACTAAGTTTAGAAAGGAACAGTACAGAGCGTGTTGAAGAGTAGGGCTTGTAAAGTGCCTGCATGCCAGCTATGCCCGCAGAATCCTGTGTTTGCAAGTACGAGTGAGAAAATGCTGCTCTTGCACTTGGCCATGTCCTCTGGCAGTGTAAGTGCTCAAAGTCATCTGCGCTGTGGGCATCCTGTGAAAGCGCTGGCTTTTGTTACAACTTTCTGTTTGGCAAGACTTTTGCTCGAGGGCAGTTTCTAAGCAGTCTATTCTGTCATCAGGAGTCCCCTGAACAGAGCAGCTCCATTTATGTTTGGTAACTTCTATGATTTAGTTGTCCTGCTCCTTCCAATGGGTTGCTTTCCCACGCAAAAAGCTTTAACTGGCTTCCACCACTACCACCAGTAGTGGGGCCTGTAGACCTACAGTTAGCCAGCTAAGTATATAGAAATGCAGAATTTTGTGGCCAGAAAGGCTCCAAGATAGCTTCTGAGGGATGTATTCTTTGTGCTTTGTGTATGACAATCCTCTATAGTAATGAAAGAGTAAAAAGCTGCATGTCTTCTCAAAGACTATGGCAAACATGCCTGATCAAAATGGCCTGGCAATCTGGTGCTGCTGTGTATGATTTTTCTTTTTTGTGTTCATTTGGTGGATTTGTTTGGCATTTTGCAATCCTTAGTTTGGAAGCATCATAGATCATCTACTCTCTGCAGGGAGACATTGAAAAATAGTTGTTTCATTACCCACCTAAACCCTGGGGAAATCTAAATACCTTAAAGTTTAAGATGTTTTATTCTTAGATTTCATAATGAAAAATTAATGATATATGGGGAAAAGAGGCAGACTTTTCTCTTAGACATTTGTCTTCATGTCTTCCTTCTTGTTTTTTGCATTTTTGCTTATTTAACTGTTTGGGGTATTTTGAAAAAAATGTTTCTATCACCAGTAGGTTCAAAGAATTGCAGCAGCAGCTGCCCTATAACAAGCCAGGTGCAGTGTTAGTGTATGGTGGTTTGGGGTTTTTTCCTCTTTTTAAGTTGCCTAGAAGTCAGGCTTCTTCCTTTTTTCTTGTATGTTGTATGCTATATTTTAATGTGTTGTAGTTGAATCAGTGTTTAATAAACAAGGTTCCGTGACAAGATTGAAACTATTGGTGCTATGCTGGTTTATCACGTATGTCGAGCCAAGAGCTTCCTTGTCACCAACTAGCTCCACTATATTTTCTTCCATTTTTTTCATGCTGTCTGAAGAACAACAAGTTTTATTAAATCCAGTGACTCTTGAACTAATTCAGAAACTCCAGGTACATACAGACACTAAATAGCTTTCTGTTCTCTAACAGTATAAATGGAAGGGAAGTTCACAAGTGATTCTTTTGTTGGATAATTTGACATGACAATCTTTTTTCTGTCTTTTTAATTTAATGTTATTTGTTCCTTTTTCTGTATGTATTTTATTTTTGTTTGTTAGAAAGCCTTGTTGTGAGTATGGATAGAGAGTCATTGACGGTTTCCATTTCCATCTTTCTTAGCCAAAAAAGAGCTGTCTGAGATAACACAGAATATCCTGTGTAAGTCTTGCATGTTAGTCATTATTGCAGGAAACTTTGTAGTTAGGCTGACTGAAATAGATGCCATCTCTGCTGTTGTGCTAACTAAATGCTGCGTTGCTTGGAAACTCTGTAGTTTGTTGTGTGTCAAAGCTTTTGTTGTTTTAACACCAAAATATTAATGTCCGTGGGACAGATTGTTCCCTCCAGGTAAGTACTAAGAGCCATGTAGAACTGAACTTTGGGAGCTGGGGACACTCAGATTCCTGTTGTATCAAATTTGGGAAGGGAAGGAGTGACACATTACCATCATTGGAGCGGGGAGGGGGGAAAGTCCTTCCAAAAGTGCTGCTAGCAGATGCAGGAGAGGCCAGGATTATCTATATAGAATCATAGAATCATTTAGGTTGGAAAAGACCTTTAAGATCATCAAGTCCAATCATTAACCTAACACTGCCAAGTCCACCACTAAACCACATCTTTAAGCCCCACATCTCCGTGTGTGTTTTAAATACCTCCAAGGATGGTGACTCAACTGCTTCCCTGGGCAGCCTGTTCCAGGGCTTGAAAACCCTTTTGGTGAAGAAATTTTTCCTGATGTCCAATCTAAACCTCCCCAGGCGCAACCTGAGGCCATTTTCACTTGTCCTTATTACTTGGGAGAAGAGACCAACACCCACCTGGCTACAACCTCCTTTGAGGTAGTTGTAAAGAGTGATAAGGTCTCCCCTCAGCCTCCTTTTCTCCAGGCTAAACAGCCCCAGTTCCCTCAGCTGCTCCTCATGAGACTTGTGCTATAGACCCTTCACCAGCTTCGTTGCTCTTTCTTCAAGAAAGAAACCTTGTTTCCTGATTCTATTTACTGAAATCCAATCCTCTAGATTTTTGGTGGTAAAGCCCACTGTAGTCTTCTCCAGATGAAAAAGGATGTGTGCTAAAGGTAGTGCAAATGTATTACTTTTCCCAGGTAATACCTGTGTCAGTGAAGTAACTTAGTTAATCCTTGGTTGGCCTATTTTTTTTCTCCTCATGTTTTATACAGGGAGGTGTTATCTAGGCATGAATTTTGTGGAGTGCAAAATGATTTAAGGAAAAATAATTTTGTTTGATTTCTTTTTGCTTCTGTGTCCCTTTCTTTACCAAATAATGAACTGAAAAGTCTTCTAAAATTCAACTGGCCAGGTTCTGAGCAACCAGAAGAGATCAAAGATGTGTTATACCCAGTATACGTGCCCCCACAGAATGTCCAACCAGTGCTTTAAACAGCATGTCTTTTTAAGCAGTAAAGCTCTTGGGAGCCCTCAGCTGTGAGGGCAGTTCCCCCAGGTACAACTGGGGGCACCTCTTCCTCCTCTTCTCTTCCATCACCTGCTTGAGGTGTTGTGACCTTGAGCTTCTTGGTGCACTTGGGAAGTAACCTGCCAAATCAATAAAGAAACCATCTTGAATTTCTCAGGACATTCCTCTTTCCTTGTGGCTGTTTGATGGGCAGCCCTTCAAGTTTCAGTGCTAGCCCTATTACTCTGACTTTGTTATCATTGTGTGAAAGTATAACATGGGTAAGTATATAACTTCAGCAGAGCCCACAGCTGAACAAGCCAAGTGCCTGTTATTACTGCACATCAGACTAAACATTTTTGTTTTTTTAAAGAAGGATGAAGAATCAAGTTACACACTTTGGAGCTGTGCTGTTAGCTATCTCTTACTGAATCTGATTTTTTTTTTTTTTTTTTCAAAATGAAAGCTTGTTTCACATAACTGTCCTTTGGTTCTCCAGTTTTTTCTTAACTGGTATCATGCTTTAAAGTTTTCATTAGTGTTTTAAGGGATGAAACTCTAGGATTCAAGGTAGTTTTACAAAATGCATTCAAATAAACTCTCTATACAGCAAGCTAATGTGGCATTTCCTGAGCTGGTTTCTTTGAAAGCAATATATTGAGACTGAGTGTCCCTTCTGAAACTATTATTTCAGTAATTACCAAAAAAAACCCCCAAACAAAACAACAGCAACAACAAAATTTGCGTAGCCAAACATAATGAATATATAATAGGATCTCTTTACCGAAGACTTCACATTTCCCATTGCCTTAGAGCATGTATTTTTCAATTAGTCTGGAGAATCAGGCATCACTCCAGATATTGAGGACAGGTTTTCAAAATGGTTGGCAGCAAAAATATATTCAGTATATCAGGTTCTGGTCAGAATCTGATTGCTGAGTGCTTCTGAAATCCTCTCCTGTAAGATACAGTAGGTTAACTTGGGATCTGCACAGGTGAGACCATTTGATCTTGCTCTGGGGCTTTTATGTTGTCCACTTAACATTTTTTGAGGTTTATTTAAACTTAATGTTTCTTGCAGCCTTTCTGGCCATGACTGTGTTGTCAGAAAGGCTGATTATTCACCTGAGTCATAGGCTGAATGAAATCTTTATTGCCCAGTTTGAAGTTTGACAGGTTCTGCGTTCAACCTGCTGGTAAAGGTGAGATAGAAATAACTTCCTAAATAATTGTCAGTCCACCTGTGAAGTGACGGGTAGCTAGAGGTAGAGGCCTCAAAACATAGTAAGCTAGTTTTGGCAGCATTTAGGGATGGAAAGATTTTACATGCTGAACAACATGACTGGGTTGGGATGGCTGGTCAGTATAATAGCCAGATACCTAGGGTTAACACAGACAGACCTGCGCTGCCCAGTTCAAAATGCAGTTTGGGACATTAAAAGCCTGGGTTGTGTGGCGAACCACGTGCCTGCAGGACGGCTTCCTATAGTAGTGTGTGTCCTCAGCAGGAATGCTGAGAGTGGTGCTAGCTCTGTCTGAGTTTTGGTCCAGATGGGTCTGGCACATCCGGTTGCTGAAGTACAACAAATCAGAGCCCTGTTCTCAGTGAGCCTGCAATAGTTGTGGGCGCTGGTGATAGCAACAAAAGGTTTGTTTGTACCAACAAGGAACAGTGAGGTCAGGCACAAGCTGTTGGAACTATTAATGCATTTTTAAGTGCTGAGAATTGGGAATATTTTATTAATTCTGCGAGACCTGAATATGTAACTTATGCTAGGGTCTCCTTTGGAATACTGTTCCCAAGTAAAACACAAAGGCTTGCCTAATCTAGGTGAAATAATTACTGTGGTGTTGAGAGTAGTATCTTCTACTAGTTTGCCCACCTCCCAAGGGAGAGCTGGTGTTTTGCAGAGGCAAAATAGTTGGTTGCGTCAGGAGCAAAGAAAGCCCACTGGACTTGGTAGCCCTCCAGTCCTGAAACCACCAAGTGCAGTGTATATGCAATGTAACTACTATACTATGTAAAGTCTCAGTGTTTTAAAGTCTGGATCTTTATCAGTTCTGCTCTCGTACAAACACAGGTTTTGTAGACTTCTAGTTTCTGTGAATGTCGAAGGATGAAGCATTGTAAGGTAGAAAGGTAGCTCTTGTTTTACATCTGGCTGAGCTGGCTTCCAGAAGGTCCGTGGATGGAGTTTAGGCTGGGTGGTTGGTGGTGTTCCCTCCATGACTGGGAAGGGGGCTGTCTGTTTTAACAAAGTCATCTTGTGAATTCCTGCCAGTCTGATTTCTGGATCACAGAAACTACAGTAACCATATGGGGAGACTGAGGCAGTCATTTAAGATCACCGTGTCAATATGTAGGTGGTGTAAATAGTGTTGTTAATCTATCAGTTTTGATACTTTTAGATAATAAAGTAGGTAATTCGAAAGATCAACTGTAGGCAACATATTTGATATCTCAGACTGCTTGTGGTGCAGAAGATACACTTTCAGCATGTGCAGAGACACGCCGATGAGGCCTTTGTGCATTTGAAGTCACATTTTTGCTCTGGGTTGCTTGTTTTCACTGTTAAAATGTATTTACTTCAATGAGATAACTTTTTTTTGGGTCTGTCTAACATTCATGGAATAGATGGTGAACAGATGGAGAACTTCAGCTGCATGTGCCTGATCACCACCTTGTTGCCCATTAAGTTGCCTCTGACCTAATGTAGCCTGTTGTAGTAATGCCTGATTTCTGGATCAGCTGCATACCTTGATGGAAAATATCAAGACCTTATCTAAGTTAGTGTATTCTCTTCTGCCCTGCCCCCCAAATTCTGGGCTCAAGCACCTCTGAAAAAAAACCTTAGTTTTTTTTCATTTTAGTAAAAGTGATGCCATCAACTTCTGTATGAAACCCTAATTTCTCATCTTGGTCATGCAATTGATATCTTGCTTATTTGATATGGATATACCACTTCTGAAAATAAAACATTTCCTGTGTTTACCTCACATTCAAATAGTAACAGGCACTTCATGTTCATGAAGGCTTGGCAACTATGATCTTTGTTTTTCTACAAAGCAATCATGTTGTTCACTAAAGTAATACTAAATCCTTTTTGGGAATAAAATCTATTTCTCCTGCTTTTTAGTGCACTTCATTTCCAGTGCAAACTCCAGTCCAAGGGCCAAAGACAACCTTGGTGTAAATCTACTGAGCTAGAGATTAGTTTGGCACTACTTATTTAGGATATGGACCTGTAAAGTGCTGAGTGTCCTCAGCTCCCATCAATGTCAGCACCTCATTGACTCGGCTCCTTGTGCTGAGTTCTTGCAAGATTCTTGGAAAGTCTTGTGTTTCTGACTCCGATAATACAGTAGTTAGCTGTGAAAACTAATAGATAAATATGTGTGCATTCCCAAACACTTGAGTTTTGTTTCCTTTAAGGTCACAAGTAGAATGCTCGAGCCAAAAGAAATAAAGCAGAATTTTAACATTAAGGACTTGCTTGTTATGTTACATCAATATGTTCCATCAGAAATATAAATGCAAACGAATGTGTTTGCCCTTGGATTACTTGAGAAGGTCAAACCTCTAGGGCCACACCTGATACAGGTGGAAATTGGCTTCAACTGGCTTTATATTGGAGGAGGCTGATCCTCCCCATTAGTTTCCAAGTGAAAACAGCATTTCCTTTTGTATGCATTGCTTTTGTGCTGCCTTATGTTTAGGGATTGCTGGGTGTTTCTATGCTGACCATGTAAAGTTCATTGTGTCTGGTAACTGTTCCCTGTAAGGGGGAAGTATCAGCACTTGATGTATCTTAGCTAGGTGCAAGAAACCAAATTTTTCTTCCAGAACTCACTGAAGTGGGAAGTTTTTTTTCTTAGGGCAGAATTGGCCCAATATGGGTAACTGGGATTAGTACGACAGAGTTTTCATTCTTTAAAGAATGAATTTCAAACAATAGGGTGGTTGTCAATGACTATGCAGAAGATTGTTTTTGAAGACAGTGAGTCCAGTCTTTCCATAAAATTAGGTACAAAGCAGCTTCAGCTGGAATGTGGGCTTGGGAAGAAGAAACTAATATGCAAGAGAGGATATTTTTTTTTTTTAATGTGTGTAATGCTGATAGGACCATACGGACTCTCCCCTGCTTTTGCTAATAAAGTTCTTTATTGTAATTTTGAGGGGGAGATGGGGAAGCTGAGGTGGAAGAGTTAAGAACTCGCCTTGAAATGAATGGAGGTGCCTCAGAGCTGACCTTTGAGGAGTCTTTGATTCCCAAGTTTCAGCTTGATTTTTCACTTCCTGAAGAAGTACAGTTCACAGGGCATTTACCTCGTCTGTCTTGCAGGTTTTTGAAAAGGTGGCTGAAAACCTTGTACCTTCTTGAGCCCTTCCTGCCTGTGGCATTAAAGAGAATCCTGTCCTTCCGCAAGTTATTTCTGAGAGGGCAAAATTCCTAGAGATGAAGGCATGCATTGAAAATCTTTTGACTCTGAATCTCATGGTTTATATGTATTATCAACACTTTTAGGTATAAACCACACAGGGTCGCTTCTTTGTGGTCAAAGTTTAACATTTCGTAGCTTTTCTAAATGTTGTTTCGCTCCTTCTTCAAAAATTTTGTTAGAAGCAGAACTTCTTGCTGTGGCTAAGCTCATGTGTTTTCCAAAGTATGTGTATGTTTGAGGTGGTTTTCAAGCACTTGAAGGCGTTAACTAGTCTGTATCTGCAGCAGTTACCTGTGTGCCGTGGTGTAAATGTGCATTATGATCTGCACTGCGCGTTGGTTTGCATGCACCTACTACCGGAGGCTTATAAACGGTTATAATGACCATTTGCACGCGTTAAGGATATGCACTTGTGTTATGTGCCCTGTGAAAATCCGGCCTCTTGTCTTCCGTGTTGAATGACAACTGCTGCCTGTTTTCAGACACTGTTGGCAACCGCTGCCTGCCTGCAGTCCATACTGTTGAAATTCAGTGCTATGTGGTTTGTTTTTAATGATGGTGCGGTAGGGCTGGGAAGGCATGGAGAGGTTAGCTAGAACCTCTCTTTTCCTGGATGACTATTGAACTGTCTCCCTCTCCTTTTAATAACCAAATATCAATGCTCACTTTTTGTCATATTCTCAGATCAGACTCCTACACCAACACGCTTTCTGAAGAACTGTGAGGAAGTGGGCCTCTTCAACGACATTGATTGCTCCCTAGAGCACGAGTTTAGGAAGGCACAAGAAGAAGAGAACAACAAAAGGGTGAGTGTGAGCACCCTGAACCCTTCCTCCTCCCTTTGGTTCCTTGAAACGTTAAAGGACGCTGTGTGAAAGCAGATAGTAGCTGCTAGTAACCTTTTGGTTAGAAACTAGGTGGCACTGTAAGTTGTGACATGCTTTTTTAAAGTATTGAAACAGTTGGCAAAAAACCCCAACCCCAAACCAACAAAAAAACAGCATTAAATTTCTAAAAGTGTGTAACTGTGTTTGCCAGGGTTTGATTCCAAGTCTCTGCTTTTAAGTAAACTATAATACAAACCACACACCTCTTGAGGGAGAGGCTTGGGAAAAGTATATCATCTTTGAAGTAAGGATTGCAAACTTGCTTAAATACATTACAGGGAAATGTGGATTATGAGGAGACATTTACTTTACACAAAAAAATCTCTCATTTTGCTCTTTTCTCTGCAACGCGATGTGCCCCTGGATTTATTTGTCATAGTTATCACTTTTATCGTGTTTCTGTATTTCTCATAAAGTATTCATGCTGAAGGGGGAAACTTCAACTTGTAATACCTAGTAGATAACATATCACATTTCCAATTAGTATTCTTTTAGTCTCAGTATTTGTAAGTTTAGGTTGAATTATATAGGCCACTTTGTATGGAGCTAAGTGTACTCCTGTGCCCAAAGATTGTTAGAGTGTTTTGAGGGATCCTAAAGAGCTGTTAAAATTTTCAAGGAATTGTAAAAGTGCTTAATGCACTACAGAGGCCAGCAAGAGGTAATGCATGAAATTTTAACTTTTCAAATAAGCATCCAAAGTTCTGGTTGCTTTTGAGAACTAAAACACATGAGTAATGTGGGGTTTCCTATAGGAGCATATTGCTCCCTGCAGCCCTCCAACAACCTGCCCAGTGCCTCCCCTTCACAATGTTCCCTTTTGTGCCCCTGTTTTCCTCTCTCCCATTTCTGCAGCTCTCGGAATTCTTAGGTAATGTATCCCCCCGCCATAGGAGTTCCCCAGTTATTGAACACTTTGTTATTTGGCTTAGTTCTCACGGTAATCTCTATGTGTCTAATTTGAACATTAACCGGCACCGAAGACTACAAGTAGGAAAAGGTGGCCCCGAAGCAGCTATGGTGTTACAGCCAGAGGGCACTTCTCCTTAGCTTGCCTCAGCATTATTTTGCCTTTCAGAGTATCTGTGCCTCCAATTGCAAGGGCTTCCTCTATAGGTGCTGTTTCTTATAGCTGCTGTATTATGTCATTTGCTTTGCCTGTTGGTGATTGCTGTTCAACTCAAAATTCATACATGCAAGGCGCATGTGTTGCTGCTGGGGCTCGTGAAATCTGGAGGTAGCAGTGTTTAGGGATCTTGAGGTCTGCAAAGTAAAGGCCCAAGAGGGATTGTTGGAAAAAAGAGGCGATGCTGACTGCTGAGGTGAAGAACAGGAGACAAGGCATGTAGCAAGAAGATGGGGAGTCTAGGAGTGGTTTGGTTTTGGCTTATAGGGAAGGGAGTCTAGGGATGGTTTATTTGTCCCTCATAAGGAAAGAGACTGGGACAAACAGAGGAGAAGAGAGAGGCTGCGGCATGGTATGCTGAGCAAGGAAAATGAGTGTCCAAATGTAAGAGAGTCCAAGTTTTGGTCAATGATTGGGAAAATAGCCCAGACTGACCCTCACAGTTTTGTGTGCAGGAAGAATGCTAGGAAACAGCCACGTAATGAGATAAACGTGTCTAATTTTAGATTTAATTTGTTAATACTTTGTTTCTTGTGTGCTGCAGAGGGGAGAGTTGGCCAAAATCAAGGAGAACATTTCTGTACAGTCCTCTTCTTTGTGAATTAGAGGATTCCTAAGCGGTTCTTTCTGTTTGGTGTTTATTTTGCAGGAGTAGGCGATGAGGAGAAATCTACTGATGTGGACTTCTGTGCAGTTAGCCACAGATTGCAGTGCTTGATGTTGCAGAGTCCATTTCAGCTCACAAGGGGTAGTTGCACAGTCTGATTAAAACCTAGACAAGGGCATCAGGTTACCTGATAATACCAGTTGTTTAACGGCCTCTGGATGTCTTATTCTGCTCTCCTCCTCTCAACCCCTGCAGCTGCCATTGGTGATCTCTAGGGAGCAGTGATGGGGGGAGGAGGAAATAATTTAAAAAAAAAAAAAAAAAGAAAGGAAAAGTCCCACTAGCTAGCTAACCTGTAACATTTGCTCTGTGTTTCCAATTAGTCTGCTGTATGTTCATTCTTACATTACCAACTGACTGTCAGATAGGAATCTGAAGCGGGCCCCAGTAGGGCTTTACGCAAATGCAAGAGACAAAGGCCATGGCAGAAAGGGACTTCTCTGGCTGCAGCTATTGCTAACGAAATGCTTCTAACAGCCTGTCCATGGAATATGAGTGCAATGTAGTGCTGTCCTAGTGGACCTACCAACACTTGGAGACTAAGACTAGCTGCATGGAAATCTTACTCACGGCTCAAAAAAGTCTTCCAAAAATATTTTTGGTTGTCTTAATTTCTCTGGACTCTGAAAGAAATAGTTTTGTTTATTTTAGTATATCACTGTGGCTTAGCACACAGCTTGACAGTGAAATCTTGTAAGAGAAAAACCCTTTTTTTTGTTCTCCCCCCCCCCCCGAGAGTCATAATTTCAAAACTCAAAGAATAAAGTCCAATTAGCTGCATTCATCCTTTTTTTTTTTTTTTTTTCCCCCTCCCTCTTCCGAGTGGGAGCCCATGGATAATCCATGGGAATTTGTTGTGATTAAGCTGGTTATGTGGAATGGTGACATTCCAAATTAGCTGTGAAGCGCTGAATACACAGTTTTAGGAACGCTGTGTGTACCCTTTTTGGAAAGATAGTATTGAGGGGAAGGTACTTGCATTAATATATCCCAGCTGCTTATCCAGGGACAAATCTCTTGCTATCTTTCTGCCATAGTTGCTCATGTGTAAAATGGGAGGAGTGTCTCTTTCTGCTTTCCATGCTTGATAGGTCTTATGACTGTAAGCTCATCTATCAAGGACTATCTCTTAAAGTATACTTGGGCGATGCCTTTGCTTGGGGACTCAGTGGAGTCAAGTAATAATAATGATAGTGACCTCCAGGGCCTGAACTGGAATAAGAAAAGTTAAGTTATAAATGGAAGTGAGAGTGTCAGTTTGTCTTGGCTTCGCTGTTGCTTATACCATCAAATATTAGCTATAAGTCTCTGCCTGAGAAAGGCCTGCTCCTTAAATGCAAAGAATGCTCTAGATCACCAATAAGCGGATTGATAAGCATATGAGGAAGATGCACTTTGCATCCTCTTGACCGCACTCTTCCTGACACAAACATCCTACCTGTCAAATTCATCAACAACATTTGCACAAGTAAAAGTGTACCTATACTATATATCCACTTGGAAAAGTGTAACTACTGAAGGTTTTAGGAGCTTGAGGCAGGCAGCAATTGACAGCTCTGCCCCAGACAAAATTTGCAACCCAAACAAGGCAGGCAGTGCTGGCAGATCAGATGACCATCTTAGCCTACTAGCTGCAGGTTTTAGGTTTACACTGCTCAGAGCATTAAGTATCCACAGCATTTGTAATGGGTTATACTTGCAAACATATGACCTTTGCTGCTACTGGATAGGCCCTGCTGTTGCATCTTGTTTTGAGCATTAAGGTTGAATCTGAGGGAATAACATCAAAGATGGGAAGAGTCAGGACAACTAATTGGACCTGCTTCATTAAAATGCATCTTGTCTGACCTTCCTGCATGAAATGATAAAGAGTGGAAATATGCTTAGTGTGGCATGTGGAGTACTACATCAAGTAGTATTTAGAAATAGCGAGTTGACTATTTTCAAGATGAGGGTGTTTTTAAAATCGTGTTCTGCTTATTCTAGAATTTGGATGCATAACTTCCTAAGGCTTATCCTGCAGTTTTGAAATCTTCTAAGCAGTGCTCAGTGCTGCCAGGTCATATGTAAACTATGCAAATGAGGCAGGGAAACAGCTGTTCCCAGCTACACCTTGGTTTTAATGTGGGTTATTCAGTGTCAGTTGAGGAAGCTCACAGGCAGCAGCTCCTCTACATGGCTTAATATTCCTGTTCTAAGTACACTATGGCACCGCAGACACCTCACTGCTGGAAAAGTATCAGCGAATTGAAGTAGGCCAGTGAAGGAAAAACCCCACCAACCAAACAAAAAACAATGACAGGGCATTTGGTGGTTGAATAGGCGCAGTCTACGGAGTGATTTAAAAGTCTGAATATTCAGTTTAGTTGTGTTAAGCAAGGGATGATGCTACAGCCTGATACATATTTGAACAGCATAAATCTGGTTTGTATCATCTCCTGTGTTCTCCTTCTATGTTGTATGTACTGGGATAGATGTCTGTCTGTCAACATAAGAAGGTAGATAAAATGCACTGGTCTGATTTTTATACATATATATATACACACACACATCACTTCACCATTTCCTACTGAACTCAGATCCTCTCTGATCTCTAGAAGAGAATTCTTGCAAATATTTGCTGAATGTCATAGCTCTGTGCTGTAGCCCATGAGTATGGGGAGGATGATCTAATTCAAGACAAGCTGGAAATGACAGAATGTGTCTTTTGAGCAGGTATAGTTTGGTGGAAAATACCACTTAATTTCCATACTTTGTTTAAATTTTATGCAGTGTATACCTGGCCCAGAGGTTTTCCACTCTGCCTTCTGAAAGGTAGGCGGACAGAAAAGAAAGTGATGTGTATTGCTTGATTAAAGTATTTTTTTGAAAGGAAACCTCTTACTTTGCAACAAGGCGATAAAAAGTAAACACCAAATGAGTAGCCCTAAATTTGATGGAATAAGAATGTCTAATAAGCATTTCTTGCGTTGCACAAACTTGGTGGGCTTTGCTGCTGTTTTTTCTTTTTTTGAGATTTATTTCAACTTAAGGACCAAACTAACTAACCAACGAACCAAAAAAGGGCATGATCCTGTTCACTCATGTCAATGGCAGGAGAAACAGGCCTTGGGAGACAAGCTAGTCATCTGGAGCAGATGCCATTTTGAAGTCTTCTGACTTTTCCAGTAGGAGAAGTTGCAAGAGCTGTGTTCATCAGATAGAAGAAAACACGTTATATCTTGCATATATATAGATAGATCTTGTGTATCATTCCATCAAAGCAGAAAGTTCACTCCCACATTTAATCATTGACAAAACAGTAGCTGAAACTAGCAGTGCAGTAAAAGTTGTCCCTTAGACAGGAAAGGGTGATATTACAATAATATGGTACCCATATATGACAAAAAAAACCCATCTGTATCTTGATAAATCTTGTTGTTGTATAAATGTTTGGCTTGTAGAGGCCTATATTGATACATATAGTAATGTTGGCAATGCACTGGGTTGGTGGAAGATAAGAATAGAGGTGAAGGGTTCGTTATGGTGGTTGGCTTGGCTGATGGACTACAAACTCCACACTGGCCATTTATGAAAAACAGCTACCCTCACTCACCAGACTCTTTCCCCCCACATGATTAATGAGCAGCACAGAGCCATGTTTCAAGGATATGTGTACATTTTTTTGTCCAGTTTTCTGGTAATGCAGGACAGGAGATTTGCAGATTCATTTCCTTTTAAGCATGGCCTTGTGGTAGGTGGTGTCAACACTGCAGTGCGCTGGTGTAGAACAGTATGGGTTCTGAGTGTGTGCCCTGCCTCTTCAGCAATCATGTTAGCTCCATTCTTCCCTTGTGGATACTCTGAAACCCCAGTGGGGTCATTGAGAAGAACAGTGTGCTGGTAGACATTTCAGAGGCAAGTGCTTTGAAACAGCTGAATTTTACTCATGAAGTAATACAAACCAACAAACTCATAAGCCTGTTCCTGGAGCGCTTTTGACTCATTGACTGACAGTCAGCAGAAGTAAGCAAAGACCTATGTTTAAATGCTTACTATTTTGATTTTTTTTTTAAATTATGCAATCATGAATACACATATATACATTCTCTTTGCATTTGTCTAAACATGGTGTAAGAAAGTCCAAATTTTTTCAAGTCAAAGGTCCCTCTGATGACTTATTCTCCCACTCAGATTGACTATCTTATATGGTGGGTATGTTATAGCAGACAGAAAATAATACTAGGGATGATACATATATTACTGTACTACTTAAGGGCCAGGGTACCATTGTAGGTATTGTAATAACTTCAGGCTGTTACTTTATCAATCAGTTAAACTGTTGTCAAGGTGACAGCTCAAAACTCTTAAGTTCAAACTTCGAAATATCACCCCACATTCAAATATAGTTCCTATGTACTAAATAATAATAAATAAACGTGGGATGATGTGAGCATCTTCATAGCATTTCTTCTGAGTGATGCATTAAGGTATCGTAAATATACATTATAACTCTGTATCAGAATGTTTCTAGTCTGTTATTCTGAGTTTTCAATTGCATTACTTGCATCAGGTTATTGATCTTCTTTATGGGCTCACTGTTGGTTTATAAGCCATCCTTTTTCTTAATAATTAACTTTTGCAGCATTCTTATGGAGAAGGAAAATGCTTTGTCTCTTATTTTCTAAGGAAAAACAGATTGCAGAAGACATTGTTTTCCAAAGCTCCTTCGTCATGAGGCACCAAGTACTTGAAGGAATCACAGACAGGGAATGAGAATTGCAGGGGAGCTGGGTCCTCTCCACCGTTCTGCCAAGCAAGCAGCTTTCCGTTTCTTTTGGTTCCTAAATATCTTTAGCAGTGTAGCCCCAAAAGATTGATAGACATCTTCAAAGGCATTTTGGTGCCTTCCTCTCACTGAAATAAAGCAGGAGCAAATCAGTGAGCTACCATAAAGGATCTGGGCTCAAGTGACATGCTAAAAATTGCACAGGAAGTCTGTGGCAGAGCCTCGGATTGATTCCATATCTCCTCAGTCTCAGCATAGGGCATCCCACAAACCATGTGTGTTAAAGATTTATCAGCTGTTGTTCAGTGTTGCTAAAGACAGGAAGAATGCTCTCCTCCTCTCTCCAGATGGGTAGGCTTGCTGAATTTTAACTACTTTTCTTAACTTGCAGAGCTTTCATGGTAGACACGGGGTGGTAGATTATATTTTATAGGGCAATTCTGCAGTTCGTGCTTTAGTCCTGTGACTTTGTGAGTCTGGTTTCGAGCATGTATCTATGTCCAGACACTTATTCCAGGCACTTAGTCACCACACTGAACTGTGTTACAAAAGGGACGCTTTCTGCATAACAGTGCAGAAAAACTGTCAAGGCAACAGAGTTCACAACATGACCTTGCAAAAATATCCAGAGGAATAGGCTTTAACTTAGGCTTGCTGCTGTCAGTACATCTTATCTTCTGCTGGCAGGCAGGTCTGTCTTATCTTCTTCTGTTGCAATGGACTGTGTTTGAATGGATTTATGGATTTAGATCCTCATACTCTGAGAGAAGACCTGAACGTTTTTCCAGCAGTAAGTGCCTATACAATGCAGAAAGGCAATTCTTGCGGGCATACGTTTTTGATAGAGCTAAACCTCCCTAACCATAATCCTTCCATGTTCTTCAGAATTCCAGCTGATGAATCATCCTGCAGAGCTCAGTCAGGACAGTCCACTTTCCTTCTGCTTCTTATTGTCTCAGTCCCAAAGAAGTTGAGTCACCCTCTTGTAATGTTTGGGTTTTTGTTGTGTTTTGTATATTTTGGCTACCCCCAAAAAAGGAGGCCTGCCTGATTTCATTCTGACATTTCTTTCACAACAACATGGCATAGTTGTGCATTTTGCCTTGGTCTTCCTATGAATGTTTTTAATGGCACAGCTTGCTTTTTACCGGTTCAGATTTCTGCAGCATAGACCGGATGGCACATGATGAAGGGATAAACCTTCCCTGTAGTGGCATTTTTATAAGTCTATCTCTTAGGTAAAGCCCCTAAATCTTGGCAATCTCTTTAGAGCATATGCTCTGCTATTAAACACGAGCTCTTTGCTCCCCAGAGTGGACCGCAGCCTATATGGTTGGGTAGGTAATAAGATACTGCTGATATATTTCAGAGCAAGGTGCACTTTTACTTTATTTATGAAGATAGACATGCTGGTCGAGGGCTTAATCACAGCTGATAAATCATTTTACGAAAACCTATTAGAACCATATGCTGATTCTTTGTATTAATATGGTGTCTGTTTCTAGTCTAATAAGGCAGGGTCTCTTCCCCCTCTCCCTTCCCCCTGCCTGGTGTGTGAACTATTTATCTGTTTAAGTGATATCGCTTGCTTGGGGGCATTTCCCTCTTTAAGAGGTATCGTTAATAAAGCAAGGTGAACGGAGAAGAGAGGGATTCTCGCTCTCCAGAGTGAGTGAAGCTGCGTGTTTTCGGTCACCTTTGTTGAGATGGAATTGCAGAGCAAAGGTCCAAAAGCTGAGATGAGGAAACCTATCGGTTAAAGACTGGAGAACCACGGCGTGGCCTTCATGGCAGCATAAGGTTGTCATTTTGGCCCAGGTGGTTACAATCCCCGAGCCCGAGAGCTGCGAGGGGGTGGGTATGCTGACATTTCGGTTACCTCACCTTTCCCTCACTCCGAGAGGGCTGCTGCGGGAACAGGTTCCACGGCCATCTAATGAGATCCACATTGGTGAAGTTATTCCGTGCCAAGTCCTATTTATCATTAATTGGTGGGTTCGCTTGCAGATCTTTCCTATTATTTGCTGATTATACCCCTACACGTTTTATTATCATGCCAAAATTCAAATGCTAATAATTTCTTGATTTATTGTTTGTTTATAAATCTGTCTACTGCCTAAATAGACGTAGTTAGAAGATTTCAAAACAGCAACAGTTCTTACGCTGACTGGGTTTCTTTCACGTTTTGCACATGGCAGTCGTCTATTTATAAATCTCCGTAGGGACTCCTAAACCTTTACAGTTGGGTTCCTCCCACCACTTCAGCCCCTTTTCTCCCTTGCTCCCTCAGGGCAAGTCTTGGTTTTTTGGCATAAAGACAATGATGGTGATTGTTACGTGGAGAAAATGTCCACAAGCTATGAACCGTGGGTAAGGATTTTTAATTTGTACCTCAAGCAAAATAAATTGGAAATTAGAGACATCCATGAAAATAAGGGTAATTTCACCATAAGGTAGGAGATCCTGATCTGAGTTGCTGGTATTCTTTAGTCTTACAAAACGTGAAACCGAAAAACTGAAAACTCACTTTACACCAGTTGTGTGCACTCTGTAGCATGACCTGTTTCCAGTACTGTACAAAATTACTGTATTTCTAAAAGCCCCCAAACCTGACTGTTAAATCTGAAGTACTTCAGAGTAACAAAAGGAATAGTGGAAAAAAGAAAGAAGCCAGAGCAACCAAGCACATGCCATGGCAGTTAATGAATGCTACAGTTGGATGTACAGCCTCATACATCTCAGGGGTGGTTCCATTGACTTCAATGGAATTTAAATTTTTAGCCTATTACAACTATGCAAAGATCTGAAGGGAGAAAAGCCTTTGCTCAGAGACTAGAAAAAACCCCAAAAACTGTGGTCATGAAGTGACGTGAAGTATCTGGGTACTTGTTGATGTCCTGATAATACGTAAATATAGGGACTTTTAAAAACCATACTAGGGAGCAAAACCACGTAAATTTTAACTGTTTCCTTATTCTAGTTTCTCTCTCACATGCTTCTCTACAGAAGTTGCCAAGTCCACTCTTATCAAATAAATACCAGCTTGCTTTCTTCCCTGAAATGTGAGTAAACTGCGTGTGGCTCGTTCTGATCCCTGGGAAGGGAAAAGACATCAGTTCGCCATGTGAATGTACATGTCAAAGTGCAGCTCTGCCAGCCAGTCTGGGGCTGGGTGGGGAGAGACACGGGGAGAATGAACTCAGTGTTACAAACCGTCTCTTTTGAATTTCTACAACCTATTAGTCACAGCAAGCTGCCCTTATTGATTTTGGTAAGAGAGGTCACTTTTAATCCTCTAAAGTGGAGAGAGCTGCATGCACTCTCCATAGCATGACATTAAAATTGACACAGCTCTGCATCACTTCTATGAAAATGCCCTAAACTTAGATGGATTATTGCCTTGCCTTTCAATGGATACAAGCTGCTAAACAGAGCACGCTAACTTAGATTAGGTGTAAAAGCTTCAAAATACTTGATAAGGAAAGCACAGCCCAAAAAAGCTGGAAAATACGTGCGCGCGCTAAAACAGCTGCCCCTGCAGGAATAGGCTATTAGTCTTAAGAAACTTTATTTTCTCCTTTTTTAAAAATTAAAAAATCAACACAGAGGAGTTGAGATTATCATATAAAAGAACAAACAAAAGCTGACCTTACCCTAAGATTAGGAGGAAAGCTTTATTCTGGCTGATGGCCCTTGCTAGTTTTGTTTATGTTCTTTAGAGAACTAAATCTTTGAATACAATTAGAATAGTCTGACTTGAATCTGAAGTGTGCCTCAAAATAAACAGCAGAGGTGAATTCTCAGCAGTTTTCTTTTCATCTTTGTTATCCCTGCCCTGACCCGTTTTTCCTGCCTAATGATCATTTGTGGCATACTATTATTAAGAGAAATCTTCTTGATGGAAAAATGTGCTTAATGGGGATAGGAAAATTGTTGTGAGCCTGGAGAAGGTTTTTTTTTTTTTCCTTTTGGAATTCCAGAAAATGACTGTTTCCTCTTTTGATTTTATGCTAGATTTTATTTGGAAATTTGTTTTCTGAAGGTCTCACTGATTTTTCTGTGAGTCTCAGTATAAATGTACAATGTAATGTTTAGGGAAATTTCTTGGCTTGTCATGTAAGCCTTGTGTTCTCCCTTTTCATTAGTTGTAGCTTGCTTCAGTATTTCTTATTAAAGGTTAGAAATTCCCTTTCTAAGTAAGACATCTGCAAAAGGAACTGCAGTAAAAAAAGCATTAAAGCACAATGTTAAACTTTAAGCCTGTAAGTGTAACGTGTGTGATGATGGAGGTGCTTGACTTCCATGCCATAGCACCTTTCAATAAGCTAAAAGTACTCTACAGTTGTTAGTTGAGTAGGTCTCACCTCCTTCTCAACAGAGATTAAAGTATGTGTGTGTCTGTGTGGGCAGCGTGGCATCCGCTCCTACATTAAGAGAGATTTGCTCTTCCTCCTCTTCCTCCCTCACCTGTTTGTGGACTTAGGAAGACACAGGGAAATTCAAAGTAGGCAGAGAAAGGCAGCTGGCCTTTGGCTTCACCACTCGCAATAAGAAATGGTGCGGTGGTGGCACCTGGGAGAAAAGGTAAAAGATGCCCCATCTGCGGCTTGAGTGTGCTTCTATCTGGCTGTTTAATTTTGCCCCAGTACTACTTTTTCTTTCCCTATCATCAAGGGAAAAAGAAACATAAGATATATTGCCTTCTTCCTTCTTTGTGTTGGAAGAGTCTTCCCTGATGTTCGAACACTGTATGGGATAGAGGCGGGAGAAAGGAGATGATGGGAAAATACGGGCTGATGAAGGGAAGAGAGGAATGAAAGGAAGAAAAGTACCTTTTGCTTTTAGTTATAGAAAGGATTTATCCCCTTGTTGGGGAAAATGGAAAGGAATGTTCACATGGAAGAAGAGGAAAAGCAATGTTAATCAGACATGGAGAAAGCTGAGGGGTACCATGAGGCTGTACAAGGGAAGGAGAAAGATGAAAGAAAGAACGAACAGCACTCTATGAGGCAGACATTAAAAAGGCAGTTCTTTGTTTTCTGAGAATTGGCATATTAAAATGTTCTTGTGATGTACTTGTTAGCAGAATTGCATGAACAGAGATAGAGTAGTGTGAGAAGTATAATTTCCTTTTCTCTCCCCCTCGCCCTCACCAGAAAAAAAATAAAAGAAAAAAATGAAACTTTGCTTCAAGGAAATTGAGTTTGTTTCTCCACTTAATGTTGAATTGAGATGTCAAGGGATGTGGCTGTACAAGAGTAGAGGAGAGAGATATGTTCAGTTGATGTTGGGTATTAGAATAGTTTTTCCCTGAAACAGAGGAAGGGAGAGTCAGCCTGGGTGCTGTTGTTTCTGCTTTCAGTGGTCTTTATAAAATATTCTTTCTCTCATCACACTCCTGTCTTATCTCTGAGATCTATGAGTATGTTCCTTGGGATGTATAGATCTATGTAAGGCCTGTTTCTCTAATGACAGGTAGTTACCATAGTTCTATTTATGCTTTTTTTCTCCAATACAGTAAACTCATGCAAGTGTAAATGCCAACGTATATGTTTCAGGAAAACCAGGAAAGCTATTAAGCGTATTACACCTCTGCACATAAGTTCTTATTTTGTGGATTATTGTTTGGCTGGAATCTTTTTCAGGTACAGTTCTCTTATCCCAGTTTCTTTTCTTTGCTTCATCCATCTCAGCCAGTTAAATGTCTATATAACTGATTTTTCTGAAATGGGGCCAAAGTCCATGTACTTCAATAGCTCTTAAACATGTGGTTAACTTCAAGCATGTGTGTAGGGGTTTGCTGAATAGAGATAGTTTGCTGAATCAGGACTTCTCAACACTAAGGTTTTAAATTGCAAACAATCCTCTATTTTAATGTATTTTAACTACTGCCTCCCATGGACTATAGGTAACTGTTCCTACTTGAGTCCTGCAGGTAAAGAAAGTTGTAGGTGGTTGAACAGCAATTTAAGGGTAGAAACAATCTTTCTGATACCCTGCTGTGGCAACTATTTTTTTACTTCCTCCTATTAAATAACTTAATTATGTTACATGAAAGAGAATAATTATTGGAAGTTCATGTTATGATTAAAAGCTTATTTTTCTAGAGGAATAAAAAAGATCTGCTACTTTAAAAAAAGTTAATTTGTTATAGCTTTTTTTCATTTTTTTGCCCACTGAGATTTCTGTACTTTCTAATAAAAAGTGGTACTAAGATGGTAGTATATATATGCATTATTGACCAAATAAACATGAGACACCTATCCAGTCTTCTGGATACATAAATTTGTGTGACTTCTTGAGAAAGTAGTTTTAAAGAACAATAAAAGTGAACCCCCCCCCAAAACAAAAAAAAACCCAACCCCCTAAAAAAACCAAACAACCACACACCCCCAAAAAAGAAAGAAACAAACCCCCAAACAATCAAACAAAAAAATCCAGTTGCCTTTCTCATTCACTTGCATCCTTCTGTGTGCAGGGATAAATGGGATAGAGGTGCCTGCCCCATGTTCTTTTGGTTTTCCCCATCCTGGATCACAGGTAGGGTGGGGTGGAAGGTAGGATCTATGAAGCAAATGCATCTGTCGGAAGGTGCAGGCAAAGGGAAATCGGCAGTGTGAGAAATGTGCCTTTCTAAATAATACTTAATATGCTATTAGTGATAGAGTGCTCAAATTGCCTTCTTGATGACAGTCGGGAAAGAAAAAACCTGTATTTTACTATTGTAGTTGATACACTTAATACAGTGTTTTAAAACAAAGTGCTCTTCCCTTGTTTTTATGTAAGGTGGAAAGACTTAAAAATATAATTGGGCTTTCCCCTTTCTTTTCTTACTGCTTTTCAATATTCGCTTCCTCACATTCCATCTTCAAACCAGCTAATCTGTATCCCCTTCTTCTTGAATTGCGTTATCCTGACAACACAGCAGTGAAAAGAGCCGAGACTGTAGGACTTCTAACAATGCCGGAGGGCCCCAGGAATAGGAATGCCCTGAAAAAAATGTGCTCCCATCCAGCTGCCCTTCATATTGTTGTCTCCCTATCCAATTTACCAGAGAATTTCCCACTGGCTCTTGGCTCGTTCCCAAATGAGAATGTAATCTTTTAAAGATTACACTGCATAATGGAGGGACAAGGAGCTCTTTATTAACTGGGATGGGGAGTCACTTGCTATTAGGCGGGGGAGAGGGATGGGCTGTAGTAGTGTTTTGTGAGCTCTGCTTTCTGCCCCTTCTTGTCTCCTCAGCGATGGGATGGCAGGTCGGGAGTGGGAAACCACTGCAGCTGCACTGTAGCAAAAGAAATAATTGAATGTAGGTTATGATTATGGCAATTACTTTTATAACGTGAGGGATTATACCATAAGTATTGTATTGCCAACAAGATTAAATTACTAACCTAATACCACAGCATGTTTTCCAAGAAAATAAAAAAATGTCTGCTTGTTCCAGAGTTGATGCATTCAAAGACTATTAATACAGTGTGAAAGAGCTGAGCAGCTAAGGAACCTAACGTGCTGTCTGTACAGATATTGTCTGGATCAGATCCCTGTCGCTTTGACTTCCATGAGCTGTGCCAGCTAGACACCCTCACCCCTTTTGGGATGTAAAGCAATGTGGTACTCTGGTAATTTTAAATGCTCCTTCTCTCTCCTGTCAAACAGATAAGCTTCTGCCAGTAATAGTTAATAAAGAGATAACCAGAAGTTATTCTGGCAATGGGGGAATTTTAAAAACTTCACAAAGGGACCAGATTTGCTCACGTAAACCCACCAAACTGACTGGAAAGCTTCAGCTGCAAAATACTTTCATGCTGTGCCCTCCTTTTACTACATCTTTTGAAAATGTTGCTTAATACAGTGGATATATGTGTGCAAAATCAGGTAACCTTAGGCCACTTCTAGATCATAGATGAGACTTTGTCATATAGGTAGTACAGATAAAGCCTTGCATAGACTGTTCATGATAGGAGTATAAGTTAATTGTGCAGGAAGAGCAGTTTCCTTTTGTTCATCAGATGGAAAATGAGTAGAAAATTAAATTTTGGAGACTTCAGAAATATATCATGTGTTGATCATTACCAGCAAATTAACTGGCTTCATGGAGGAGCCAATGTTCTGATTCTAAAGAGAAATGTAGGTGAACAATATAATTCTATAAGTATTTTTATTAATTTTTAATATGCTACGTGGTCTTTGATATCTTAAACAGTTGATTTAATTTTTGTTGTATGTACATTTAAGTCTTCTCACACCGCTGTGCCTTATGAAAATACCTGTTATCACAGAGAGCTATTAGATACATTCGGAAAGACTGGACATGTACTTGGAAATCAAGCTCTTCTTTCTCCTTTTCTAGGGAAGAACTGGAGTAATGTATAACAAATTGAAGTCAAATGAGAATACCTTACTGTTGTTTTTGGCAGGATATGAAATCTGTGAATGGCAGGCTGTACCTTATTTTATTCTTTTTTCCTTCCATACCCTACCCTACCCTACCCTACCTGATTTCATTGTGCTCTTACACTGAATCTTGCAGATCTGACCAGTGCCACATATGAACTGTTTGCCTCCATGACGCGGACTCTTTGCTTTTTGACCTCGCTATTTGTTTGAGCTTGAAAGAATTACCTTAGGCAGAAGGTGCTCGCAGTTACTTTCTGGCGTTGAGAGCACTGGGTGCTGTTAAAAAGTTGGTTTCATAATTTCCTTGTGGTGTCTAACTAGGCTAACAAGGTTATACCTCTATTTGCTAACTGTAAAGCGTCTTTTTGTCTGGTGAGGGTATCTTTCCATTCCCTCCCTTGGCTTATATCACTTTCAGACACAGTTCCCACAGGTGTAGGAGGAGATGTATTAATCTCCTCCGAGGGCTTTTTAGGTTTGTCCCTGGTGCGTTAGATCCTCACTGGTCAGAGGACCAGTTGCACAAGGAATCAACTTGTTTTCTTGTGTCTTCTATGCCCAGAGCATCTTATTAAGTCTTTGGTTGCTTCTTGCTTTTAGAAAGAAGGTCAGTATGGTTTTATTGCACATCTGCCAGTAGGTTGCAAACTGCTCAATCCTCATAGCAACATAGGTGACCACCATGCAAGCGTTACTTTTCACAGACTGTGTGGAGGGAATCACAACCCGTGGAAAGGGGCTGACCAGATGCCTGAGGGCCATACCTCAAGCTGTCACAGGAGTTTCACCAGTTCTTGCTGTTCATTGACTTTCCTGACCTCTGTGCATCATGTGCTTAAGCACCTTCTTAAAAGTCAGACTGTTGCGCAGGGCATTAACTGCAGGCGGTAGCGCAACATGATCTGCTGGAAATGGTAAAGTCAGTGATACAGATTTGTGTGGACTTCTGTGTGTGCCCTCTCACTGTTAATTGGTAATAAAACACTAACATTTCAGTATGATGGGGTTTCTTGTGTGTGTGTGACCCGGTGTTTACCTGCCATAAAGACATAGGTGTAAAATTTTTGAATTTATATGAGAAGTATTGGAATACCACCTAGAGATACTGCTATGTTCAGGAGGTCTTGCAGTGAAGTTTGGGTGGTTTTCTGGATGATGTTGATGCAACTGGATTGAAGAGCATTTTTTCTTTCTTTTCTAGAAACATCCCAGTGGAGTTATTTTTAGAGCCAATGGGAAATTTCTGTAAGACCTTCTCATAAGCCACACTTTTGTGGTTTTCTTGTTTTCCTGCTGACCTGTAAATTCCCTGTCTTTTTAACACTTTGAAAACTTTCTGCATTTTTGTGTCAGTTTCTATGTCAGTCGATGTTGAAATCAGTTTCAAAACCACAGCTGGAACTTTTATTTACCAAAATATTTAGCTTTCTGTTTAGCCTGGCCCTAGAGGGAACACATCTGAGTTAAAGTAGCCCAACAAGTTAACTTATTTTTATCTCCTCTGACATGCGACTGGCTATGCAAATACTCTTTGCTTGTCCTAAATATTATGGAGGGAGAGAGAGAAGCATGTAAAGGTCATTACTATGGTTTACTTGATGGACAGTAGTTTATTATAAACTGCTGTGACTCAATTATTTTTGATACTCTATTTATCGTATCTCAATGGAAATATGTTAGGGAAGCTTCTGATCTTTGCAGAAGTTAGAAGAGCTGCATCTCATGCTGGTTTTTTGCATGATAGGATATGGACTGTAAACTGCTTGCATGAAGCATGCTATTTGTTACATGTCTGTAGAAGACCAATGTTTTGATCCCATCTTTAAGTAATTCTGTAGTGCATCTAACTCCTAAATTATAAGCCTTATTTTTACATTGAATCTTTTCAGCTGGATGATTTTTTGTGCTTTAAAACAATAGGTATTTTTGTAATACATGAGTATAACATAGAAAATGTATTGCAGTTCCTTTCGATGATTTTGTTGCTTGATATAGTGACATGGCACTAGCGTCTAGCAAGTGAATACATTCCTGTGGTGTTTTCAAAAGCATATGAGAAACCATATGTTTTCATAGGAAAACAGCTGTTACCAAGCATATGCTTTCTTAGATAGAGTGACAGTTATTAAGAGAGCAAGGTAGGACCATGGCTTGTCTTTTAAGTTGAATAACTCTGGAAATAACTGTCGTTTTCAATATGTGCAGTGGCACTGCATGTAGATATTGCCATGTAGAGTTGTAACTGGAAGGAGAGAGAGATTAACGTCCATAGTCTGCAGCTTGGAAGAGACAATATAAATCTCTGTCCTGCTTTGAGCTGTGAATGCCTCTGTAGGAGTTATAGTAACAGACAAATTAGCATAATGTAATTGGCTGGCAAGGTCAGCCCCTCTCCAGGAGCATTAGCAATGTTTACTGTAAGAAGAGACAGACCAAGTATTGTAGGGTAGTACGTTGTCTGTCCTTTTTGAAGGAAGAATAATCATTTTGGACTCCCTACATTACGGACTTTTTACAATATCGTATTAAAATTCAGACTATCATATTTCTGCCTTAAAGCAAATCATCTGAAAGAACAACAAAGAATATTCTCTACTATCACACAAATCTTTATTCATTGTTTTGGTGGTTTTTGTTTTTTTTTTTTTTGCTTTGAACCTCATTGACTTTACATCTTTCTTTCTTTCTTTCTTTCTTTCTTTCTTTCTTTCTTTCTTTCTTTCTTTCTTTCTTTCTTTCTTTCTTTCTTTCTTTCTTTCTTTCTTTCCTTCTTTCCTTCTTTCTTTCTTTCTTTCCTTCTTTCCTTCTTTCTTTCCTTCTTTCCTTCTTTCCTTCTTTCCTTCTTTCCTTCTTTCTTAGCTTTTCTCTGAATGCTAAACTTACATACACATCCCTGCCAATACCTAATAAATCTTGTTGGGAGGATTAAAATTTCTGGTCTTAATACATGGCACAATTAGTAAATCCAGACAAACATCCGTTTTCTGATATGGGTCTTTTGAAAGTGTGAAACTCTGTGCAAAATTCTGAGCCAGCTCTAGCAGTCCAGACTCACTGGATTCAGCTTTGCAAACCCTTTTACAACTGTATGTCAGCAACATGAGATGGCACCCCTCATTTTGAAGGAGACCTTGCATTGAGTCACAAGCAGCACTGGCTTTTTAGCCTTTGATCTCAAATCTGACAATTTGTGCCAAGTATTTGAAATGAGTTCAAGCATTCGCTTATGAGATGTTTGGGAAATGGCTTTCAGAATATCACACGGGGGTTGCATTGCCTTTTCCTATATAGTAATCACCAGGAATGCTGAAGGTTATGCTATTTAGCAGCTATCTTCAGCTTAAGTCTTTAAAATAGTCTGTGACCAGGAGCTGCTAGTGTAATTTTCCTAGCGAACTGGCAGACAGGCTAAAATATGCAGAGAATCACCTTCAGAGCACTATCTTACTGGAAAACCTATTTCCTTGTGCTTAGACAGTGTGATCCAATGGATTTCCACAGCATAGTCCTTTCCATGGTCTTCTGATGATAAAGAAAAACCAGACAGCAATTCCTGGACTCTACAGCAGCTGTATTTTGAGTCTTGCATAGTAATAGCTTCCAACCTAACTGTAAGTTAGGTGGGTTTAAAATGAGCAGCGTTGTTATTGTGTTCAAGGGTAACATGTTCTTCTCTAATGCCGATACCCTATTAGCTATCTGCTTTTGAGAATGGGATCGTGGTGCTGCTTGAGCCAGGCTGAAGTTCCTGACCCTCTCCTGTCTCCCTCAGCTTTCAGGTATCAAGTTGCTTTGGTTGTAAACATCCCACTGACATCCACTGTGTAGGAAAAGCTGCTGTGTGGGGAAGGGCACTCAGTGACAGTAACGCTTCTCCACGTGCAGCTAAGCTGTTCCTCAAGGATGCACTCCTGCCCAATTTCATTCATGGCTCAGCTGAAACTCCTGCTTTGCATTGCCTGAATTATGTTTCGCCTCCTTCTATGAAGTTATCTATCTGGCTGGATCACACCATTACAGGAGAACCAGTTGTTGATTGCTTAGGAAAATGTGGCTCCTCAGGTGGAGTGAGGCCTCACCAAGGCATTTCAGAAGCGTGTGGTACTCTAAAGGAACAGTACGTAATTTCCCCAGGATGGCTCCACACTGCATTTAATTAGTGTGACTGGAAGCGTGTACATCTGGATGATTGTTTGTCTGGTAGCATTATCAAATATAGTGCAGCTTGTTTGTTGTTCTCTCCATTTACTCCGGTCAGAAAAGAAGCTGAGCCAAATGGGTCCTGCTTTTACAATTGAGAATTCACCCCCTCTACCACCAGTGCCATATAACCTCAGTAAGATTTTTAGCCTGACTTTTCTAAAATGGCTTGTGATTTTTAATGCCCAGGTTTGGATGCACAGCCAGGAATGCTTTAATTGCATCCAGTTTTCTGCAGACGATGACCTCCCCTTCTCTGAAGAAAAGATCCTGCAATGCTATCTGGACTTGAGCATGCAGTCATTCTTTGCTTTTACTAATTTACATGTCCTTCTCTGCTCTCCTGCTTCTAGTCACCAAAGAACTGTTCTTTTGTCTTGCTATTCTTCTAATGGTATTCATAATATAACTACTTTCTGTATTGGTTGAAGTATGATCTGTTATTTCTGTGAGGCTGGAGTTCAAACGTGTGCGACTCTAAAGTCCTGTGGAGTTGTTCTCTTACCAAAAAACCCCCTCCTGCTCTGCCATTGCTGCATTATATTGCCTTCCTAGGTATACTGTGCTGTCTCTAAAAGCTATTAGCTTCTTCTCACTTCCAAGCACGCTGGAGTTGTTGAAGATACTCATCCTATTTTAGATGTAAGGCAGAAGAATGTGAAGTAATTTGCTCAAAGTCATGCAGTAAATCTGTAGCAGAGTGAGGAAGAGGATGGCCTCGTGCACCTGATCTGCAGAACACCTTTGGAGTCCAAGGAGTTACATTTCTGATCTCTTCTACTGTCCCAGTCCTGAGAAACTCTGTCCCAACTCCACACCAGCTTGTTTAATTAGTTTATTTCCTGTTAACAGCAGCTCTTCTTTGACCAGTCCCGGAGCATGCTGTGCTTTCAGACCAAACCCACATGCCTTCATCAATGGATGGTCAACTCTGTTTTTTGCGGGACGACCACTATTGATTTCTCTTTCTTCCAAGCATATTTGTTCTTCTAGTCTTGTTAGCGATTTTTCCTGCCTGTCTGCCACTGCAGAAGGTAACTGCTGAAAGCAAGCAAAGATAGATAAGGGCAGCGTGTTTCTCCTTAACCAGACTGCAGAATGTCAGAACATCATTGAGGATTCAGAGAACACTTTCTTGTAATACCTGTTTGTCTGTAGCCCTTGCTTTACTCACTGGAAGTGAACTTTTCTTAGCTAGAAGTGTGTTTAACTTTTTCGCCTTGTATGTACACAGTCTGATTGCATTCCTAAATCCTAACGTTTTAAACTCTTATGGCTGCAAAGATTAATTTTGTCTGAATGCTTCCAGCTGATGAACCTAATTGTCTGAGTTCTTTCAGTCCAAGATCTAGACTAAACTAGCTCTCCTTTCCCAGAACGTCAACCTAAACTTGATTGAAACAATTGTGGATGCTGTAAAACTGCAAGCTAGCCTTTGTGATTACTTCCCAGGGGGTCTGGTGAATTAACTTTATCCCAGCTTGATGCGTCGATGTTCCTTGTATGATTTTCACTGATCAAAACTATTTTCCTACCAGCTCACTTGTCGACCCACTACACTGGTTAGACCTGTGATCCCTTGTATGTAGCAAATGATCTGTCTGGGTGCTTTTTGAGACCACCTTGGACTCCTGGACCTTTCCCAGCATTTTGGTTTAGTCCCCATGTAGTTACTAGCCAGCTTGGCCCAACACAGCTGCTGCAGTGGGTTGGGGTTAAAAGAATATTTAGGAGATGTGTTTTATTACCAGGGTAGCAGCATTTCCACTTGACTTCTTAGCAGAAAAGTTAAGCCTGCTGGTTTTCTGCTTGAAACTGCCTGAATGGAAAATCGCTGGCTGTTTTGTTGCTACCATCCTTGCTCTCCTTCACCAACTGCTCTGTCTAAAAAATGTTCTGGTCATTGAATGCAGTCGAGCAGCCATTGCTGTAACTCATGCATGATGCCAATAACTTATGCCAGTGAAATCAATGATGAGGATTTCAAAGAAGCTTTAAATAAAATATAACAAATTTAAATGCCAAAGTGCTGTCTCTGTGAATTTGCTATTAACAGATTATAAATGGTTTGCATAATGTTGAAAAGCCTAGTGCCTTCAGTTAGCGGTATCAAAGGCTTGTTTAAAGCAATTCCTGGAGGATTGCCGCCCTCCCCCCCAGCTTTCTGTTTCACGATGGATAAAAACAAAACTCCTTACAATAAAGAAAGGAAAGCCAGGTTTTCAACTACCCTCTGACTGGCCTCCAGATCTGGCAGCTGCTTTTGGATGTCTAATTGCTTGTCCTGCAAAAGTTGACATGCACCTACTTTGAGAAGGTTCTTTGAGTACCCACTTTGTACATGCATTCTGTCTGATTTACAGAAATGAAATGATAGTGCTGGAAAAAACTCAGAGTAAAGCTTATAACACTGTTTTTTTGTGGGTTTTAAAATTTTATTTGAAGTCTCCTGGTTTTCTGAATTCATACGTACACAGAGAAACAGTGCAAAATAGTGGATAAGACACTGGACTTGGAAAAAAAGACCCCTTGTATGGACTCCTGATTTTTGACTACAGCAATCCCTTACTTTCTCTCTTTCTTCCTTCCTCTTTCCTTGCTTTGTCTCTGGCCTCTAAGGCTTGTGGGCAAGTGTAGTCCATCAATGTGTCTATACAGATTTTAGCACAATAAGGCCTTGATTTCAGCTGAGGCCTCTAGGAATTACACCTAGTAAGTATACTGGCAAATCTCTTTTCCTCCTTTTCAAGTTTCTTACTAGCCCTTCTCCATTTGAAATTCATGGCAAGCTCACTTGTTTACAGCAATCTAATGGGACCATAATTGGGTCCCCAAGATAGCACTACAGATACAAGCCAGTTTTTCCTTAGACAAAGTTCTATGGAGAATGTATTTTCTTATAAACATGCTTTTTATAAAAAGGTTTGTTGTTTTGTGTTTATTGGTGTTCCATCTGCTCTAGAGAATACATTTGAGAAAAACTAGCTCCAGCATGGCATATAATGTTTCATTAGCAGGCATAACCTTGTTTATTTGCTTTTTAAAATTGTATTTAGAAAAGGAAATCAGTTTGCACCATTGACATGCTGCCAGGTTCCTGTTTATAAATGTCACAATAGGCAACTTGGAAGAAACGAAATAGTCAGTTTATGGCTTTTGAATAAAGTATGACAGAACCGGGTAGAGCCAGGCAGCCAGTTGTGCTCCCCCTGTTTTGCAGCCTCCCAATTAGCAGGAGTTAGTGTGGCGTTAGCAGTGCAAAACACCCTGAGTGACCCGAGCTGGGCTATGCACACTTAGTGTTACTGGCGTTTATTTGAACAGAAGCTGCTCTTTGTGCTATGTTGCTTAAATGGCTATCTTGGGCAAGTAATTGTGTATGAAACAAGCAACCCTGAGGAAAATGGGAGATATCTGTAGGAAACTTCAAGACATAAGCATGCAATCTGATGTCATCTTTTCCCATAGAGAAGCTATTTCCTTTCAAACTCTGGTGAGACCAGTCTTTCAAAATTTCCTTCTCCTTTAAAATATGTTCATTGCATTTCCTTTATATCACTTTTTTTCCTTTCCCCTAGTAAATGGTTTGTCATGGGTACATCTGGTAAGCACTATATATTACTTACTGTGTATGTAAAGAAGGCTTCATATGTCAAAAGCATAGTCTGGACAGACATGCTGAAAAGGGCATGAGGAGGGTAGTGGGGGAAGAGGGGAGGGAATCGTGGAAGACAAGGGTCATCTTTCAGTATTCATTTCTACTGGTAATTAGAGGGCACCACTGAACGTCTGTAATTAGATCATGTCACAAAAATTAAGATAAAAGACCAAAAATTCTAAATCTCCTGCATTTTGTTCATAATGTTGGAGGAGTTGGAGCATTTGCTTAAAGCAGGCAGGGAGGCTTAACGTGCCCCTGGAAGAAGTTCATGTGCGTTGTCCCCAGCAGGTGCGAGGCAAAGACCACAGAGGAGGTGATCGTGTGCCCACGGGGCAGAGGCCAAGTGCCGGCACGTCGAAGGTTGGCCCGCAGCACGAGCTCTGCTGCGGAGGTTTTGTGCAGGGCCCTCACCCTTCAGGCAGCGGCCTTAAGAGGATTACTAGCGCTTAAATGGGCCCTTCGGACTTCGAGTTATGGTGGTGACTGCTGCAGCCTTGAGACGGCTTATACCTGGCTTAGCACTTACATGCCTGTCTTGTGTCTTGTGCCATGCTTCTTAGCAGCACCTCGTCGTTTGCTGGAGATTAACAGACTTTAGGTTTTGTTTGCATCACTCAGTGTATCTCAGAAAGTCTTTCTGATAACATAGTAACAGCTGTTGAAAGAAAACAGGATAAAAAGAAAAAAAAAAAAAAAGATTTTTTACAAACTCTTTTTTTTTTGGTTGTGCCTCTTTAGTAGCAGCCAGCATGTCTACGTTTAAGAATAACTCATCCTAACTTAAAACAAAAAGGAAGTTTCCCTCCATGTTCCAGCATAGATATTTAGGATAAAATTTTGCAAAGCTCCTGCCAGCCTCAGTACACGAATCTGATCTATTAATTAACAGTAATTGTCCACTAAGGCTCCAAAAGACTGAAGAAATTAAAAAAAAAAAAAAGACTTGGACTAGTTAAGTTCATAGATGCCTTTAGAAATGTTATCTTTATTGTCAAGAAATTCTAGTCACGGTGCTCTGAAGCAGTATTTGGGCGGCGGTTAAACTCTGGTCTGTGAACTGCTGGTGGTCGCAAAGCTGTGGTAAGTCATCTGCAGCTGGTCTGTGGAACCATCTTGCCTTAATTACACAATTTATGATAAGAGCACAGAGTGCTCTGTGAGAAATTCAGAGGGTTGACAGAGGTCTGTGATCCAAAAAATTGGAAACCAGTGGCCGAGACTGATAAGTAGAGATTCAAAGCTTTATGATTTCAGTGAGAGCAATGTTTCCTTTCTTCCCCCATCTGCCTATCATTACTTGTCATTTTTGACTAAGTAGTTTAATTTTTCTTTACATTTTTACCCCTAAGGAGATCAGGTTGATGATATTTGACTGAGTGGTGGTGCCTGGGGTTCAAGAAGTCAGATATACTTGTATTTGAGTCTCCGGCATCATGTGGATAACTAGCTGTGTCCAGTTCAGGCGTAGCTGTTGGACAGGACCTGGAGGCAGGGAAGAGTCCTTCCACATTCTGGGGTGTATAAGACCTGCTGGGATATATCAGGTTTTTTTAATGTGCCATTTTTATCAGGTAGCTGTTAAGTGAGCTTTTGCCTTTCTTTGAAATGTTTTGAGGAATAGATCCTTTGGCATCAGTTCTGTATTTTTATGTGTCAGCCTCATTCAGTGACTTCATACCTCTTGCTAAGTAAGGGAGTTAAATGGATTTTAGCAGTCTGCAATGAGATCTTCCTAGCGCTTTTTCCCTATGCTTAATGTTACTACACAGCATTTTCCAGCAGTTCTTTTCTGTGTCCTTTTTTCTGCTTTAGTGCTCTTTCTCATTCAAGCTATACAGATGTTACGGTTTAAAAAAAGAAAAAGTATTGCATTTCAGTCTCCAGCAAGTTTACGCTCTCCCATCTCTTGCATAATGGAACTTTTTCCTTTTTTCTTTTTTAAAATGTAAATCTTTATAATAGACTTTCTTTTTCCTGTAATCCTTCAACTGCATTAGTAATCGGATTCATTTTTTATCTCCGTTTTCTTCCCTAGTTCCTCTGCTATATTTGCTGGCCTTGGGTGGACAGCGAGCTTAGTTCTGTGCTTATGGCAGTTTGGAGGTTGCACACTAGTAACAGATGAAATGGTTGTGACGGGCTGGTGTGAGGGTGTTTTCCTTACACATTGATCTGAATAATGAGAAAATAAATGGGTTGGTGCTGTTTCTGGGGAGATTTGATAACTTTGGTTTCGAGGTGATCTTTCTGTCAGGGACAGAATTCATAGAGGTTCAGTAATTTTGGTGGAGATTGTATATGATTAAAATAATTTTGAAGTGTGCCATTATTTGCCACATTTAGTCTATAATTTTCTTCACAATAATGTCTTCCAAGTCTCTAAGTTGGGTTTTTTTGGGGGGGAGGTTGTGTGGGCAGCATGTGCAATGGAGCAGTGTGTCACCAGTGACTTCCACTCATGTGTGTATTATATGTATTGTGGAATCATGATTTCCATAATCAGTCTAGGTGCTACTGTACACTCCTTAAAAGTGCACAGGTAGCTGCCATTTAAATGTGTATCTTGGTTGCCCTTAATACTGTGTGTCTGTAGAGCCTTCTAGAAGACTTTAAGATAGAAATACATGTTTTCTTTCCCCATAAATTGTGAAATGCCTGAAAGTGAGAGAGCTTAGAATATTTCTCCTTGTTAAAATTAATTGAGAGCCCAGGCTATATAAATTCTAAAATATTGCTGTGTATTTAATTTCTATTTTTAATTTTTTTTTTCAAGGCAATGCTTTTTCTCAAGTTACTTGAAAAATATTTAAAGTTGCTTTTTGGGAAAATACAGGTAAATTATTTTTTGCAGAAAACAGGAAAAAAATACAAAAAGGTGCTTTGTTTAGATGAATTGGATTTTTCTCTCAATTTTTCATGGGAAATACCTTCTGACTTTAGAATTTATATAATAGTCTGCAAAATATATTTATGTACAATTGGTTATAGGTGACAACTCTATTGATCTAAAAGCTCACTCAGAACAATCCTGAATGAAACTTCAGTTTGTATAAAACCGGTATTTGCAATTTTCATTAAACCTCACAGTTAAAAAAGAACAGTAGGAAAATATAAGCTGGCTTCAGTTCAGAAACTAGCTCCAACAGTTTGAAACCACAAACAAATTTGGTCTGAAACTGAGAATATTACAATGGGTAGTAAAGGATGGATCCATCTTCTTCATCCTTTGCCTTCAGTTGATGGAGGTGTGATATGGTGGTGCCGTGTGGCATGGATGGGTGTTTCTCTGGAAGAACCGGGGTTTAGTGGAAATGGTGACTGCCTGGAGTCATGGGGTGTATTTCACCCGCGTCTGTGAAGCCGTCATTTCTGTGCTGCGCTTGCCAACAGGGTGTGTGTTCTTGTGGAGTGATGTGTAATCCTCTCCACCAGAACATGGAAGCATGACTTCAAGAAGTTTTTAGCCTTTAGAAAAAAGAAGCGTGTTGCCTATCCAAAGTTAAATGGTTGCATGTGGGAGAAAAATGCTCAAACGTTTTCTTGAAAGTCTGAAGCTAAAATGGGGAATACAGGGTAACTGGGGAGGAGTCAAACTGATGATGGCCTATTCCCTTTCCTCTTGCAGCTGGAAAGGTTGAGAATGAGCACGTTGATTTAAAAGTGGTTTGTGGATATGCCTTGTTGTGTTTTTCTTTTATTTATTTGAATGTTAAATACTGCTGGAGAGTACAGTATGAGCACATGGGCGAGGGGAGCATTTCTATAAAATTCTTCAGTGTTAGAATCCTAGTTTCTGCTTCAGTGAGAATGACTGGGAACTTTGGTGAGAATGAAACTTAGTCTTAGAGGAAATAAATTTCTCTTAATTTATTGGATCTTAATTAAGGTCCATTAAATGAATCTTAAGGGCAGGGGATGTCTTTCGTGTCTCTACAACTACTGGCATGTGAGTGGCCTGTTCCCTGTGCAAACATTTAGGTTCAGTTTAATAAAATGAATAGTTATAATAAGCTCATATGCCCTCTTCTAATGCTTCTAATGCAAGAACAGTTGTGAAGATCTCTGAGAAACTCTGCGTGTGTGTGTCCTACGCTGAGAGAGCATGGATAGGTCTTGGGAGTGTTAAAAGCAGAGAGGGAGCTCTGTCTGCATCATGACTCCTGTCAACTCCTCCTCTGAGTTGGTGTGCTGGGAGCTCCCGGCACGTAGTAGCAATTGGTTTTAACCATTGGCTTAAGAGCTGGAGGAGAATGAAAAAGGGAGTCAAAGTGAGATCCCTGGTTGGAGAGCATGCAGAACTCCTTAAAAGTAGAGCTGGAAGCAGCCTAGCCAAATAACAGTTCAAAGATAAAGTGGAGGTCTTGGTTTCAGCAAATGTTGCTGAATTTGTCCTGTTTCTATAAGGGCCTAAAGTTGAGTCTGCAAGGAGCACATTAATATCCTACCCAGATCCATTGAGAATCAAGTGCAGAGCTCAATGCAGGCAAGGCCATTATGGGAGTTCTGAAGACAGTCTACATCAGACTTGCAGCGAGCCTAGTCTTGATATGCTGGTGATATAGAGTCATTCTGCATGTCATGATGCATATGACTAGATCAGATAGGCTTAGTGTCAGATCTATTGTGCATTACCTTCCTGCCGTCTTTCAAAGCATAGCATAGGCATCGTCATTTAAGTATGAACTTGCTTAAACGTTTCTGTAAATTCACAAGCATCTCACTTATGTAAATTATTCTGATATTGCCAAATCCTTTTCTTCTGAATGTGAGAGTCATGCTGAGTTTGACATTTTGTTGGAAAATCTTAGGCTTTCTGTTGGCAGCGTAATATAAAGGTATAGTTTCTGCCCAACAACAGCACTTGCGTTTCTGAGAAGAATGGACATCGGGATGCATTGACAGGTTTTCATTCTGTTTTTGCTTTCCATGCATCACAAATTCAGCCTGCTTTCTGAAAACATACAGTCTATTGGAAATGGTTAAAATTTTGAAACAGCATTACAAGTTTGTGCATGTAAGCTAGCGTGTTGTGTGTGCAAACAAAATTTTTCATACCACTTGTATCTCACAGAGGTCTTGAATTATGGGAGAAAAAAGGAAACAGAAGAAGAAAATGGCAATACTGAATCTAGGAGCATAGGAATCTGATACCAAATCTTTAAGTTCTGCCCTGCCATGTTACAACAAAATCCAGTCAAAATCTGAGCAAATGCTGGGGTCCCACTTGTCTAAAGTTCATGAGGGATTTACATCCTGTCCTTTCCCAGTCCTCATGGACTCATGGCACCATCCATGTTTACTTTAAAGATCCTTCCATGTAGCAGATCAGTGTTCTGTGGCTCTCGGAAATCGGTGGTCTGGAGTCTGTAATCTAGAGAAAGGCTTTCTGAATCCTGGACAGTTTCATGCCAATGCTCTGACTTTGTGCAGACAGCCAGCCCTCTTTGGAAGCAAGGCATGTGTGTGCAGGCAGAAGATCTGTGCTGGCAATGGCAGGAGGCAGTTGTGTAGCACAGTGGAGTAAACTCATTGTGGGTGACCAATGCTTTTCTTCTTTGTTGCTCCTCTATGGACGCAGAGGTGCAAGTACTGTATACCCTTGCAATTTAGTATGTGCTCTGATAAACGTACTACTGAAAGCAAACAGGCAAACCAGAAATAGTCAGAAGGATTCAGAAACTGTGGAGGCAGTGTAAAGGAGAAATTAAATGAGGGTGAACTTTGAAACAAGTCAATATCACATATAGATAGGTTTTAATTGAAACACATGCATTTAATATAAAAGGGAAGGTTTAGGAAGTGATAGTGCTAAAAGATTTACTTGCAGATGGATAGATTATTAGACCTAGTTTTGCAAAATCTTTTAATGATCAAAAAGTCAGTGTGGTTTTGAATTCTGAACTAGATTTGGACATGTATGTATATATATAAAATTTATTTTTTTAACAGAACAGTTTTTCATCAGAAAACACTAATCCATTGAAGAAGCGACATTACTATAGGAATGTGGTAGGTGAGGGAGAACTTCATTTGGAAAAGATTCCATGTATCTAAGGTTATTCTCTCTTTTTGCCTGATGGTCACGGCATACTACTGGGCTATGAAAAATTACTGTTAAAGTCCTCGGTCTGGCTTCCTCTTGCAATCCATGCTCTTAAGTGCAAACTGGCTGTTCTGCTGCTGGCCCTGATTCATACTGTATGAATTATTTACTAGAACATGAACTCAAAGCTGGGTCTTCTTCATATTGGGTGAGTGGTCTAACCATGTGTCTGTAGGCAGCACCTCTGCCTCTTTATATGTTTATGAAGACTGAACGAGGTCCTGTAAAAGATATAGACAGATCCCTATGTCCACACCAGCCTGGGAAATCACCTGAAATATGTAAGAATTGGGAGACAGGGGGATGACAGTGAAGTCCTTTAGTGTGGGTCCTCTAATTGTTGGCTCCTTTTCCATTAAGAATGTCATCTAAAGGGTTTATTCTTGTTTTGGTTCAGAACGCAATCTTTCTTTTAGGTCTGGGATTCAAAATGTTTCTGCCTCTTCTGTCCTCCACATTTGAGCAGAGCTCTAGTTTCCTTTCTCACCAGCTGTATCTGTGATTATCTTGTGGGGGTTTTTTGTGTTTCCTAGACAAATTGGCTAATAAATTGGAATTCTGAATGAAATTTAACTTTAGTTTTCAATCCTGAGTATTGCAGTGGTCAGGAAAATGCTTTGCATGAGTTTTGGTGGCAGAGTGTGTGTGTAAAAGTGGGATATTTTTCCCCTTTTCCTCAGCCTAGCATGACGTGACAATGGAAAGTTTCTTTTCCTCTTACTGCTAACAGTCCACACATTGATGCCTGATAGGAAAAATAATGCTCTCAAGGTTACCATGTTTTTCATATGTATATACACTGTGAGTTATCTCTGGCTTGAGAGTTTTGTTTGTTTTTAAACGTGGGCGAAGTCAAACTCTGTGGTTTAGCAGCAGTGTGTATTGTGCATGTAGAGATAAAAGGAGAGAAGTTTTATTCCAGGGTTCCTTCCTCAGTAGTATCCTGGTCTCTTGTGGCTTGTTTGCTCTGTGGATATGAGTTTTCTGTGAACATGAACTTTTTTTTTTAAAAGAACTTTTTAAGGGCTCCAAGTTACCTGAAGCAGAGGTTATATATGTGCAAATACAGTGCTATTATTCTAGGCCTCTGGGATATTATTGCTCTACAAAATATACGGAGGCTAATAGAAATGGCTGTTTCGTGACGTACCATGTACTGTGTGCTACTTTGGGACTATAAAACTTGATTTGCTTGTCAGTCTAAGCAGACCTAGTACACAGTAAACAACCCATGTAGTAAATCAAGGTGCCATGCACTCACCACAGAAGTAATTTTCAAACAAAATATATATCACCTTCAGTTAGGAGAATATGTGCTAAATATCCCCATTATAAATCACGAGTCAGAATCACAGAAGAGTGATTAGTCAACTTGTGGGTATTTTTCCATTTATATTGCCCTGTAAAAGTAAATAGTTATTTTTCATTTCTTT
Organism: Balearica regulorum gibbericeps; assembly: GCF_011004875.1. Taxonomy (NCBI): domain Eukaryota; kingdom Metazoa; phylum Chordata; class Aves; order Gruiformes; family Gruidae; genus Balearica; species Balearica regulorum. Next base: position 130,546,367 of record NC_046185.1, on the reverse strand, counting down.
ATCGTTGTTGTTTACAACAAGATCTATTGACTTGGGATTTACCAAGAGTCAGTAACTTTTCATATTGTTGATACTTTCAGATTTCTAATTGTATTGCTATAGAACACAAACCCAAGATAAGACATTTATTTCTTTTTCATTTTCCTCCACCATCCCCCATTTCCCTTCTTTTCACAGAATATCTCCATGCATAACACAGTTGGAGGAGCAATGGCAGGACCTGGATCTCACCAGCTGACAAATACACGGATGCCAAACCACGACACCAGCGTTGTGATTCAACAAGCCATGCCGTCTCCACAGTCCAGTTCGGTCATTACGCAAGCACCTTCCACAAATCGACAGATTGGGTAAATCCATTTCTATTTTCTCATTTCACCAGTTTTCTGGCTCCAGTAGCTGCATGTAGGACCAGACGTTGTCCTCATGGTTCTTAAGGTTCAGCTGCATGCAGGACCAGATGTTGTCCTCGTGGTTCTTGAGGTTATGGAGCTTGCACTTGATCCTGCCAGCATGCGGCAAGGACCCCTGCAACATGCGTTGCAGACTGTGGGGGGAATGGCCAGGATACTACATCTACTCCAGACCTGGCGCTTTGGTTCAAAAGGGCCAGAGTGCTGTATTTACAGGAAAGTCCTGTTTTTTGTTTTTATCTGCTTACATTCAAAGTTCATGTTGTTTCTATAACTGCTCTGGGAAGAAAGGCAGAGTATTTCTGTGGCTGATCCTTTCATTTCCTTCAACGGGAATTCTCGGTGCTCAGTGGGATTAGGCTATTTCCTAGGTACTCTGGTTAATTGAGGAATGCTAGAAGACAAAATAAAAAGACCATCAAGATAAACGGAGTTTGGCACAGCCACCTCTGTGAGCAGTTGCTCAATTTGTGATGATGGATTGATACTTATTCGCATAGATTGACAATATGGATGCTTATTATATTGGTTTGAATGCTGATTGTGTGCTCATGTTTGGAGAACTGCATGTACAAAAACATACGTGTCTTGTACACTTGGTTACTTCCAGCAAACACGAGGTCCTTATAAATCACAATAACTTATTTTCAACTATACAGAAACTGCCCAGATGGTTTTAGGGCACTTTTTTTTTGTCACACAACTCTGATTGATTGATAATTTGGGCGGGTTTATGTATGAAAACATATGGGTTAAAAGGTAGATCAGTGGACTGAGAATGAAGCAGCAGTCTAGATTCATTATCTGTCATTTGTAATTTGGTCACATCTATTATATGATAAGTGCAAAAGCAGTCTCTGTACCCAGTCATTGTATAAATAATTGATGAGCAACTTGCAGTCTCTTCAAAGTAAAACCAAAAAGTGAAATACTGGAATTGAAAACTCAAAATCTAGTTATTCTTAAGTTTTCTTTCAATATTCCTGATGGCTGGGGCAGGATATAGACCACAAGCTCTCCATCTCCCAGTGCTGTGGTGGCAAGGATGGCCCACAGCACTGACTGCTCTGTAAGAGTTACCCAGCCATGCACAGGACATAGATTCCATCCGCTGCCCCAGTTCTGTGCTCCTGGCAAAGCTCCTCTACTTTCCTTTTTACTGCTATTTCAGGATTTGGTTCTTAAAGTAGAAGTCTGATAGTATGCGTAAGATAAACATATTTGATAGATGTGCCTTTGTATGTGTTGCGTATTGACAAAACACAGTGTTCACTGAGATTTCACGTGCAGTACCATTGCCTGTGAATCCAAGAAAGTTGTTGTCTTATCTATGTCCCATTCTGCTCAAAGACAGGGGGCTGGGAGAAAAGGAGGGAGGATGAAACAGTTTATTTTTTAGTTTTAGAAAGAGAAACAGCTAATGCCATTATTTAGGTTAAGGGTGATTAAGCTCCAGTTCAAATTGTGACTTAATAGGTCTGGCGGTAATTATGATCCTAATTAAAAAAAAAAAATCAAACAACTTTTAATACTCAGTGGTGAGGTGTTTTATATGGGACTGTACTTGGCTTCCAAACAATTGTTTCTATATAATGAGAAAAAAACTGCATGTGGTTTTGCAAGACCCTGTCAGTCAGGTTTTAGGTTTGCGTTGGTTCGGGGCCATGGTGATTAGAATCTCCGAAGTTGGAGGGGTTGACGATAAAAAGGCCTATTTCCTAGTCAGTGGTGAGTGTCTCGTTTGGGAAACTTTGTCATGACATATCTTAATTCTCCCCTGTGACTGAATCACACAAACATTTCTTAAGTCTGAGTCTAAAGCTGCTCTATTGGGAGGCAATTGTCAGCATTTTAGTCTCTGTGTGAGTTGGTGTGTGAATGGGACTTATGGTGTGACCTCCAGCATACTCTGTTCCCCATTCTTCCCTCTTCCTAGGAGGTTTTGTTTTTTGTTCATGGTGTGTCCTAGGAGATAATTGCTGCATTTTGGACTTCATCTACTTGCCAAAGTGTTGAGCATCCTTGTTTGTCTTCTTTTCCTTCAGTCTTTTCCCTGTGGTGCCTGTTTTATTTATTCAAAGAACATATCTTGTCATTTCCATTTATCTTCATCTTATCCTTCTCAACGTGCTAAGAATTATATCCAGGACTCATTCACAAGGAATACAGACTGGACAATGGTTTCGATATTAGGCAACTGAAGAAAAATCCAGATGGATTCAGAAAATGTTTGAGTTCTGCAACGTTTGGTGGTTTTGGTTTGGCCTTACAAAGTTGAGATGGTTCAGCTTTTTAACAAGCCCATGTTCTGAGGTGCTCAAATCAGTGGGTTTGGGTTGGGTTCCCCCTTTTTTAAAAAAACATCTGAAGCTGCCCCAAAGGGTAGATGAGTCCTCACCATGAAGAATTATGCCAGGGAATATGCCTTTTAATGAACAATAAAAACAGCAGAGAGCAACTGGGTAAAACTCTCATTGAGCTAGTTCTGTAGGACCAGGATCAAGCCCTAAAGGTTATATAGAACCATCTTGTAGCAATATTCTGATTTTTATCACAACCACAAATATTTTAGTGTCAGACTATGGCCAAGCCACCTGCAAATGTTTGTGATGGCCGTACTCCAATGAAAACAGAGAACAGCAATGAAAGTCTTCATTTAGACCCTGCTCGTAAGCTGTGCTCCAGTAACAGAGAATGGGACCCACCTGTGCCCGCACACAGCTCGTTTCATGGTGAGGAGTGGGTGAGTTCACAGCAGCTGATGTTCCCGAGGGATGTATTTTTTTCCTACTTTTTCCTCTCTCCTTCTCTTTTTTCTTCCCTCTCCCTCTATCCCTCCCTCTCTCTTTTTTTTTTTTTCCCCTACCCCCTCCTCTGGCTTTGGGGGCTTGCATATAAAATGAGATATTGACACAAGGCATGGGAAAACATGACAGAATGAGGGTTGTTGGGCAAGCCTTACTGGCACAGTGTATATACACACATTGTTTCAGGTATTAAGCTTCAGCTACTACTGAACAGGCATCCTGCCAGATTAATCAGAAAAAGGGAAGAGCATGAAGGTTAATAACTTAAAAAATAAGACAGGGTGCAGCCCCACTTTCCTCCCACCATGTACCTGGTTGAGAACAAACAGCAACATTATCATTGCAGCAAACTGGCAGGTTCGTATAAAGGTCCCAGATAGTATTTATGCGGTCAGGCAGTCTCTAACCTCCTTGCTATCCCTCCTCACCGCCCCCGCCCCCCCCCCCCCCCCCCCCCCCCCCCCCCCCCCCCCCCCCGCCAAGCCTTTAGCATGTGGGAGGAATGCTGTAACTAGTAACTACTTGTGCTGACGAAAAATCAGTTGAGGAACACTTAGCAGTGAAGGGTGTCTTTGGCTGATTAATAGCACATCATTTGGAGATAAGATACATGGAGGAAAAGCAGTAAGGCATATGGAGGAAGAGGAGAAAAAATGATATAAGACATACATTTCTCAAAGGTATAGAAAGGCAGATAAGCTGAATCAGCTCAAGATATGGGACTCTGAACTAGGCTGTACAATAGCAATGTTTGTCTTCTTTTTTTTAAATAACTCCATTTTTTACAGTGACTGAGTATTCAGCAATGCATGTGAAAATTATGGTCAGACAAATTGGTGACAACACAGTACAGTGGTTGCTTTATCTGGGCATATCTTTTGCTAGATAGGATGTCTTTTTCAGACCAGCAAAGACTGTAGGTGGCTGCAGCCTAATAGCTCTGCTTTCCTGGAGAAGGCAACCTGCTGCTGTTTTTCAAGCGAGTAGCAGACATGGCTAGTAATTATTCCAGCTTGAAACTCACTAGTACAACTCTGTAGCTGACAGGGAACATGGGGATTCAGGGTTGTCCCAGATCCAGCAAGTTGTTAACACTGTAGTAAGTGGAGAGGGAGATGCGAGTCCAGGTTCAGTGAACTCAGGCTCCAGAGTGGACATAGAGCACTAACCATGTGATGTAGATTATCTGTTTTCAAAGTGTTGTAGAGCATTTTAATCAAGATAACATGGTCTTCTGGCACAGCATCAGAAGGGAAAAATTGCAACCACATTTGGTGAAATGCAAGCAGGTAGGAGAAAGCAACAAAAGGGTTTTGGAAGATGCCTCTGGTGCCTTTATGTACTGAAGAATCATGGTACCAGTGGGAGGACAGCCTTTCAGTCCCCACATGCAGCATTCATTTTAACACCTACACGTTTCCTTCCTGTTTCTCTCTCTTCCCTCTCATGATGCCACACGTCTCTCTCTGTTTCCAGTTTATCATCTTTTCATGGGGTTGAATGCTTTCCAAGCAGAGGGGCATGGGAAATGGAGTGCTCATGAAAACTGCATGTAATGGGACTAACAAAAGTTCGGTGACACAAGGAGGGGCAGACTCATTGTGACTGGCCTTGGGGATTTGGAAAATGAAAAAAAACTTCTCAGCTGTAGTCTTAATCTGAGGGACCCGAGATGGCAGAAGGACAGGGCTCTTCTCTGGCAAGCACAGGAGTTTTACCATAGCAGCAAGCTATCTGATACTGCAGCTGCTGGTTGAGTTCTTAGAATATCCTGCTATCATTCTTTATAGCTTGAGGAAACAGAAAAGACTCGTGTAAGAGACGTTCATGGGCAGAAACCGTTCCATAATGCAACTAGTTCTGGGAAGGCACTTGGAATAGGCTGGTAAATCAGAAGGGTCTTTGTACGTGCCAAAGACAGTCTCTCTTTAAGCTCCTAGTAAGTTAGAGGAGTTGAGGCATCAAAGAGGCCATGGAATGATGTGCTTTTATTAAATTCAAAGACCAGTTCCCTTTCCAGGAAACCTGGGATAAAAGCCTCTGTTCCAACTCATGTATTTGAACTGAAGCACCACAGTATGTTGTGAGATGAGAAGAAATGTGCAGTGAGAGATGAAGTATCAAATGACCTCTTGGTTGCTTGATCAGGTCCATTCCGTAGCCTTGGTTATGCAGGATGTAAGAACGTCAGTTAGATCACTGGAAGGGGAGGAAAAGGAAGAGGTGGGAAGAGAGAGCATCTGACAGTGTCATTCTGTCCAAATATTTCTGTCTTTGTACTCAAAGTTGGGCTTTGTTCCCTGTTTAATGCTCCTCCTTCTTGTTCTTCTGTTCATGCTAATACATGTTTTCTGTAGTGCCTTCTACTACATTGACCTTGGCCAACCTTAACATAGAATCCCATCTAGCCGTATGTGCACAGCAGCCACGAGTGCCTGGGAAGCTCAGGTGAATTACTTAGGAAATTATTACAAGTGAGCCATTCACAGAAACAAGTTCTCTCATAGCTTATGGCTAGTAGACAGGGTGATGGAGGAGAAAATGGAGTCTGATAGATGGATCCTCTCAAGCCATTTCATCCCTTTTAGCTAGCTGCTGCCCAGGTCCACACATTGACTTGCAGACCGAACCGTGCCGCTCTGTGTGACGTTTGGAAGCTCTGTCTGCTCCCCAGCCTCCCCTGTTGTTGTTTGCATCGGCATGTACAGGAGCTGCTGAGTCACTGCTGAGTCAGGAAGAAATTGAGCAAACGGCACCGGTCTGTGTGTCAGACACAGCACAAAGGGGTGATTGTTGACGACATCTCCCTTCTATCCCCAACCACATGCTCTCGTGCCTTCCCAAAAACTCTTTCTTGCTGTAAGGTCTAAGGAGGGATTGGAAAGTACTGACATATATCAAGATGACTTTCAGGGGACTGAAAGGAGGATCATTAGCCAGGTAATAAATAGCCTGTCAACCAGGAATGGAGACGGTTTAGTGTGTTTCTTATCTGCCTTGAAGTCAACTATAATCCTGAAAGTTACGTGCTTGTTACACATGTTGGTTAAATTTATTAATGAAGGCAGTATCTTATCCCTCATACTTTCTACTTGACAAAAGTCCTAAGCTTATTAGAAATGTTGCTTGTTCACACCAACAGCACTGAAAAAAAAGCGTCAGGGATATTGTGCAACTTGCTGGCCACTGACTCTTACTGGGATTGTTGTCTTTTATTATGGAGAGAAACCAGCCCTCTCCCTCTCCCGATGGTTGTTTCAGATAGGTAGCGAAACCACGCTCAAGCCAATCCTTATATGAGTGGTTTCTGAGAAATAGATCGTGATATTTCCGTTCTGGAAAGCTCATCCCACCCAAGAACTATAGGAAAGCAAGGTCAGAGTAGTGTACTGCACCCATAACTGTATCTTAACAGACATAGTGAGCTTTCATAGGCATAGGCTGGCTCTCACATCAGAGTAAGTCATAAATAGGATTTAAGTATGATATACAGAACTTGGAGAATACAGCACTGATTGCTTAATTTTAGTGGTTGGTATCTCTTATGTACCTCTCGTATATATATATATATAATACACACTGTATAAATCTTCTTTAAAGGTGTCATCAAAATTTATAGTCAGAGCTTCTGATTTATATGACTCTTTGAACTAAAACAGATGTAAAATCATTTTTGGATGGAAGAGGATCTCAGAGTTGCAGTGAGTTTGACTTGACGGATGAAGCTTTCCTAGACCAGAAATGATCAGTAGAGCTCTGCACAGCCGAATCACATAGCTCTGCTCTTCATCACAGGTTTGCACTTAACATGCCCTGATGCATGATTCCAGCGTGTGTTTTATCCAAGTGTCAGCCTGTTTGACAGGTAACTAAGCCGCAGTAAAACACTAACTCAAACAATATAGACTTTGTGTGGTGTAAGGCTTTTTTTTTAAATTTTTTTTTTTTATTATTTCTTTTCTTTTTAAGAGAGTAATTTGCAGGTTCCAGAGAAGGAGCAAGCTTTGGGATGTTGCCTCACACCATGTTAGTTCAGAGAAGGGCTTAAATGTTTGCTGGGGGTGGCACAACGGCTATAATGATGGAGTATAAGTGAAGAGCTTTATGTGCGAAGAACTCTGATGAAAATTTAGTTGCTCGCTAGGAAGTTATGTTTGTATCTGTTTCAGTAAGGGAATTGTCATTGATGGGGTGAACAGAAACCACCTTGATTTTGCATTGTTTGTCTTGCCAGTGTATGTTTTGAACACTTTCAAAGGGATATAAAAACATACTATAAGTTAGTAAACTACTATAAGTTAGGGAAATGTTAATTTTATTTCTTTTTTTTTTTACCAGCTGGTACCTGGCTAAAAACCAGTGACAATAGTTCAGAGAAAAATGCCTGGGGGAAAACACGGAAATTATAGACTGCATAAAGTGGATGGAACCTATTTTACCACCTGTAAAAGTGGGCCTCCTTATTAATTGATGAGTTGAGTTTTAGAAATCAGTGGTACAGTATGGTCTCATGTAAGGCATATAAATGGTTTTGTTTATACTTATGGACAGGCCAAATATGCATTTGAAAAAAACCCAACAAACCCCACACCAAAACCCCGATATAATTTAAATCAAAAGCATAGATAAATCTAAGATGACAACATCACCAAAATGACTTCTTTTAAACCAATGAAATTATGCTTGATTTAGAGGGAAAAATATTTTAAATAAATCTGTCATTTTGGAGACCTTCTGGCAAAGTTCCACATGGTAAATCATAATTTTAAATTCTCTTAGCAATGTTTAGTAACAAATTGCTAGGAGCTGGTGACTAGACAAAACCTGCAGGTAGATTGAGAATTTATTTAGATGAGTGCAGGAAGAGTGTTCCTCGGAAGAAGGAACAAACTAGAGAGTGTGTTTTAGAAACATTCGCTGCTGTGAGCATCTGTATTCTGCCAACAGAGACCTTTATTCTGAGCTCACATAAATGAAGTGGAATTTTGCCAGTAAAAGAAGGGGTTGTGTTACTCCAGTTGTAGGATCCAGGTCCTAATTGGTTTATGAAATGAAGGGGGCAATCTTGGAGCTATTACCAGCTTCCTCTGCTGCAAGTGAAGTGAATCGCAGCTGTTCTGATAGGGTCCATAAAAACTTGGCGAGGTAATAAAATGTTTTCAGTGGACAATTCTCCAAATGAGTGAAATCCAAATTCCTAGCTTATTTGATAGTCTTTAGAGAATTGTATATACTTCCTGGGGAATTCTGATTTAGATTATGTTACTTTTATCTAGTTCTTTAACCATAGCATGCAGGCTGACTGATGCTGTAAATGTAAGGGCTCAAACTAACATTCCTACTTTTTTTTAACCCTACAAATTGAAATACAGTGTGTACATATCAACTATTTGATATAAGAAAAAAGTTGTGCCTGTTGTTCGTTTTCTACCTTTTCTTGCTTGCGTCTCTATACTTTTCTATGATGTCCCCCATCTCTTGCTCTTTTTTTGTGAGTTAAAAATAGGCACAGTTAGCATCAAATGGTCCTAGACAAATTCTTTGGTGCTTCTATTCCCATGATTTCTTTAATGAAAATGGTAGCTTTTGATCTTTGTAAGTTTTCTTCAAGCAACTTAAAATTTTCTAGACCTGGACAGAAGTCAGGATATGCTAATCCTGACTTCTTATTAGAGCAGTTGTTCTGAACCATTTGTTCAGTTCATGGCGATTTGGAGAGTGATTATGTACATCTAATAGTCCCTTAAGATCCCTGGCATGGGTTCAAGTACAACCTGACATTTTTGGTATCATTGTATATGTTGAAGAATTCACAGTTTTCCGTGAGGACCATTTAGTCAGCGTTCGTTTAGAATTCTGTTCTCAGCATTCTCAGCACTAAGCATTTTTCTTTAGGGTCTGGATGCCTTTAAACATTTTTTTTTTTTCACCCTCACAGAAATGTCTGTGATTTCCCAGGTAAAGACAGGATTACCTCACCTTTGAAAGTACGATGACCTAAAAAGGATACAAATAGAGAACATACTGTGAAGCTTCTTAGAGTAATGAATTGGGTTTCCAGTTGGTTAAATCTCAGCCGGTTGGGCTTGAAGCTGACACTGCTGTGAGAATCCATTTTCACACCTGAAGCGGAGCATTTATACAACATACCATGGAAGCTTCTCCCTTTATATCACTCCTGTATGGTGGATGTAGGTTGTCATATCTTAGATAGGCTGCTGCCTCTGGTGTCTAGACAGCAACCATGCCATTGCACTTCAGCTGCAAGGTGCTGCCTGGGCAGCCTCTGATCTTCAAGGAGTGCGACTAGGAAGCAAGTGCTAGCCACAGCTGAGTGCCTGGCTTCCTTTTCTTGGCAGGTGGTTTCTCATACTGCATGTCCCAGGCTTGTAATATGTGGTAGGGTTGTCCCACGTATTGCATGGGAAGATGTTTGAGAGATGCACAGATCTGAATGGTGATGCTCTTTTGGAGTATCTGGGCAGAGCTGCATCCAGGAAGCTTCCTTGGCATCCTCATGGGGAAACCTTGTGTTTTCAGCAAGTGTTTTTGCACTGTTACCGGAAACTGCCCCTGGAGAGATGAACTGCTGCCTTAACGTGCCTGAAGGAATCTCTCTGTGGATATGGTGGACTTCATTAATTCATTATTACTGGGAGTTGTTGATGTAACTTTTTTGGGCAGCACATGTAAATGAGCATTATGAAAGTGGATAAAAGGCAGCAGTAGTTTTTAGATACTCAGTCAAACCAGAAGGTCTGTTAAACTCAACAGGCTGTTATGGATGTCTGATCCTGGCTGAAATACTGCTGCAACATTTGGGGACATGAACTGCACCTAGCAAATGAAGGAGACCAAATTTGAACCAATTTCCTATTATTTCTCTCAATTTATGCTTGTTTTGAGTACTTTCATTTGTCTGAGGTTACATGGCACAGGTATTAAACTAAGTCCATACTGAAGATACGTGGTCAATAGATTATAAAACCAGAGCCGCTTAATACATATACCAAGTGGAAGTGTCGTGTGGAAAACTTTACCTCTTTACAATTAATTTCCTTTTTAGCCTGTTTTAATTTCTTTTTTCTCTGCAGTCCATTCCAGGCCCACAGAGGAAAGAGACCTAGAATGTCTTTGAATTGTTTCGGATCTGTGGGGAAATAAAATAGGAAGCAGAATAATATTTCTACTGTGAAGTAGCAAAGAAAGTTGGAAGAAAGCAGTTAGTGAGTTCCCTTTGTGCCATACTGAATGGATGTGGAGAAAGATATGGATTCTGGGCTCCACAACAGGGAAGAAATCCATACTTGCTTCCAAATTTTCCCCTGGCCTCTATATAGTTCTATTGTTCCAATAAGAAGTTTGTGACTCAAAGGATTTATTCAAAATCTATATAAAACATAATAGGCAAAGTTCATTCCAGAAGCCATCAAGTGAAACTGTATTTCTCTGTAGGGAAAGCTGGGGTCCCTTCCAGTCTGGTCTTTTTCTGTACACAGCCTAGTAGCATGGAGCTTTTTGTTGCGCATCAAGGGTTGTGGGGCCCTAACTCCTATAAAGCAAATGCTAGAAACAATACTGGACCCAAGTAGAATCCATAAATGCAGAGGGAAGCAAAAACCTGTATATAAAAGAAAACAGGGGTTGAGAACAAAAGCAAAAAACCACATTTCAAACCTCAAAGGAAAAAAAAAATTTTTTTTTTTGAGGAAACGTCCTTGGAAATGTTTAATTTTCCTTATGACCAAGTTGGGAAGCTGTAAGAGGTGTCCTTGAAGACAGTGTAAATGACTCCGAGCCAAAAAAACTATTCCATGTTGGCAATAAAAACCCGCCACTGATGTATACATTTCCTTCTTACTCCTCCTGCTTGCCCATTATACGAACAGGAAAATAAAGACACCCCTGCCATGTTTACAGGCCCTGCCTTGTTATTTGTATGATGGACAGAGAGCTAAAAGCTGTAATGCCAACACTGCTTATTGGAAAAACCTGGAACTAATTAAGGGACCTCGTTTGTTAGTGCTCATATGTTCACTGGTGGAAATTATTTGGGAGAACAGTTCTACCAGTACAGAACAGTGCTCTGTAATAGAACTGTAGAAAAATGACAAAGGAAACAACAGCTTTGGGGGAATAGGATGAAAAAATTAACCTAAAAAAATTTACTACATTGGCTTTGAAAGTCAATTTTTTTTGTCTTCCAGTGGGGAAAGAGAAATGTAATTTGCCTGAACTAAAGGATGACTTGTAATGTTTTTACTTGTTAATGATTTACTTACTTGAATGAAACTTATGAATTGCAGTGGAAGTTTCAGTTGAGTAATTTTCAATATTGGGTTATGTTATTTTATTACTGGGTCTGCTGAGTGTTCCTTTCTACGGTATCTTCTTCCAACAGCTATGAGCACTGTGAATCTTTTTCATGCTACTTTTTCAAAATCCAGGCATCCCAAAACCAAGAAAACAAGATATCCAGGCAAAGAGACTTTTAGTATTTCAGCACGCTGCTCCCTTTCTCCCTACATTTCTCCTGAGCTGTCGACTTAATTCCAGATCTGCTCCCACAAGCCGATACAGGTCTTGTTTACAAGTTGGGTCACAGGATACGAAGTGAGCAAACGTACAGTGCCTTCCTTGTGCTTGCTGAGATCTGATGTGCTTTTCTGGATGGGAAGCATCACTGCTGTCGTTTCACTCCAGAAAGGCATATGGCATAACACGGTGCAACAGAGGTGAGAGTTGATGAGTAAATGATGAGTCATTGTCATTAAGGCAACACAGTGTATTGTCAGAAGAAAAAAAGCAAACAACAATCTGAAATCAGTTGAACATCAATCTCTGAAGATTTCAGGCTTTGTTGTAATTTCTATTTGCAGTCGCTTCTGGATCACGTAGTGTGCATTGGATGCATTCTGTTTTGACGTTTGCTGTGACAGTGTAAGGCATACATACGTACACACGCTCCTGCCGGTTTTTTTAGGATACACGATCACTTATGGTTGCACCTAGATGCTCTCTTTTCCTCTGGTTCTCTAGTTTTGCCGAGTTGCAAGGGGGCATGATCTTTTACTACAAGTTCTGACATTTCCACTCCCAGCTCGATGGTGGCTCCAGGGTTCAGACTTGCAGCCTAAAAATGAACTAGGCTAAAGGGCCGTTACTGTCAAGAATAAAGCCATGTACTGTAACTAAGCGTAATCAGTTTGGATCACATTTGCAGATTCTTTGTATTAGCTTTATCAGGTCGGGCCATCAGAGAGCAGATAGACAGGTAAGACTGAAAGACCTCTGAACCCAATTAAAGTTGTACCACAAAGAAATCAAATTCATGTGGTTTACATTTCAGAAAGTTACATTTGGTGGGCTGTACTTACTTTTATTCTGTAACCTAATGCAGACCATGTGAACATTTGAAACGCTTTTAACAGTTAAACCAGCTCAAATAACACAGAACCAGAGCAGCAATAAAGAATGAATTAAGACTGATTGCAACTACAGCCAAATTTTTTTCCTCTTAAAGAAATATAAATAAGTGATAGATTTAAAAATGACCACATATATATATATGGTAATTTTATCTTCACCTTTTAGCACAACAATAGCCATTCTCTTATCTTTTAAAATAAATGTTTGGTTTAAAAAGAAATCCTAAACCTACAGTCTTTTATTTGCAATGTTTTGGGGTGAGTTTGGATGTGCCATGGAACTACTGATATTCCCATTGATGCACGTAGTTTGGGGACTGGTCGTACAGCTCTGAGATAATCCCGAGGAACTGACATTTAAAATACTTGGCACAGTAAGAGCACGAGTGTGTGAGGATAAGAAAATAGGTGTCTTATATTGCAGTCCCTTTTCTTAAAACCGATAGATGTGTGTGCAGCTCTTCGTTCACAAACACTCCTTGCTTGCTGACATTACATAGGCCTTATGTGTGGACCAAATAGAGCTTCAACTGATGCAGACTGGTATGTGTTCAGTTTCTCTATTTGCTGAACAAAGAGCCTGAATGAAAGTCCCAAAGCCTCTGGAAGACCTGGCTGGAGGTGGACAGTGCCAAATGTGCATATATACTGCATCTAACTTCAGGAAAGTGATCACATCCCAAGGGGGCTAAATGACTGGCTTAGCACCAGGATCATTCAGTGGATCGGTTTCCTCATTTTTGCTCCTTAACCACGATTTTGTGAACTCTGGGAGATCTTCCTGGCACTGGGGGAAGAGATGAGGCCCACAGCTCTTGTTTGTGTTATGTTCTCTCCTGAAGGAAGAACTTCCTAGGGCCCCAACCCTTTCCTAGTATCTCCAAGGCACCAAAATGCAAACCTCATGCCATTCTGCTTTTTGGCACAGAGCCACCCGGCTATCAGCAACTGAGCCCAGCTTCCTGGCTCCAGAGCACGACTGCTAGCCTGGGTGGATATAGCTCGTTTCCCTGAACAGCTGTCCTGATGTGTCTGTGTGTGTAACAGCTTTCCTTGCTGCTCCTTTTGTAGAGATGACCGCTCTGTTGTCTTTGTCCCCCCTTTCCTGAAAGCTTTTGGGGCTCACGTGGCAGAGAGCGTGTTCAGGCATGGGGCTCTCAATTTGACCTGACTGTATCACCGAGATTTTTTTTTTTTTTTTTTTTTTTTTTTTGTGTGTGACTGCTGTTCTTTCTATGGGCCACAGACAGCAATTCAGAAGCTCTCCTCCTCTCCCTGGGGTGGACAGCTTGAAGATCTGCTCTCATGCTGACTTTCCAGGAGCAATTAGAGATGAGAGATCTGTGTTGATTTTTTTTTTTTTTAATTTTACTTTAAAATGTGGCAAAACACTTGTTTTTTGTAAAGGAATGTCCCTTGTATTACCATTCCCAAGTGGTGGCTCATGAAATGCAAGCTGTTTCAAAGCATTAATGCGGGGAGCTGGGGCTGCTATTGTGAATTCTCAGAGGTGCTGGGACTGGGAGAAAAATCTCCATCTGCACCAATGCACAGAGATTTGTCTACTGTGTGGGGACCAGAACTGGTGGAGTGGAAGGGGACGCGCTCCCTGCTCTCTCTTGCTTTTGTTGTATATTGGGCTTGGCAGAGTAGGTCAAGATGCTTGCATGGAACTAGGAAAAGAGGGGTGTGTCATGGGAAGGTTAAAATGGGAAAATGGCTGCTATTCTAACACTGCCTTCTGTCCTCAGAAATTAAGAAAAACAGAAGGCTTTGTCAAGTTCTTTAGAGAACAGACACTGTAATAGGGGAAAATACTTAAGTTCTGATTATAAGAACAACAGAAAATGCATCAAAGAATAGATCAAATCAATTGGATGTTGGACGATGGACAGAAAGCAATGTCAGAAATTATTAAAGTGCTAGCCTGGACCTTTGAGAGTTCACTTTGGTTTCTTGTTTGCTACTGATTTCTTTATGAACTTTGGCAAATTTCTTGGCCTCTCTCGGCCTCAGTTCACCAAGTGTAAAATATGGAAATAAATACTCCCTCACCTTACAAGAATGTTAAAAGGAATGTAGGTATTACAGGAGCAGAAAGTAAATAGGTTCCTCTGATACAATATCTTGAATATTTGATATAATTAAACACCAGGGATTTTTCTGAATATATAGTTCTTTGCCACAGAAATAGAGAAGAATGATAGTATTATGTAATCACGTCTAAAATAATGTACTATTAATTTCCTGAAAGCTAAAATGTATTGCAGAAGATGCTTCAAACAGAGTGAGACAAATTAGAATGCTTATACTAGACTTTCTCCAGACATCGTGATAATCTAGTGCCACCCATGGCAGAGGGGTTGGACTAGATGATCTTTAAAGGTCTCCGTTCTATGATTCTATGATTTGCAGAAAATAAATTTAAATGGGAGATAATTATCAGACATATTTTGTAAAGGCAATGGAATGCTAATACACACAAGAAATAGAACTAAAAGTAATTTCCTTTAACTTTTCAAAATCAAGATAAACCAAGAGCCAATAAACATTAAGATCTGTTTCAAAGGAGTTCAACGTTTTCAACTGTAGGAAGACTTTAATTTTCTTTCTCTCTCTTTTTTTCTTTTTCAATTATAATAAATTTGTTAACGTCCTGTTGAATCAGACATTCACAAATCCTGCAAACACTGATTTTTCTTTTGAAAAAGTATTATGTTTCAGTTATTTTTTCTTTTCTCATTCCGGTTAATTAATTCTGTTATAGCAGCCCCCAAAGACTGTAAAACAGACTCCATTCTTTGCAAAATACTCAAAAAATGAGTTTTATGTCAAGAGAAGTACAAGCCTACAATCCTCTCCCTTGTCTTCAATCTATTACGTGCTTTCTTCTATTGCTTTAGAAGGTATCCATTCATTCATCATCTTTTGTGTGTGTTTTCCTTGTTTTCCCTAGACTGGGCTATGCAAACTGCCTTAGTGGCAGGCAGACTCTGAGGAAGCTTTCTATCCTAATTCCTTTCCATTAATGAAAGTTATGAAGCACTACCAGTGTGCATACTGCCTGTAAAACAGAAGTAAAAGGAAAGCAATGCACTTCTCTAACCCCCCCCTCCTTCCATGGGGCGAGTCGGTCATGCAACAGATAAAAGTGACGCTATGACAAGCAAATGTTGGAGGCGTATCCATGCAGACTATTTAAATCAGACAAAGCTTTTTAGAAAGGAAGAGAATTAAGTTTTCTTGTACATCCAAAGGAACTCTAATGGAAAGTGCCTGCTGAATTCCAGAAGTTCCTCCATGGCCTTCAATGGACGGTCTGCAACGGCCTCACAGGGCAGCAGGAAAGGTAATTAGAGACTATAGAAAAGTGCTGTCTGTGCTCTCATAGCAACAAACCTGAGCTTCTCGTTAGGGTATGAGAATACCAAGCTAAGGAGAGGAAATCTGTTATGCCATAGCCTGGAAATACCCAGCTTCTATGAGCAGGGACACATGAAACACAAACACTAGGTTGTCCAGCAGCCCTTCAAAGTAAAAACCCTTCTAAAATAACTTCCACCTGGTGCACTTTCTAGGCTGAAGAAACACTTCATGCTGCAAGAACACTTCATGTCTTTTGTTTTTTCTAACAAGCTACTAACAGCAGATGAATAATAACACCCTCCAAACAATTAATGCAGCCTGGGGCCTAACCAGAAAAATCATCATTTCCAAAAAGTCCTATTGACAGAACCACTGCAGCAACCTTTCAAAGCTGCACCCACATCCGACGACAACAACAATAAAACACTGTGCTATTTTTCTTACCTCGTAAAGTTGTCATCTCAGCATAGCTAAACATCTGAGTTGCCACCCAGCCCGTAAACATCCTTCTGTGGGGAAGGTTATCAAATAGGTCATTGAGAAGCAGCTCTCACATTATCTAGAGTATTATCTAGAGCCCTCAGATTTCCTGGAGCCCTTTCAATCTGGTTTAAGACATGGTTATGCTACAAAGACACAGCTATTTCTTGGCCATTGCTAGTCTCCCTGATTTATTAGCTTCTGCTAATGGATAAAGACTAAGTGCTCAATCTAATCTGACCTTTCAGACATGCTGGCTGTCAGAGTGCCTTTGCTGGTCACCCTCTCTATTTTACTGGTGTCCCTCTAGGAAAGTGTAGCGATCTAAGAAGGAGAGTACATTCCCCGTGGGTTACCAGCTTTAATTCTGTGCCCTTCGTGACTTCTGGTATTAAATGTGGAATACCAGGCTGCTGCTTCTGGGAACGGGTCCAAGCACTCCACTGTCCTAATCCCCTTCTAGCAGGCACCCATTCAAAGACGTCCCCATTCGGACAGGTAACAGTTTGCACAGCATTTACACCAATTTGACAACCTTCTTTAGTACCTATTTGCCGTGCCAGCCTCTAGCCTGCTGGCTGCCTGTCACTCCCTCCCCTGCTTTCTTCAGGACTGCTAAAACAAGGAGACTGCACAGTCCTCATCTGCAGATTCACTTTTAGAGGTTCTGTAATTGAGTTTTGCTGAGATTAAAATTGAGATTACATAAAATATGGATGCCTTGAAGTATTAAAAAATGAAGTGGCAAGGGAAACTATCTCTAAAGATCAACTTTCCCCATTTAAAAGCAGTGTATTCCCAGATTCTGGGTTTGCTTAAAGACTTCTCTCTCTGCACAGCCAAGCGCCTGCACCTCATCAGCAAACAATGGAAAAGAATCACGTAGCAGGATCCTGCCCAGTTCACATTTATTTAACCCTTTGTCACCAGTATATTCTTTTCACCAGGCATCTTATTTTTGTCTAAAACAGATGCTGGGATTGCTGGTGCCAGAGAGTTAATCTTATTAATAGTTTCTCTGTTTATTGTCAGAAGGACTTGGTTGCACTCTCCTCTCTGGGCCAGTAGGTCAAGGGGTTCAAGTTCCCCACCGAGGCTTGGAGCAAATCTTGGTGCTGACTGTGCACGGAGAGGGGGAATATGCTGCACTGGTACAGACACTGAATTTCCAGTAAGACATTAAGCTGAGGTCTCTCCTATCTTTTTCAAATACACTCCAGGTAGAAACTACCGAACCCCTTCCTCATTTGGGTATTTGAGGGTGCTTCTTTGTACCACAGGATATAGACCTGGTTCCTGGTGCAGCCCTCCCGTCATCCCTGAGGGATGCTAAACACCCGTATCTGCCTGGCTCTGAATGCTGCACATATTAGGACACCGTAGGAGATGATAAAATGATGCAATGTTGCTGTCTAGCACCTTGCTTTGTTAAATCCACTTTTTTATTTTGAGTTGGGAGGAAGGAAAACACAAAAAAAGAAACTCAAGAAAATAAAGAGAGAAAGGTTCAAGTGAACACGTTACCTGACAGCTTTGTTTGGACTCTGTGAACTTGTAACCTCTCTAGTAAGATGAATGTGTTGGGTATAAAAGCCAAATGTTGGCAGCTGCGCTTTACTCCTTTCAAACAACGGAAAGATGTGAGTTTGTGTACCCCACACCAAGCACCTGGGCTCTGGAGAAGGGAGGGCAGTAAGGCTAACTCACCACACTGCCACCCAGCAGGGAAGCGTCCTCTTCCCTTACGTCCCTTAAGGGGGATGGTGGGGAGGCAGAGTTTTAAGGGTCAGGGAGGTGAGCCCGTGCACTTGAGGTACAGGGGACTGACACAGTCACTTCAGACTAGCAGTAAGTGAACAGATTTATGTTGGGAGCAGGAGAGAACGATGAGTCCAAACTCCTTTTCATAGGATGGAGTGATGACTAAGCTTGTAAAAGGGGGAAGGGAAGGGAAGGGAAAGGAAAGGAAAGGAAAGGAAAGGAAAGGAAAGGAAAGGAAAGGAAAGGAAAGGAAAGGAAAGGAAAGGAAAGGAAAGGAAAGGAAAGGAAAGGAAAGGAAAGGAAAGGAAAGGAAAGGAAAGGAGAGGAAAGGAAAGGAGAGGAAAGGAAAGGAAAGGAAAAAAGCTGAGAAAGATGTTTTCTTTGGGCTTTCCCTGGAACTGTCCCTTTGTCTTCACTAAGTGGAAACTTCAGGAGTTCATCTCAGCCTTTCACCCACAACTCCTCTGCGCTAAGAGAAAGCAGCAGAGGGGGTAAGAACGGAAAAGTGCTCATGCTCAAGTGTTTCCAAATGTTTCACAGCCATACACATTTATAGGTTCTCACCCTCCACCCTATCACCACTCCCTCCACATAAAATCAGAGGCTGAGCTCAGGCATCCAGGCAAGAAGGAAGCCTCCTTCTCCTTTCATAGAAACCTGTGTGTCCCAATGCAATGTTTATAATGCACTAGGACTCAGCTAGGACGATTTGCCAAAAGGCAATGTCAAAGAAGTGCTGAAAGAAATGCTGTTCAAAGATTTCCCGGAGAGTCAGGTCATTCAGTGTGAGAAGCAGGCAATTGTCCTTTCTGGGCTCATGGATATAAGGAGCTTCAGCTAGACTGATGAAGGATTAGCAAAACTATTCTCCCACCGTACCCCCTGCCTTCGATACGAAAACAGCAGTTACTCTCCACTCCACTCTGTGTGCAAAACAAGGCTGAAATATGATATTTAAATTATTCCCAAGGATGCATCTGCTGAAAAGGAAGGCACGAGCCAGATCCTCCCTTGTGCTTGTTCTTTGTCACAGTCTTGAATTTTGGATCATTATAAGGAGGGAGAGAACACACACTAATTCCTAACACTGCTAGTGTTTCAATGAGCACTGCTATCAATCATTTAGGTTCTCACTCTTTATTGTATTTGGATAAGTAAAATTGCCAATAGTGCAACAAAATCAGCCAAAGTCAGCCCGCAGAAAAAAACAATAGGATTGAATGTGGTCCATTGTCTATTTCTGTACGGTACAGAAATAGTAAAGCAGCATGAGCGTATGAGAAGAGCTCGTGGTTAGATGGAGCCATGGCACAATGGATGCGGAGCATATAAATACAGGCTGCAATACTGCAGTACCGCTTTGCTGTTGGCTACTTGAATGGCTGGTTGTGTTGCCTGGTTGTTTAAATGTTCTGGGCCTGAGTCCGGCCTCACTGCTGCTATTTGTCTGCTTTATATGGACACTGCGAAGGGCCGTTTGTTTATATACCAATGCAAGCATAAAATAGGCTTTAGAAACTTTCACTCGTCATCATTTTCAGAAAGAAAGAAACTGCTGCAAACTGCTTTATAAAACACGTGCTTTACTCTTTCAAAGTAAGCCTGTTGCTGTTCATTGTATTACCAATAGGGAACAATATTAGAATAGCTATTACATTTTTATATGCAAGATCTAAAAAAAATTTTAAAATTGACTATGTAGGGGCTCTAGAAAGACACCAGAGCTGGACGCCCAAACTAGGGTACTCCTTGTGCCAGCATTGCCCACAAGTGCTTTCCTGGCACATCTTGCAATTTGGGGTTCATTTAGTGAAGTCCCAGCTTCCACATTTCTGCACCTGTAGGAGATGTTTATCTCCCATTTTTAAGACATTTCGAATCCTTGCAATAGAGAAAAATCTTGAAAAATGGCCCAACAATTCTCTAAAAGCAAAAAATGTTTGCTTGTTTTTCATCTTTCTGGCTCTAATCAAGAGTAAGGCACAAACATTAATAAATTTGATAATAAAGTAGATGTTCCTTTTGTTTGACATCTGGTTTTTCATCCTGTGAGAGTATGCTGAGATGTGCTTTCAAGTCACGCTTTCAAGGTTTTCTCTGTGTCCATAAGGGCTGATAATGTAAGTTTTCTTTTTAAATGGAGCATTAAAGTCTTCCAGAGCCAGTATTTGAAGAAAAGAAAGACACAGTGAGGCTCATGGTAATAATGGTGACATGTGAACTGAAGAGATAATAATGGAAGGCCAGAAAGGGTCTCCTACCATCCTGGCAGTACTCAGTTACCTCTGTCTCACTACCGTGGTTACTTTCCAGCTCTACTTGTGTAGCTTTTCATGTCTTTTTTGCAAGTGGCAGAACCAAATGAACTATTATAGATGAATGATAGAGAATAATATATTGAATGGTTTGACCTAACTCTGAGATTTCACAATGCCACTCTACAGTTTTGGTGTGGACCTTCCAGTGAAGTTTCTGGGTTCACTTTCCCAGTGGTGGCAGCCATCTCCACTAAGCGAGCTGTGCCTGGGCGAAGGGCTGCTGCCTGGATGTCTGTTTTCACCAGCAATTACTTACACATGAAGAAAATCATGGAGACCTTTGCTTGTGTTACAAATGCTGGTGCCTCTTAACTGCTGATATTTCTGTAAGTGCAGGATGTGTATATATTTTCTTTGTATATAACAGTGGTAAATTGCAGTTGCAGGGAGAGGGAAGTGTAAATGATGTTAGCTACTGTCAAGGTCTTTTTGGCACATTCCTGGAAGCCTCTCCACCATCTGCATTGGCATGAAAGGTAGATCACATTGAAATTGGCTGCTTGCTTTTTTGTTGTTGCTCTTGCCTTCCCCAGTTAAGGAGCTTTCCACCCACAGGAGATGACAGAATGGAAAAGATGGTGACCCTGCTTTAATATGTGTTCTTTCAAAGAAAAAAAAAAAAAAGGCAAAAAAAGCTGGTAAATAATCCTTGCTGTGGCGCACGGATGGCTGGAGTGCTGCAGCTGAGCACAGCCTGCCCCTTTGGGCAGGGAGGGACGTGGTCTGGCTGACACGCTGGCACTGGCAACGTGCTGAGGGACCCGTGTCCAGCCTCCCTTGGCTGGAGGGGAATTGACTGGGAGAGTCATCAGGCCTTTGGGGATGGGTGGGAGGGAGGGAGGAGCAGCCTGCTAGCAAACACATGGTAAAAGGCTTCCACCTCTCAGCTTTGGAAAAGTCTTGAAAAGCAAAGTCCCATGTGTGTGGCGTTTGTAAACTAATGCTCTAAGAAAGTTTGAGTTTGGCTGGTATATAAATTAAATTTTTTTTTTTTTAAATGAACATATGTGTTAATAAAACTCGTGTGGAGAGTTTGGAGGATAACTAATGTAGATCTAATAAATATCTCAGTGTTTTATTGAAGAAATGATTTGGAAGTCAACTTCTTCAGCTGGTTCTTAATCCCAGTGAAGCTATTGGCAAAACCTTTATTTGTTTCAGTGTAGCTAAGACTTCTCTGTTACACACTACATCCTTTTTTGTGGAGCAAGTTACCATAATCAAATTAACCAAGACTAACCATTTTTGTGAGAGCTGAGCACTGGCATCTGCATTTTAAAAGGCAGTGCACCTAGAAAGAACATTTTGTGCTGAGTAAATGAATTTTTCTTTGGCAGCTTGGTTTAGCAGAATTACCACAATATTTTTTTTTTAAACCAGTCTCTTTCTGGTCTTTTCTTCAGAATGCGCTCTGTGAAACACAAAATAGCACAAGGGACAAGATTTTCTGGGCTATGTCACTGGTCAAGAGAATTGTATATCAGTTCTCCCACAGAGGCATAGATATTTTCTTATATTTCTTCATCTTGTCCTAGACAGATTTCCCTGAACCCCCTCTGCTTTTTTTCTCCATTCATGTCTGCCCTTCCTCTCTAGCTGGAATTGGGATGTGGATTTCTTCCAAGTGCCTTTAATGTGCTTTTTTCCCTTTGTTTTGTTCTTGTTGCTTCTTAAAAGGTTGGTAAGTCTGAAAGTTAGAAGAGACGAAAATATGGGAATTAAACCATGTTATCGTGAGCAGAATGAAGGTAAATTATTGGTTTAAATTTTGGAAAATGGAAGATAAATTCTGGAAAATTTATTAAATGGTGACTTTGATAAATGCAGACAGATTTGGGAACAAAATAAAAATGTATTTTTAAGAACCAAAGTTCCTCTAAAGAATTACTTTTGAACTGTGACTGAGTTTGCCACAGCTGACTTCTTCCTCTCAAACCATACTTCAGACCTACTCTTTCCCTTCCCCAAAGCCCAACTCAAGGACTGGCATGTGTGGTGCTTATTGTAGCATCAGGACCTACGTCTGAAGATTGAGACGAAACCAGTACAGCACTTCATTCTCCTCTGTTCACCACAACTGCCCGTTTAACACCATTTCTCTAACCTTAACCATGTTTTGCCTTGAAATCTTTAACTGAATGCATTGTTTTTGGCTTGTGTCTTGCTCATCAAAAGCTTGGTGAAGGTTTCAAAATAATTTTGTCATGGGCTGAAACTTGTCAAAAAAGGGGGGGCAAATGTAAAGTGGTGTCAGATTTAAGTCAAAACTATTTTTGAGGCTGTAGCAAATTTATGTTTCACAGGGGCTTTTTCTTTCCAGACTTTGCCAGAGCTAGGTCCATGTCCAGGTTCGATGCAGCTGAAATCAGCTGTTTTCAGTTTCAGGACATCCCGTCAGGACACTGTAAATACTTTGGGATGTGCAAACTTCACATTTCTGCTGACTTCGCAGCACTACTTACCTACTTGCAGTGAAGCCCAAGCTGAAATAACTTACTGCCTCAGAGCTATATCCTACTGTTTTGCAAGAGCTTAAGATGTACAAACTTACTTGTGAGTAGTTTTGCAAGAACTTAAGATGTACAAACTTACTTGTGAGTAGTCTCACTGATTGAGGTCTTTCAAAGCACCAAACTGAAGGATATTCTTGAGATGTTTGACTTTAAATGTGCTTTAAAGAAGTTTTTTAATTTCACTGAAAATTAATTTATTATATTCCTAAATAGCTTCTGAAAATAAATTTACTTATGTCTATTGAGCCATAACCCTAATCCTGCATTTACCTTATTTGATGTTCATGTAGTCACATCTGCTTCCACATGAACAAAATGCAGTTGAAATCACTGTGGCTAGAAAACTGAATTTACCTCAGTCAGCTGCTTAACTACCATCCTCAAGCAGGGTATCTGCAGTATAGATGAAGAAAGCAAAATCTTCTGCCTCCTGTTGCAAGGGAACTCCCTCTGACATGTCAGTGGGATTGGTACCTAAGCGTCCACGATGACGACCAGCTGCTGCAGAACACATTGCCTTGTGCCAGCAGTGCTTTCCTCCCTCTCTGCTGGCCTTCCTTTTGTGATAGCTAAGGCAGGCTATCACTGTGCAGCACACCTTATCTCGCTCTATCAGGGCCAGCTCCATAGTGGTCTCTGACCTTTTCCAGCCCTGATGTTTCTGAGCTGACGGCAGCTTGTGCCAAGCTATTTTTTTTTTTGTTCTGTGATGATGGACGAAACATGATGTAGCTCAGCCTCGCGCTGTGCTCCTCTGGTCTGCACAGTGAATGACACTGGACTCGTCAGAGTTCTAAGACTGTTGAATTGATTTGTAAATAATGGGAACAGTTATTAACAGCAGTTAAATACTTTCTTTCCTGCAGCTCTGTCATCTTTTTTTTTTCCCTTTTTTTTCTTTTTTTTTTTCTTTTTTCTCTGCTCAAAGCCAGAAACTGGTAAACAAGTAAAACTGCAGGTTTCTGCAACATCACTTCAGTCAAATTAAAATCCAGTACCTGAATTTAACTGTCTTTAAGGGCTTGGTTGCCACATAGGATATTTCAGTTTATGGCGTCTACTGAATTTCTTTAAACAGAATCTGTCTTAAAATGAGACTTTTCTCCACTTGCGCTGCCCTCTGTCAGGAGCCTGACTGCGGAGCATCAGCGGTGGTTTAGTCTCCTGCAGGCAGCTATTACTGTTGCGCCGTACCATACTCATCGTCCCCAGCCCACAGCTGCTGTGTGCCCCAACCTGCTGTCGGGGAGTTAAAACTCGTGGGGGTGGGACAGGGGCGCCAGGTTGGGTGCTGGTGGGTGGTGGCCGTGGGCAGAGAGGAGCAGACCGGCGGGAGGACGCCACTGCCAGTTGCAGAAGAGCTCCGTCATACAGCAGGAATCTCTGCCCTGGGTGACGGACAACGGTGATTAGAAAAAGGCTAAATGTCAACATTGTTCTGAATTGGTAACTGGAAATTTTCCAAGAGCATTTTAGACACAGGATTTTGGAGGTTTTTCTTCTCCCAGGCTGCTTTCCCTCCTCGTCCTCCTCCTCCTCCTCCCCCCACTAACTGCTGTAACTCATTCTGTCAAGTACTGAGTGCTGTCCCTTCAGACCTTCAGATAAATCCTTTACAGCAACAATTTTAAAAGCTGCCGTAGCGTCTCTTTCTGTCTGTCTGTCTTTCCATCTTGCCTTCCTCCTTGCTAATTTATATGGTGGTGAGGGGAAGGTGGCCATGCGTGGAAGGTGGGGGTGGTGCAGAGCGGAGGGGTGAAAGCCGTGTTTTGACACATGTGGCTTTCCATTTTTGCAGAGGTCGTTAGCACTCTGCTTAGTGACCGCAAGTTGATTACAAACACCGCGTAGCAGTGATGCTTTGCCAAAACGCTTGGAGAGGAGACCCGTGTTTTTGCTCCCCTTGTCCGATTCGTTTTAAAATATATTATTACCATCAAGATTTAAAGAAAAATTTATTGCTTGCAAAGAGGGAACCAAATCCCCAGGGCAGAATAAATAAAATAAAAACATGAGAAGTGCATTTATAGTCCTCCTGAAAATAAGAGTGCAGTCTTAAAAAGGTTTCCTTAAAATGAAAAATGGATGACTTAGTCGCCAACTGCTACTAATCTAAAAGTCAGTGCTTTTGATAGTGATGGCTGTGTTGCTAACTCTTCGTTAGCAAGGGTATTTAGTTGTAGGATAAGAGGGCTTTATAGAACATTTGCTCCCCTGTGGTTTAGAAATTAGCCTGTATATGGAATAAGTGAGCAAAGATGGAACGTATTTTCCATTGCCCTAGTTATTCCTATGCATGTGTGTATGTGTTGGTGTGCTTTTGCATGTGTGTGTGCACGCACTAATAGCTTTGCGGTGATGATGGAGATGATCAAGATGATACAGAATGGAAATACTGTGTGATTTTCTGGAGTCAGCCTTTTAGGACTCCCTTTAAATGGGAAAGGCAACGATTTCTGGAAAGCAGGTTTGCCAGCAGACTGCAGTTAAGATCCTCAGATGGTATTTACTACAGAAACATACATTACTGTGATGTGTTTGAATCTGGAAATAATTTTTCCCACAAGGGAGAAAACACCTTGTCATAAAATATATTGTATTTTACTTGTTTATTCCGTGTTACATCTTTCTAATGAATTTTGGACTTAGCCTTGTTTGCATTTATGTTAGTGGAAGATTTTCTCTTGAATTCAATCTATAAAAATCAACTGCATCTAGCTCTGATGCCCAGTGTGGGATTTGTCTTACAAAGCTTGTACCAGCATTTCTGAGAGTTGGACGCTGCAGCTGTTCCTCAGGCCATCAGCAGCAATGCGAGTCCCAGCAGCAAACCTGGAAAACTCTTTTTTCTACATTAGTTGTTGCTTTTTCAGCCTGTATCATACTTTGCCTGAGGACTATATCCACTCTCCAGTGGTCTCAGGGCAGCAGGAGCAGAGACACTGAGGCAGGATAACACCGGAGTTTTCCTCCAAGTCCTGCAGAGAAGCAATGCGCACCGGTGGGGGCAAGAGCCGGGAGAACTACATGGGCAGGACTTTCAGTTCAGCTGCCAGATCTGTTTTTTAAGAGTGGCCAGCAATGGGGAAATGAGGCGTTCAAACTGATAAGGGTCTTGCTTGTACTCTAGAAAATGGAACTATTTTCTTCTAACTATGCTCTGCTGAAGGGAGTATTGTTTTCTGCTCTTTCCTGGGAGAAGATCTAGGAAAAATCCCTTTTTTCCATATGTTT
This sequence comes from Balearica regulorum gibbericeps, assembly GCF_011004875.1. NCBI lineage: Eukaryota > Metazoa > Chordata > Aves > Gruiformes > Gruidae > Balearica > Balearica regulorum. The sequence goes on along the minus strand of NC_046185.1, from coordinate 130,520,047 downwards.
GCTGAGCTGTCCCCTCTGCAGGTGAAGGGAAGTCCTTCCCTATGCCACTGTACGCTTAACTCACCTCACTGTCTTTCTGTCAACTGGTTACAGAGTGTTGAACCAATGAAATGCCCTAGGCCAATTTCTTAATACTATTAATAATAATCCTTTATGCAAAAAATGGTATTTTTTAAATTGAAAGTGCTGACAGCAATTAAGCAAACCTCTCATTAGGAACTGCAGTGGTGTAAAGCCTTGGGACCAACAGGAGAGACTGTACGTACAGTATCATGCCGGCACCATTTGCTGATTTCAGTTATTTCGTCTCAGAGTGACGCTGGACATCCTTGGCAGAGTGACAACACAAGCCTTATTCGTTGAAAACCTTCCCAGTACCGCGGCCGCGAGAACACCCCAAGTATTTTAAGTCAGCTACGTAGGTCCTATTCTTAACTTTTCATCTCATCAGATACTTTTCTTATTAGAACTTGAGAGCCTTCCCTGTAAGGTAATGATGATGTACATTAAACCTCCGTGATCAAGTCCTAGCTTGTGCGTTTCTAATGTGTTATGACTGTGATCTGTGCAATAGCTCTGCTCCAGCCTTGCTGGGCCACGTGACATAATGGCATTTTTAATTTCCTCCTTCCAGTCCCATCGCCTGTTCGCATGTAGGAAATTACTTTGTTTTTCATGTTAATTGATAGCACGACCTGTTTCAGCAATTCACCATCTCAAAGGTATGTCTGAGATCTCCAAATGACTCACTGACATAAATGCAGATGAGCTAAAGCCACTTGTGTTACAGAAGGGCCGAAAGCCAAAGCAGAGTATCTTGATATCCGAGATAGCCTTTTAGCCTGCAGGACCGCGAGCCCGTGGCCCGCTTTGTTAATGACCGCATTGAAGTCTGGTGGCAAATGGTAGGTTGTAAGAGGCAGCCTGCAGGAATAGTCATGTTAAATTCATGGCCTCTAGCTCACTTGATCAATTGCAAGCTGGTAGACGTTTATTTAAAATTTATACCACATGAATGTCTGAGGTAATAGGTGAATACTGTAAAGGGTTTATTTAAAAAAAAATATTTGACCAGTAGGGTCTTTGGAGATCAAATGTTTCATTTTCAAGGGTGTCCTGAGTATTCAAAGAGGAGGAGGGGGAAGTGAAGAGGGATTTGGATAATGCGAAATACCACAGAAAGCAAGATTTTCCAAGGAAAACACCAGGAAGCTTGGTATGAGCATTTAATGTATGCTAGAGTTTTTAAAAGGAAACATTAATGGTGAAACATGCCCTCAAAGGACAAGCCAGCAATAAATTTTGTGTCACAAAATTACCTGTCAGTGAGATTATGTTTAAATAACGTAGAATTGTTCCTGCTTCTTGAGGGGTTGGTAGAAACTTCACGGGAGAGTGTTCAAAGTATTCAGAATTATGTGCACAAATCCCATTAACAATAATGGGATTTGTGTGTTCAACCCTGCTCAAATGGCATTGAAAAATGTGGCTGTTGGTTGTTCTTCCCCAAAGCATAGACATAGCAAGGGAGCAATGAAATCCAAAATATTTTCTCTCAAGATTTTTTTTTTTATTACCTTCCAGAGTATCTCACTAGCAGCCTGTGTGTACTGCATCATGATCGGCAGTTCTCCTTTTCCCTTGGACAGAGGTGGGGTGGGAAATCACAGCAACAACAAAAAATCCCACCAAACAGATTTGCCATGTCAGTGTTTCCATTATCTGTGGCAATGGGGAATATTACTGCATAAAAATTCAGCAGGACAGTGAGCATCTTGAATGAGTGGAGTCCAGTAAAAGGGGTTTGGTGTGGTGGTGTTTTTTTTCCTAACGTCCTTGCTTAAAAAAAAAAAAATCAAGGTCTGTGTTTTGATGTATTGTAGATGAGACTGAGTCCTTATAAATCAAAGAACAGTATAGGGCAGAGAATGCTCTAAAGGTGGAAGGCAGAGGCAGAAAGAGGAAAAACATACAATTAAGACTTAAATATGACTGAACATGTTGCCATGGGATTTGATCTTATCCTATTTACAAGAGAAAACTTATGACTCATGGGTGCTAAATGATCGAGCCATTACTCATTTATGGAGTAAAAAAAAAAAGGATACCTTTTATGGGATTTTTATAAATAATGATTACTTCCCCATATTTGTGAATACTGAGCAAAGACATGCTGCAGTCATAAGGCTCGCTGCATGCTCAGCTTCTGTGCAGACTTTTTGAGAAGTATTTAGTGTTAACTGATTGTTTCTCTCTTCAGGGTTTCATTCTCCATGGGGTTCTGCTCATTGCCCGTGCTGAGTTGTAACCCTTTTTTCACAAAATCACAGAGTGGAAAGCAGGGCAGGTTTAGCCAAAATCCAGATAGAGAACACATAAAGACCCTGTAGTGCAGTTCAGGATGGATATGTAAAAGGTATTTTTTAAACTATTTTCTTCTCATCTAAGCCTGGGAGGGCTCTGCAGGATTCCAGCACTGCTGGTTGCCAGTGGTCTGTTGTGGCAGTTGTGATGCTGCTCACCATGCACTATTCCCTAGTGAAAACTTTTCAGCTGTGCCTGCAGAGCTTAAAAGACATTATCCTAGCCCTGCACCCTTTTGGGACACTTTTGACTTGTGGGTTATCACCTGTGGCTATCTGGTCCAGCTTCAGTGCTGTTTTCTTCTGCTGGTCAGTGTTAGGTACAGCTAATGCTTTCTTTTATCACTACCACTACCCTGTCTCACAGGGTTATTAAAGGGTAAACACTATAATCTGTTTTTGAACTCTGACTTTTTGCACTAGGAGGGATCCATGCTTTTATCATGGTGTATGTAAAGTGTTAACCTTTTGTACTGCTAACCTTCCTGTATGGGTTTGAAGAAGTGCATGTAACCATTAATAGGAAAGAGATATTGGCATATCAAATTAGAATCTGATTCGGTGAGAGAGAAATCTGTCTAAGAGCTTGGAAAATGTAGACAGTCTCAGAAAAACTAACCTTTTTAAGAGTTTTGTTGTGTGGCAGCTGGGCAGGCATATTACGAAGATTATGGATTTTTTTGAGTGGAGCAATTGCATTTTTGAATTTTATTGTTTGATGCACAGCTTGTGAAGTAGCATTTCTCCTTGGGTGGGTAGTAATTTTATGATGGCCCACAACTGGCTTCTGACTGAGCTCAAGACCAAGAGATCCTAGAGATCAAGCCAAATTATAAGCTTTGCATTTGAAGTTATGCATGTTTTCCTGGGGGAGCATGTGTGAAGAGGAGAGGATGTGGGAGCAGTCAATGCTACATTCAAATCTTGGGTTACGGTCTACCTATAATATCTTTCCAGTTGTGTTTTGTTATCCATTTACTTCATATCCATGAAAGTATCTCTCTTTGAAAATCAGACGGATGCTCTACAAAGAATTCATGGATGTGCATTCTTGACGCAGCTGGCCATAGTATGGAGATATGTTTCCAAGGCTTTACTTTATCCTCTGGAGACAAGAAACAATTGCAAGAGTTGTATAAAATCAGTATGCTTGTACAACAAAGACATCCCATGGACGTAGACATGAGAAAACCCTTGATCACATTAATTCCCACCACCCATCTGATCATACAAAGATGCACAGGGGTTATTTTTAGGTAAATTGACACTGGAGGCCAGAAGAAAGTGGCCTCTACTTTGTTATTAATTCTGTTTCTGTGCCAAACTGTGTGTTTGTGGGAGATTATGGCTTTTAACGTACTGGGCAATAAAACCTAGTATTTGACTTGGTATGATTCTAGCTGGCCTATGACATCCTAAGTGTTACAATAACATTCACACATTTTAGTGGTTGTTCAACTCCTACAACCAGTCAAGGAGAGCTACATGATCCCCCTGACACAGTCAAACTGTCCCAGATAAAACTGAGATTTGGACATTAATATTTTCCTCCCTTTTCTGTATACATGCCTGTATCATGAATTGGAAGCTATAGGGAATCCTTTGAAGTAAGTGGAAATTACTACTTATGGGAAACAACGTACAAAATACCATACATTTGTAGAGAAAAAACAAGTGAATACCTGCAGGCTTTCTTGAATAGAAGACATACAAAACAGTCAGGCAGACTTTGCTGTGGTTTTACTCTCAAAAGCCAGTCAACATCGTGTTCTCTTCCATGGGACATGTCTATTACCAGCTCTGTGATTTTTGCTGTGCTAGGTCAGAAAACGGCCACTACTCAGCAGGAGCTTGTCACACTTAACACTTGCAGCACTGACACGGTGTACTGTCCTTAGGCATGCTGATGCTGCTGATTATTCCCTCTCGGAGGTGTCATCCTGTTCTGTCACCATGACGGGTCTGACCCATTTATCTTATGTGCAGCAGTCTGGTGCACGTCGCCTTTCGGAACACAGGAGAGTCTACGAGAGCTGCAGAGTTTGTGTTAGCAGTTAGGTGACAGGAGGAGGTGTGATTTTTTTAGGAAAAAAACATGGGAATCAGTTGCAATGTGGGAGCTGAGAGGGCGCAGCCTTTGCACGGAGAAGCTTCGCATTGTGCAAGCTGTGGGATGTCTCCATTAGTGTGATTCAGAGATGACATCCAACATCCATTTGAGCTCAAGGGTTTTATCAGGACAGAAAACATTGAGGGAGCCCCTTGTTTGTTGTTGCCAGAACATCACTATAGCCACGTCGTCTGTAAATCAGAGGTGCTGAGAAATTATTCCTTAGCAAATGCTTTTTAGTTCTAATATTCTTTTATTGGCATTACCCAGTGCTCAGAGAGCCTTTTTATAAGGAAAAGAAGCATTGAAACTTCACACATGCTTTAACTTGAGGATGTGGAGGAAATTCTGGACGGCCGCATTGTTCCTGTGAGTGAAGCCAATAAACTATTATCCAAACCCTTCTTCTGCTTTGGTGTCATACAAGGAAATCAGCCAAATTGTTGGACTTATCTGGCCTGTATTGGGTGTCAGATATGAACGAAATCTTAATGCCAGCTACCAGAGTCATATCTCATGTCTGCTCTCAACAAGTTAGATCAAGAAAGCTGGTTGGTGTTTTTTTTTTTTTTTTAATCATTCTGCTCTGTGCAAGTGAACTAATGTTAATTGCGTTCTGGATGGCTGCTGGACGTCACAGCTGTAACAACAAAAAGTAAGATTTTCTTTTTAACATCATACTTCAAAAGTTAAATTAAAAATTCTCTTGAAAAAATAAGTCTGTAATAAATAGAGTGTGCATCAATAAATGTACCAAGGAAGGGCAATCTGCACCTGATATAATAAAAGTATTTCTCACGAAACCTCTGCTCAAAGAAGTATAGCATTTAATAGTGATTGGTGACTTTTCTACAGAATTTTAGAATTCACCTATGGGATGGAATTTCTGTTACATTAATGTCCCATTTACACCATTTTGGCTTCATAAAAGGCACTTAAATATATATGAAAATCTGGCCTATAGAATATTTTGCATTCTGAGAAGGATTCTTTATTAAATTTCACAGGTTACCATAGTTTTCAAGTCCCTTTCTGTAGAACTTAGAAGATTTAATAATTTTTAGTGTGAATATGGTAGACACCTGTTGCTTTAATTCACAGTGAAGCATTCAACACTTCCCATTGTATAATTATGCTTAAGTTTATGTTTAATTTATGCTTACAACAGCACAGAAAGATGCTGAATTGTCCTGGAAACATTTGACAGCATTGAAACTATATTAAACCAAAATCCTGCTGGCCGTCTGACAGACGTGATTCTTCTGGCGAACTTCTTTTGGGTTGTAAATACTTAACATGCAGTAGAATCACTAACTACCTGATGGAGAACTGCACTTGAGATAAAGGTATCTGACCTTGCACAAAGTTGGTGTTTTAAGCTAGCTTTTGTTTTCCCTCTCTCTTTTGGTCCCCCCTTGTGGTTTTCTAAATACTTCAACTACAGACAATACTATTCCAGTTTATAGTCTGGATGTAAACCTACAAGTCATGTATATGAACAACTGGCTATTTTGCATGACGTTTCCAATACCATTATTTATTGAGAAATTATACTTCTTTCCTATAAGTGAACACATTCAGTTATATTAAGATACTAATATATTAGCTACTGTGCCATGGTCTGCTGTGAACAAACTGCAGATGTTCCTGTTATGTGATTGGAAGAACATCCTTCTGGAGTTAATGGCGTGTTTTGGATTTTGAAACTACACGATTCTGCAGACTGAACCCAAATGATCTAGCACTTTCTAATCAAGAGTCACAGAGCAGTCCAATGCGATAAGCACTATTTTCTCATAATTATCAGGTGTACTATGTTGTCTCCTATAACAGTAATAAATACCATATCATGATAGACAAAGATACAGTTTTGATGTGTTGTAGATATGCCTCAGTAACAGAAATGACTTCTCAAGCATCACGAGGTTTGGTTTCCATTTATTAACCTAATAAGCTGAAGAACTGTTGCCTCAATACTGGCATTGCCTGTGTAAGTGGTAAAAATGGAAAAAAATGGCCTGATTTCTACTCCTTATACCGTAACCATTGCTCCAGGAAAGGTGTAAAAAAGGTGTGAGGTTCTGCAAGCATGAACAAGGTTATGCATCTTCTCTAACCTCTTCATGTGCTTGGAATCCTGCTTACACACATTACTGCCCATTTTGAACAGGGATCATTTAAGACAGTAGATGCAAAACTTTCATAGTCTAACAGCCAAGAAATGAAGTAAAGGATAACAAGGAGCCTTAGGCTAGTGTCAGAATTGGAGAGATTGCCCTCCCGTGTCTCCCACGGCTCCTGCCTCGTACATGCACCTCTGTGCTTGTTATGTCCCAGTTCCTGCCACAGCATTGCTTTTCTTTATCCCTGTATCATCAGCTCTAACTGAATGTAAAGAACTTTTGATTTATTCATTATACTTATTTATCATTATTGTTTTCTTTTTCTACTATTGCTGCATTTTCATCACAGAAGAGCAGACATTGCTCAGAGGTGCTGGTTTTCCTGCCCTCACTTAAGGATTTCTCTGTCCTTCTTCCCTCTCCTCTGTGTCCCCAAATTATTATGCTGAGAAAACTTGTCTCTTCTGTCTACAGAGATAGCCTTTAATTCAGAGTGAGGTTTACTTCATAGCCTAAAAATGGCTCTAACTCCTTGATCTGACTCACTATGTTACAGTACAGTCACTTATAGATCAATTTATTTTTAGAATCTCAAAGAAACAGATTCTATGGAGAGCATTTGTTTCTGATCAAGAGATGGCTCCAAACTGAAATAGGCTGCTGGAGGGAATATCCTTTCAACTTGACCCTTAATATAAGGATCCTCTGACATTTGTTTCATGCCTTTTGAATGTCTGTTGCACCCTTCTGTAAACTTTTTGTGATCAGCTTAAGCAAAAGAATGGGCAAATGTAGACACTCCCATGTCCTGTGAGGCACATGAGGTTTTGTTTGCTGCTTTTCTTTCTACCGATATACAAGGTAATTTTGTTGAGGGTGGAAGGTTTTGCTGCTGTCTGCTCTCTCAATTTTCTAAGAGGAGACATGGGTGTGGGGGGAAAGAATTTGGATCAAGACCCATATTGTCATAGAGTCATCACTCAGTGTTTAGCAGTTTTGAAGATGGTTTTCTTTGTTTTGCCACTCAGAAGTGGGAGGGTTGGGAGCATAATGGTGCACTCTGTGCTCACTCAGTCGTACCTGACAGAAGTGCTTAGTTAATGCTTCTTTGTACATTACCTGACATTTCTTGGTTTTTGAAAGGACAGTAAATACTGCAGAGAGTTTGTACTGATGTATCGTCACTACCTGGCATGTTAACTCTATGTTCCGCTTTATATATTTTTTTCCTTTAATTTTTGTCTTTTGTATTTTTAAAAGTTATTAATGAGAAGATGTTAGCATGCATGGTGAAGTAACAGTAGGCTGTTACTGCCAAAGAGAAGGGAGTCCCTGGGCCTACTGCAGACCTCTAAATTTCAGCTGAACCCCATCCAGATGCTGGTATGAGATGAGATGTTTCTGTCTGCTGGATCCCAAACAGCCAATGAAACTACCATGCCATGCAGCAGAAAAAAAGGCATGTACAAATCTATTAAAAAAAAAAACCCAAAACGACCCTGAGTACAGCCCTGTGACTCTCACTGAGTTTTAGCAGAGGATGTTGTGCTGTTGAAGGGTGTGAGGAATGCTGTAACAGTATTTAGCATTATTTTTCTTCTGGAACGGCGTCTGTTGTGCTTGTTGTGGGTGAAGTTGTTATCCTCGGCTGTAGTAATCACAATGAAAGTTACTGCAAAAGTAAAATGTAAGAATAATTTCTTGTATCCTGGTGGCATATCTAATTATTATTCTCAGAAGTTAATGTTAGATTTAAAATGTTATTCTTGATGTGCTAAGAAGATAACAGCAAGATAATCTAATGTTACCTCTTCTTGTGGAAATTAGTGCTTCAGCCTTGACCTGTGAACACTTTTTTAATATCAGGGAGACACTCAGGGATCAACAGCCTGAGCTTGCTGTAACTGGTAAATAATTATTTTTTATTTTTTTAAAAAGGAACAGAAAAATACAACTGTCTTTTCTTTTTTAAAGAAAGAAATAGAAAGGGAAGGAAAAGAAGGAAACAAAACCAGCCATGCCTTTTCCTCATGAACAGAAGTGCAGACACACATTTGTCTGATAAATACGACTTTTGAAAGCAATTATTTCCTTAGAAAAGAAAGGGAACAAAACACCTACAAAAAGTTTGCTTTCAGATTTTCCTTTAAGCATGTCAGGGAGAGCACATATGGATTTGCATTCTGGTATACTAGCCTTTTGCAATCCTGCTGGCTCTCGCAGGAACTATACCCTTCTAGCTGTCCTGGTATAATGTTTGGATTGAGGACCATGCTGGGGGCTGCCACATGCTGACAAGCGGTCAGTGACGTTAGAATCGAGCACTTGGGCATCACACAACACGTGCTCCGCAGATAACCCAGGAGGAATTTTGGCTGAGTTAGGGTTGTCCTTAGGCTATCCCTATAGCTTACTCCCTGTGCTCTTTTCAGCTAATTGTAAAGAGATAATGCTCTCACCAGGCTTTTAGTCTTTTTGTGTATCCCCACAAGAGAATCTAATTAATGCCTATTATAGCATTGCCTCTGTGAGAAGTCATTTAAATGAGGCTATCAATCTGCTGTCCAGCTGTTACTGATCCAAGCTGAACTTGAATTGACAGCAAAGCTTGAGGGGAGCTGTTTATCTCTTTACCAGTTTCTGATGCATCGTTTTAAAAGTGTGTGTGGCAATATATAGGGTTCCTAAATCTATATTTAGGGACTTGACTTCCAAGGGAGGTGAACACCTGCAGGTTTCATTGACTTGTGTCATAATTGCAGATGATGCCTTTGCAGATCAGGTCTGCTGGAGTTCTTGAAACAGGATTTCAGATGTGTGCTCCATGGGCAACTACATCCAGGGATCCTTGACCACCATTGCCTCTCATGTACACCAGCAGGCCTACCACAACCACCTCCTTCCCTCCACACAATAAAAAATGAGAACTGATATCCCTCAACAAGCAATTCAGCTTCCCCTTCAGATGACTAAAGCTTCCTTGATGCAATGTAGAGTAGTGTGACTACCTTCCTTCCTCCCACACTTCATTAAGGCCTCCTGTCACACACTACACTAATTTTTGAGTTACAAGGAAAATCACAAAGGTTTAAGGAGGTCAGGGCTATAAGTCAGCAACTGTAGTAAATTTAACTCTGAACAAGGGCAATGAAAACGAGATCCACTTGGATGTGAGAAATAACTGAGCAAAGGAAAGCTCTTTGAAGTTTGAATGGAGTTAATGTATTTACAAGGTTGCCTGTATTTTGGGCTGCAGGCAGGAATGGAGGAGAGTGGAGTGTAGGAAGCTCGTGAATTTTTTAAAGAAGATTTTGTTCTTTCCTAGGCTATGGTATTTTTCAATGGTCAAAATTCAGTTACCACCCACTGTGCTAGTGTTTCAAGCACAGGGCACTTAGCCTTGTCTTTTGCAATGATCCATTTGATAACATTTGTGACCTCTTTTTTGTCTGTGATGTTCTTCCAGAGTATTGCTAATAAGCTTTGGGATTTGCTTAGGAAAAAACCCCTTTAACATCTTCAATCTATGGACAGCTTTTGAGGTGATCATTGAGTCTTGGTACTCTGGTTGTGATCTAAAGCCTGTTGAAGTGAATGTGAGGCTTTCCACTTACTTCAATAGCCTTTAGATCAGTATCCCTCCTTGTAAGTTGAGCTAAGTCTAAACCACTGAATATTTGGAAGAAGACAGCAACACAGCTTACATTTCCTGGCTCTGGAGTTTCTTTTATGTTGTCCTCATGTCAAAACTTGTCTTCAAATTCTGTCTCTGCAATGTTTATTCCCACAAAAGGAGATAAAGGTCTTTGTTCCTCTAGAAGTCCCTAGATGACCAGATTGAACAAACAGAGCAGTAATGTTCTCACTGTTTTCCATCACCTACTAAAGTGCAGAACCTTCTCCCTCCCCCCGCGTTTCCATTTCCTCTACTTCCTGTCTTTGGAGATTGGGTAACAAATGCTGAGTATTTCCTGAAGTTGACTAATGACAGGACATTGATGCCTGCAGCTGAGCTGTCTGGCTAGTGCTGGGTTGAATTCTTGACTGAAAGGAGGTTCTACAGCTGTGTTTATGGAGGCACCCCCCTACCCCCATATGCTTCTGTCTTCTTTTTTAATTATTCTAGGGTATTGTATCAGCCTAGTCTAAGCACCCTCTGACAAAGCATACTTCAAATTACTTTTAATTTATTGCAGTATTATTATTGCCTTAACAAAAAGATTATCATAGGCCAAGTTGTGATACAGTACTGTGATTATACATCCTTTTTCATGTGTTCTGCTCAACAGAGTCCATTAGTGATTGGGAAAATCCATTATTTGAAATGAATGACCTGTCAAAGTAGGAGGAAAAGAGGATAAGATCTTCCACAGGTGGAAGTTAGTTTGGTTTACACAGTTAGGTTATGCATCCCCAAAATTAAGAATGTTTAGAACTGGGTTTTTTAGGTCTCCTAGCTATCTTTTATACTGAGAATATAACTGCCATGAGGGAAAGGAATGTGATGAACTTTATAGCTTAGGCTTTTCCTCTGAAATGGCTAGACTGTCTCTCCTTTGGCTGGGGGATTTCGTTCTCATTATGTCATTAAAACGTCAGTTGTTCCATTCCTTTTGTGTTGACTGATATGCATAGATCTGTGTTTCTGTATCAAATGTATCAAATTATAATGATGTTCTATGACAAAAAAGTCATATAATAACCATGTATCCTCACTATACATCCCTTGACCTGATGAGTAATGGTATTGATGTGAGCAGACTCTAGTAGCAAAGAAAAACAGACTTACAAATTATTTCCTTAGCTGACATGCGATGGCTGTAGATTCTAGTGTCCTAAAGTGCCATCCTATATACTTGCTTTGGAGCTAGAAGCACCTTTTCAAAGTTGGACAAAGATCAGCAACCAAAACAGTGGGCCACAGAAAAATTTAAGCTTCTAAATAAGGAAGGTGGAAAGATGGGATAGAAGTGAGTTGTGTAGTGATACAAGGCTTAAGAGGAACAAATAGTCGCTCCCATGTGGCAGCAATGCTGCATGGATTTCGATCTGGAATCAGATTATTCCTTTGTGTGTGAATCTAATTGATATAATCCACACTTAAATGCCTGCTAGGAAATATACTTGTGAAAAAATCTTAAAATGAGTGGGCTCAACTCCTGAGATACTACAAAAAGCTATTTCTTTAACACATGTGCTTACTTTGATGGTATTGGCTTGTTCTTGACTTAAATAGGGTTTTAGCCTTGTTTGGTGAATTAAAGTAGAAGACATATTTGAGGTAGTATTTAAGACATATTTAAGTAGTGAAAGATAGAAGTCCTCTAAATTTGGGATATGCATAGAACCCTTTTGACTGCTTCAGTGGTATATTTTTACTTGCTGTAATCACCCATTCTTTTTCAAATTGAACAATATCTTTGCTTTTATATAAATGAATAATAAGATCTTTGCTTTTAAATAAATTAAATTTCTGTATGTTGAATACTGCAAAACTAGGAGAAATGGGCAGTTCAATAAAAACACACTCACCACAAAATCCACAATCCTTTTCTTCCTTTCCTCCATCTCTTCCATTACTGTTATTATTTTTTTTCCTTCACTCTGTTCTGATTCTCCAGTGTGGAGACTTTCAAATGAAAGTTAACAGATGCTATTCCACACAATCTGACTGCTCCTGAGGGGAGCTTGTTCCCACCAGACGTTTTACAACATCTGTTTGAAGCTGACTTCGTGCTCCTTCTGTTCCATCTCAAACTGGAAGCCTCGATGAGAAGAGATGAGAAGGTACATGTACCGAGGCAGGGCTTTGATCCGCGATGCCACACACTGACTGACATTTCCACTTACATTGAAACATGCTGCTCTCAGATATATGGTAATAAACAGGACTGTTCAGCTGGCTAACAGAGATGCTGTTGAGACAGCAGGAAAAAAAGTTCACCTTGGTTAGCAGAAAAGTCTTTTTTTAAAATCTAAAACTGAGAAGTATATTACATTGTTTATGCAGTCTGTTTAATCTTTTGTGTTTTATTCACCTACAGAATGAAACTTTGTGATTTTATTGATATGCTAGCATACTTTTCTTCTTGGGCTTACTGGAGTTCCTCAGCAGAGCTTCAGGATTTTTCCCTATACCCAATTTTATCACTTCAAATTTATGCTGCTGTGGTGTGCAAATATAATTTTTTTCTTCATTAGAGCAATGCAAACCTTTTTGTTCATATTAATCTTTATCATCCCAACAGTTCTGTCTTTCTGTTCTTAATTAAAATCTCTAGCCTTTGAAATTATACCATTCAATGCTGTCTCTTTAAAAAAAGAGGGAAACAAAGATATGCATTTTTCAGAGGGTGGGAGGATATTGCAAAATTGTTTTCACAATTGTTCAATATATCTAAAAATATAACACTGCAGAAACAAAGAAATGATTTCATTTCAGTGACATAATACTAGCAGATCTGAAGTTAACTGACAACTTTATCTACTAATACTGATGAACAGAGTTCTGTAGAGCTCTCTCTCTTTCTCCCTTTCTTTTTGAATGCTGAACTGGCAGAATAAAGACATTTTATGCAGCATTTAAAAAGCTTTGATAAGATGAAACTTATTTTCCTTTTTTGAAAACTGTATGTTTTGTTATTTTAATCTATAGGCCATAGAAAAATGGTGAAAAGCAATTTATTCTGGGCATTTTAAGTAAAGGTGCTGAAGGTACATAAAAGCTTATATACTTTGAAAATCAACAGGAATTTTACCTAAAATTCTCACTGCCCATTGATCATGTCATCTCTCATTCTGTTCTGGCTCCTCAAAGTTTCATAAGATGTTGAATCTGGTCCTCTGAGACAGGAATTTAGGAATAAATTGGGTCATCTTTCAAAGTAGTAGTGTTGACCAAGTAATAATTTTGATAAGATTTCAGTGATCCTTCATGAAATTCTCTAGATCTATACTGAGAATATGGCTCCCATTCAAATTTGGTATGTAATGCTTGAAGTAAGATAGCCACACTCTGCAGGACAAGGGAAAGTAACTGGGTGGAGCGGAGAGCAAGAGTGTTGTTTTGTCAGAGTCCAAGAACAAGCTTCTGGGGGACTCAATTAAATGTCATAACCAGCTCAAACACCATATCTTTTTAAAATGCTTCAGAAGGGAAATGACTGGAGATTTTTCCTTCCTTGCTGAACTTGAAATGTCTCCCTGGGATATAATTTGGGGTTTTCAGTAAACATAAAGAAGATACTCATGTACTACTATGGTCTATTCTAGTCCTTCTTTTCTAAAATCAATCATCTTCCTGACTTATTATCTATTTCATTGTGTTGTGCTAGTGGCTGCTGGAAACAGGGCTTAGTCAGTGCAATGGCAACCCTGCCATACCTGTAAGACTCAGTATTTGAACTGCTTCTAGTTGAAACATCTCTTTTGGATTGTCTCCCAAAAGGTTTGAACACATCCTTAAGGCTTCCCAGTTGCTTATATACTATATTGCATGCATCATGTAACAGTGACTGACTATCTTCTTGAAGATCATCACTTGGTCTCACTATGGTGGACACTGATGGACACAGGAAATCCAGTAAACTCTCTTATTTCATTCGTCCACAAACTAAATAGATTGGCACAGTGGTATCTCACAAGATCGGTAGTGCCAAATCAGTGAGCCAGGCAGGGGAGGTTGCTCCCAGATGTGAGAAACTGGTACAAGAGTTTGTAATATTTTAGGCTATTTACATTTGCTCTCCAGCTCTTGGGAAAGAGTCTGAAGTTAACTTTTGAAAGCACCAGGCACCTTAGTGGAAGTATCTGACAGGATGAGGCCTAAGTGAATTTCGCCATCTTCTTCTAGACCTTTTGTGAATTACCGTATCATGGTAGAGAGAAAGTGTGGTATTACCTTCTGCTTAAGATTCAGCCTCCAAACCCACAGCTCCTTCCCTTCCTAGATGGTTGACTCCAAGCAAGATTGGAGGTTTAGACAGTCTGGTCACATCACTTCATGGTGGTAGGTCTAGCGTCAGTGACATGGATGAATGACTTCAATAAAGAAGTACAGTGGAATAGCATCTTCCACAAACCTATTTGTACCATATGTTATGCCCCAAAATGCTGCTTTAGTGCAACCCCCAACCTTGGGGCCTTCTGTTTGTTATTAGTAACATTTGCTTTCAGTTCCTCACCATTTTTTGTGGGGGGGGTGTGTGGGGGAACATGGAATATCTGAAAACAATAACTCTTGTTCATTGACATAAACCGGCTGTCAGTTCCTTGTGGGACCCGGGCTGATAAAAACCAGGGAAAAACTATTTTATTTGCAATGTAAGGAATTTTAGCCTGTGGAGATTTTTAGTTCAACAGCAGTAAAGGTAGGGACAACAACCAGTGAGGCTGTTAAAGGTTACCTTCTCTCCCGCCCTCTCTTTTTCCCAGTCCCTTGAGTCATAATTAAAACTCCAGAAAGTGAGAAGCTGTTGCTAATGCTAACATACAGTTTGGCACAACAGAATCATGCATTTACTGACTTGTGTTTTTTATTTCATTTAATTTTTTATAGGTCAAGCTGAAATTTTACTTTACTATTTGGTTTACAAAGGGCTTTTTCTGAATCTGAAACTTTTAATTTGATTTGAGTTTCTCAGGTATAACAATTATAGAAACAAACACCTTGTTCAGCTGCCTAACAATAATTATCTCCTAATGGAACAATTAGGCACTTTAATCAGATGTGACTTTAGTGCTCTCAAGCTGAAAATGCTGGAGATGGTCTCTTGTGCTTTGTACCACTTAGGATTTCTCCCAAGAGATTAGCTGGACACAGAGATGAGCTAATTACCCTTCATATCTTTTTGAGAGCTGTCCAGATTTGAAGGAGCAGTTACATAATAATGATATTTATATACCATCTTTCCTAGGACTGAAACACTATAAAGGGTTACTTAGAAGACCTCTACTCAGATAAGACTTAGTGAATTTGGTGGATAAAGACTAATACAGAGTTTAGGATTTCGTAATACTGCTTTCAGCTAGTTCCTTAATGCTCAGAAATGTGACTCATTTGTAAGAAAGACTCTCTGTCAACACAGGACTCCTTTGAGTACCTGTTGGGAAGGTTTATTTACAAGTCTTTATATCCAATCATGTCTTAAGTTAACTACTCACAGGTCTTAGAAAGCCATTCCTCAGCAGAAGGTGATTATTTTTCTAACACAAACTGAGGTCAAAGGGTGTTGCTCAGCCCTGAGACGCTAGTGTCTGAGCTTATACTTCCCGTGTACAAACACCAGCAAGGCAATTTAAACTGGTCAGTGAGTTCCTTGGAAAATCTCTCAGGGAAGGAGAAAGAATTATTGGCACCTGTTGGATCGCCATTGCCATTTCTTAAAATACATAGTCCCTTTTAAGGTCATCTGTTAAACTACTGGCCACCCCTGACCTTGCAGTCTGGTGTGATTTCAGCCCAAGGTAATATGAACTGGTAGATTAAAAAAAAAGTCTCCCTTCTGCTGCAGATACATTTCAGTCCTTAATAGCCGTTTGTGGGTGATTGGGTTTTTTTTTTTTTCCCCTTTCTTGTCTATGGGTAAGCTGCATTCGGTCTCAGAAAACCTGGAAAGCCTTGGACTTCAGTTCACCTGAAGGCACACTGTTCACAATGGATCCCCATGTTTCTTGCACACTGAGACCACAAAGTTTAGATCAGCCATTCCCTGTTTCCTGGTTCGGTATTGTGGTGCAAGACATGGCTTACCGTGACGCAAAATTTTTCTTGGTCTTACTGCAAGACCCCTTGCCTGTGCAAGAACCCAGATGTGTAGGTGAAAAATGAATAGCTTCTCTTGAAATGTAGGTATAATCCTTGGACAGTACTTCTTCAGCTGTCATCCTCACAGTATTTCTTGATGTTGCTGTCTCTCCAGTATGACACCAGAAATGTGAACTGGGGAGAAAGCTTGCCTTGTTTTCATTCAAAGGGTGGCACGCGAGGGCTAAGTCTTCTCCATAAATTGCAAGTAACCCAAGACTATTAGATTGAGCTGTTTGTTGAGAACAAGATGTTGCAAATTGTGAAATCAAAGAGTACTTCCCCTCTAGTTGTCTAGATAACATACCAAAGTGTATCTGTTGCCATATTTAATAAGGTAGAACTGAGATTTTGCATTCAATGATAAGATAGAAGCCTAAATATAAGTGCTTTTTATTAGCTTAGCTAGTAAGACTGGAAAAGAGAATAGAATTACTTGAGAATTTTACCTGTGCTGTCGCTTCTTTGAGTACTATTTTCTCATGCTCATTTTCTACAAATATCCATTCATCCATTTTTAATAAGAGTGAAACTCAAACCAGGATACCAACTTCCAGATGCATTTTTGCTCTCCTGGGGAATGTTTATTTTCATTTTGAAACAAAGTGAACTTTACTATCACAGAATATTTTAAATTCAAACAAAAAATCTCACATGGTGTATTGACACAGTGCACTTGTTTCTAAAACCTCAGAAGAAGCCAAATAAGTATCCATACTGAGTAAACAGATTATTTACTTTTAAAGTATTTTTAGCTTCTGGTACTGCTCCCAGTTTGATCTCTGGTTTCTTGATTATTGAATCCTGAGGGTAGGGTCAGAGTGCCAGATGTTCTCTCTCTTGCTTTAGGTCAGGAGTTGAGAATACTTCTTTCATGTCTTCATGGTTTGTGACCTGTAGACACCACCATAATATAAGTGATAATAAACACACTGATATGCGCCTGGTGGAACTCCTCTGAAGCCAATGTTATATTAGTATAAGGTAAAAATTAGGCTGATTATTTGCCTTAGAGGCATCCTACACTTCTGTGTATCTGTAAAAACTATTAACAATTACTATCTGGGCAGTATTCACAGCTACGGTGCAGCTATGTTCCTACGGTGCAGCTGCATGAGCTTTTTCTGATGGTTTTCATCTTTGTCTGTGTCAAAATGATATTTAAATGTATGCTGTCATGGAGGATTATTAGTACATCCCTAATATCGCTGAGCACCTTCATGTTCTGTAATGCAGGAGCATTATACATGGCAGTCTCTAGTACCATTTACAGTAGTACGTCCCAAGCTCCCAGGACTGTTTGTCTACATGCCATGACGGGAGATGGTGCTTGGATTGACATTCCAGCACCTTTCTTGCCCATACAGCAAAGCTCCAGCGTTGCCAGCTGACACTTTCTTTTCACACTGGAATTTAGTAGTTATAACTCAGTCTGTTTGCACGTCTCAGCTTCTATTTTTAAGCACCGCTAATCCTCAGCTAAGGGCCAGCCTCCATCTGTCCTTACAAGGGTGTGCGGTGGCGAGGGAGGTGTAAGGAGCCTTCCCGGACCTTGTGCAGTCCTCCTGAGAGCTAGGTGCAATTGCTACCTTAAAAGAGGGGCCAGGCAAGATGCTCTCGCCTTGTCTCCTCCTTGAACACAGAAACAGCAGTGGCCAGAGGAGCTGTGCTCCACCATGTCCCACGTGCACCAGAGGGAGAATGTTCCCTCTCTGAAGGACACTCCTCACATGGCAATGTGAATGTAGCGCTCTCTCCTGCCCCAAGAGTTGTCTGAAGCGTGCAGCTGGACTTCAAGGTGGTCGGATACATTGTTTTAAAACTGTGAAGGTCCTCATTTTGTGTGCTTTCCCTCAGGTTAAGAGTTGGCAGTTCACCCAAGGAAATTAGGGCTGTAGTCCATGCAGACCTCACCTTCCATTGTTGCATGTTTCTCTGAACAACAGGAAAGTAGAGATAATAGAGTGGAAGTCATGGCGCAAGCTGAGCAAGTGGCCTGTGCGTTGCTGAAATGGGTAAGGGAATGGTCTTCTGCCTGTCAGAGGTATATTGCTTCTGCTGTAAAACTCTGTCAGGAAGGAGTCAGGGCACCAAGATGGGGGCACTTAAAGAAAGAATTGTTCATTTGAGAGGACCATACTCTTGTTTTTCTCTTGTGTGGTTTTGTAATCCATCTCCTCCACTGGCCCAGCGTTGACATGGAAGGAGACTTTCCTGCCACAGACTCCTGTGGCTGCCCAGCTGCTGCTGCATCCAAATAGACCATGGAGATCGGAGGGCTGGTTTTATAGTCTTTTGAAATAGCTGCCTTACTGAAGCAAGGCAGGATCAAGCCTGCTCTCTTGTTGCTCCTGGGAACATTAAGACCCTACAGATAGGGAATTATGTTACACTTTCCAAAGAACAGAAGGTTACTACATGCTGTCGCTTCCCGATGAAGGCTCTTGTTTGTTAAGTAGCCTCTTGTTTGTTAAGTAGCCAGCAGAAATCTAACTGCTAAAGCTTGGAGAAGACATGGTTTCAGTGTGCTTTTACAATCAAAGTAGCTGAGAGTGGTGTAGTCTTTTGGGGTTTTAATTCACCTCCCATTTACTTGATATCCTTTAGTCAGGTGTTGAAATTTGTCTGCTGTGACATCTTAAGCAGTCCATCTAGGTCTGGAGCAGCATTACTTTAACAGGGCAAAGCCTTTGGCTAATAGCAGT
Organism: Balearica regulorum gibbericeps; assembly: GCF_011004875.1. Taxonomy (NCBI): domain Eukaryota; kingdom Metazoa; phylum Chordata; class Aves; order Gruiformes; family Gruidae; genus Balearica; species Balearica regulorum. The sequence continues at coordinate 130,500,941 of NC_046185.1, read as the reverse complement.
TGGAATAAGGATGGTGGTTTGGAGGACATACATAAAGAAGATCTAATCAGTAGTGATACCAAAGAATGTTAGCCAAGCTAGTCTTGTAGGAGGTATAGTGGCTTTACTGTGCTGAAGATGCCCAGACAGTTGCCATGCCTCTAGGTTTAAAAGCCTCTATCCATTAAGCTTTTGTGCCAAAGTAAAGTGGATTCAATTAACTTTTTCTTTCAAGTTAGGATTCACCATTAAATGGTTTGTCATCTCTCTTTCTGTTTGTATATGTTACACTTTCCATCTTGTGCCTGGATCCCAAGTATCTTTTAAGACCAGTTGGGGAGGTCTGCCACAATGCAAGCTCATCTGCCATGTGTTATATGCAAAGCCTAAGAAAGAGGGGCAGTATGTCCTATGCAAGCTAAATAAGTTTATTTTCCAATAAGTATCTTTCCACATGCACCATGCAAATATCTTGAGAGACTCCAATTTTTCCATTACTTGCTTGCACTGATACTTAGTGGGATGGTAAAGGTTGTGGTACTTGTTGTGCACTTGTGTTTATGTTGTTTTGCTTTATTCACTAACTTAAGTTATGGTATTTCCTAGACTTATATTAAGCATGTATGAAATTGTCCCAGTTTGGACCTGAATGAAATATGCTCATTAGTAACTGCATCAAATCACATTTAGTGGTGAGTAGCATACAGTGTTCCGAAAGCACCAAGTATCGTAACTTCATTTTTTAATTTTTAACAGTAGAAATGAGAAAAGGAAATAATTGGCACTCTGTGTATGAAGAAGATATTAAGGATTTTTTGTTATTATTTTACTTTATTATTAGAGAAAATATACTATACATTTTGTTTTGCATGAAATTATATAGGCAGTAAAAGTTTGTGAACGAAGAAACACATTTTGCACTAATTCGAAAGCACTTCTATTTCATTTTATGATTTTTTTTTATTTCACTTCTGAGAGTACTTCTACTGAATTCAGGGAACAGTAGGAAACCCACCCACTGGCTAATTTAACGTATAGAAATTGTCTTTCTGCATGTGGAAAAAAAAAAAAAAGGAGCCTGCTGGCTATTTTATATATCTCGTTTCTGTTTCCAAGATTATTCATCCATATCCTGTTGAACTTTGATTTTGTTTTGGCTTTTTTTTCTCCATTAATTTTATAATGTATTTCTGCTACTACTCTAAACTAGGAAAAAAGCGCAAAACAATTTATGTGCTTAGAAAATCAATCAACAAATTTGCAAAAAAAGCTGAGCTATACCTATAGATGTGGAATATGTTTTAAAAAACTAAGGAAAAAGGCCGGCTTTTCTATTGGTCAAATTAAATAAGACAACCAGACTGGGGGTGTGATTCTATAAACCAAAACATTCTAAACTAAAGGCATGCAATCATTTAACCCTATTTTTGTATGGTTTGTCTCAATGTTTATATAGCAATTATTGACATGCCTGCTTATCTAGGTAAGACATCTTTATATAGCTTAATTGCCCTTTTACCAGTTGTCTTTTAAACTCCCACATGTCATATTTTTGATCTTCTGTTTTAATCCTGTTTGATGCTTATCTGAAAGCATTTCTTCTTCTCATTTGGAAAGTCTAATTGGAAGGTGACTGCAATCTCTCATTTTACTTTACAATGATTTTACTCAAATGTTCAGGTTACTTCTTCAGAGCGGAGTTTTCTTGTAGCTGTTTTCTTCATTCAATCACTGTAGATTATAATCATCAGATAATCACAGCTATGGAGTTACAGACCAAAGGGATATTTTATTTGAATCCAGAAGAGAATAAGGATTTGAGTTTTGCATTTAGTTGACATCTTTACACATCCCTTTTCTATTACTGTGCTTTAGTCTGTGATTCCAATTCATTTATCATACGAAAAAAAATACTTCCTTGTTCTGCTCCTCTTACAGACACATGCATTTATAAGGCTTTGAGCCATCATGTCCCTTCACATTATTTATGACCCGAAGAAAACATGCTTATTTAGAAAGTTATGAGACTTAGACAGCAAACACTGTTCAGCATCCAAAAAAATAAGCTGCGGAGACAAAAGCATTTCATTTAAGAAAGAACATATTTGATGGGATATTTTACTGAATTCCTGAAAAATTCTCGTTCTTGAATTGAGTTAAAATCAAAAAAGTTTGTGACTGCATACAGATGAAATGTATGTGAAAATGCCAAAGTAATTTACATATGCAGTTATCCCAACCCTGCCTATGGGGCTCCATCTGTGCTTGCATTGAAATGGAGAGTTAGCGAGCCTGCATGTCTTTGTGCGTGTGCAACAGGTGGAGGTTTCACCCAATCAATGACACATGTGATATTAATGCAAGTTGGGCTGTGCACTGAACTCCTTACAGGAGTAGGAGATTTATACTTCTGACAAAGATGTATTTCAGGGTGAATTATGGCATGGTTCCCATCTAGGTTTTATTCTTTGCTTTTATCATGTGTCAGACTTCTTCTTTTGCACTCCAGGACAGCCGTGTAGTTGGCCCCGCTACTTTGCCTGTTCCTTTTTTCAACCCCACAGGTAAAAGTTGATGTTTTGTTGATATTTGAGTGTCTGGCCTGGGGCATAAGGCAGAAGGGAATGGTATTTCTCCTTTTTCCCAGTGCCCTGCCCTGGGTTTGTGTCAAGATAAGCTTGGGGTAATAGCAAAGGAGTCTTGCAAAAAAGCAGTCTGCCACTTTGGTATTCAAACACCAGAGTGCAGTGGGAGGTTTCATGTGTAAGTTTTGCCTGTCTACTCCATCTGATGTGCAGAACTTATTTTGTTCCCTACCCCTCACCTTCAATCCTTTCAATTATTATATAGGGCAAGCCTTGTGTGACTACTCTGTGGCACAGCAGATAGTAGGCCACTAAACATCAACAGTTTAAAATCTGGGATTAAGGGGAATGTTGTATTTGAGTTATCTACAGAAGGATTGTGTGAAGAGAAAAAAGTTATCTAAACTAGTACTTAACATTGAGAATAAAGTGCTAATGATTAGTCTTATGAAAAATGATGGGGGAAGAGCATAATTGCCACTCTAAGTGGTGTGGACTTCAAATATAATCTTGCAGAGCCCTGCCAAAGAGCTCGTAATACCAATACAAGGATTTGACTTGTAGTCAATTGACATTCAGCCAGTTTTGACTCAGAGGGTAGAGTGCTACTGACTGAATTGTTAACACTGAGCGGCTGGGTTTTCCTAGGAGGCCACTAAGCCAAAAATGTGATCTTGCACAGCAAGGCAGTACCCAATGAAACATGATGAAATCATAATTTCATATGCTGTGATTTCCTTGAGGCTGATAACTTTTAGGACTTAGTTGGCCATCAGATCTGGACTAATTAACTAGACTTTCTAGGCTTGAATTGTGATGATTGCAAGATTTGCTTTTCCACTATTTGCAGCTGTTGTCCAACTATGACTTATCTGCGGGCTGGGAACATCCATTCTGCGGTTCATGTTACTTTCAACAGGCTGGCTGAGCTCCTGTCATCTCTGCAGGCTGTGCCACATGGAGGTCGAGCGAGTAGTCCGTACTAACCTCTCTACTGTCATGACTGTGTTGCTTACAAAGCCTGACCTACATAGCATCAAACCGACTCAGCATACTCTGTGAGCTACAGTCAGTGCAGTAGAGACTTAATCCAAGACTATGATGAGAACTGTTAAAATCAATCCCAATCCCAAAATAATCCAAGTCTGGCATCAGTGTAGCTTTTTACCTTGAAATATTTACTTTTAAACCCAAGTTCTTTGCCTTGACTAAGCTATTTCTCTACTGTCATTTTATGACACGGCTTTTCAGCTATCAGTGCACGTGAAGCTCATGTTTGTGTTTTGTGTACTGACATATATTCAGTACCTCTTTCTTTATAAGGATTCCCCATCACTGAAGTGCAACCTGTTTGGCAGCTTAGGCTTTTTTCCATGCCCTGCAGAATAAATGACCAGTATGAAGGATCAGCAGAACGCTCATCTTCAAATACAGCTTGCCAGATTAATGAGTAAATGATCTAAAATAGAGCCTCAGTTCATATCTCCTACTATTTTACCCTTTGCACCCGGAGGTCTGGTTTGGACTGTGCGTCTGTCTCATGTTATGGTGACGGTGGGATAGTTCACTGTCATTTGAGGCTCTGAGTTTTTGCTTGAATAATTCATTTTGCAAAATTCTAGCTGGCCAGTCTCCTGTGTAATATAGTGGAACCAATCAGCCATCTTAAACCGGCTGGTTAGATAGATGCTGGCATAGCTGTTAGCGTAGTCACACGCTCATTCACTGTAATATTCTGGGAGATGTTTTTATTGCTTTATTATGTTTGTAAATCTCTTTGTTTGCGCACACTGAACACTGATTGAGCAGAATGAGCAACTGCTAGTTATAATTTCCGGGCCGTTTACTGAGCAGGTATAATAGCCTGGTTTATGACTCTCTTATGCTTTTAAATCAGCTACTGCTGACATCGTTCACTCTGCACCTATCACCTCTTTAATGAATAGGCACAAAATAAGGTACATGGACAGGACTGTGTCATGTGCACCTTGAGCACTGCCAGTAGTTACTGCTAATGAAATAATACGTGATGCCAATTTTCCGGCTCGCCACCATCTCCATAGGTAGTTGTCCAACCACGTGTTTCCCTGCACCGAGATATATTGATTATCTTACGTACTAGGAGTCTAAAAGTAAGCCCGATTTCAAAGACTGCATCAGAACATTTTGCAGCCGTGGATAAGAGTGGCTGCCGGTTTCCATACATAACACTTTTGGAAATACTTCTCCAACGTGCCCCCTTGTCATGCCTGGCCCTGATCACTCTGTGCTCTGCACCAGGTGTGTGTGCATGCATGTGTATCTTTTCGTGTAGCTTTTCTTTTTTACCCGCTCTATATCTTCTTTATAAAAGATCATTCAGATCTCACAGCTGTGCTGGAGGGCTCTGGCACGCACCAAAAAGAGCACGTCTGCACTGATTCACACAGAAATGTAGAAGACGGTATCAGATAGACAGCTAGATGAGGTCTAGCCCGCTGGCCCACAAGCAGCTCATAGTGCTCCCAGGAGGACTTAGGCTGGGTTTCTCAGGCTCCAAGCTGATTAAAACAAGAGGTAATGTTAAGGCCATATCAAGTCTCGATTCTGGGGTTAGAGGAAGAAGCTGACAGCTGTCTTGCAACTGGAGGTAAAAGGGGCACAGATAGCAGCCGCAAGTATGGGAAAATCAACTTTAGGGAGAGATAGTAAAGAACAACTTAAATTATAGTATGCCTGTGTTTTTCTTCAGGGTATGCCTATATTCACAAAATAGTCATTAAATTTCCGAGTAGACTGAGAAGGTAAAATTAGGCACCAGAGTGCTGTGCTTATTGTCTCTTAAAACAGGGCAATTGCAGTAAGCAAATTTTAAGTATAAATAATACTCATGTACTGGACACCATGAGCACTTAGTGTTGTAGAAGACACATGATATAGACGGCCCCTGTCTTAAAGACCCGGTAACAAAACAGACAGAACTCACTAGGAATAGCTAGGATATGTACTAACACGTCGCGGTGTTTCTGTACTTTATAGTTTTGATTAGGATTGTCACAGGAGATACTTCGGAAAAAAAATCATTTGTGTGGGTCACGGGGTGATTCCCTGGGCATCACGTAAAGGCATCGCTTCTTTCTGAGGGGTACGCATAAAAAAAGGCAACGTGTTAGGGAATGGAAAGCAGGTACTGGCGTGGGGAATTGCAGAAATGCTCATAGGGAAAGTAGACTTGTATATGGGTGCTTTTGGCATGTCATAAAAATAAAGATGACTATCATTGTAGAAACACAGGCACATTATCACAATAAAATCTAGACCTCATCTCTTAAGTTTGTAAAATTCATATTTGAGATTTGTTGAGGTCTTTTTGCCTTAAAAATATAGAAGTCCTAGAAAACTCAGATCTGAAAATTTACTATTACATGAGGTTTTTGTGATCATATTTCTTCCCTACAGCTCTTCTCCTGAAATGTCATTGTTACACTGCAAAGTGCCTGACAGCAGTTATCAAAGCTCTGGGCAGAATTTTAAAGCAGGTACTGAGGCCTGCTGAAAATGTATGAATGAGATTTTGTGCTCAGTTTAGCTCATGTTAAGTCCTGTAAGGTGAGAATGTTTCTGAGAATTTTTAATGCTGAATCTGAGAAATGTATGAAGTTCAGAGGACTTTCAGAAAGGATTTTGATTCCATAATGCCTAGGATGTGAAGCTACCAAATCCTATTTGTTAAACTTTGCAATTATGTACTTTCTAAAAGTCTTACCCGTGACTTACACAGGACTTACACAGAAAGTTAAGCATCTCTGAATTTGATCCCTTGGTTTTTTTGTTTTGTTTTTTTTTTTTTTAAAGTTGGTGCCTTACTTTCTTACCATATGATATAGCTCCTCCAAAAAGTACAATAAATTAACTGTAGTGATAAATAGACAGCTTGCCAAAGACTTACTCACTTTCTGAAAATATTCTTTCCTAACTGATTTGCCAGCATCCTTTAAATTTTCTGCACTGAAGATTGTTTTTATAGGTAAATTCAAGATTGTGTGGCTTCAGTGAGATTATTGTACAGTTTGCAGGTAAGGATGGGCTGAAGTCACTGGGGCTGTAGTCCTGGGCTTAACTCATCACTCATATAATCCAGGTTTAACTGCCAGAAAATTAAGCAATGCATTGCATACCATATCATCTCCTTAATTATCTTACCTGGTCCTTTAGCTGACTACATAATGGAAAAGAGAGAGAATATTGACTGCCACCTCTTTCCACTAACCTCTTGCTCCTTGGCTACTTATTCTTTATAAAATGAAGTGCCTTGAGCTGCTGAAAATGAACACAACAGCTTGAATGTCTTTCATAGCAGACAGATCAGTAGTTGCTCTGTCAGGTTACAGGGACTTAGAAAGTCCATATAACACTTCTTTCTCCATTCCATATTTCACTAAGATCATAGTGAACTCTAGAATCATTCCACCAGTAATTAAGCAAGCTTTGTTTCAGCTCTTTTTAAAATAAATGTATTTTTAAAAAATATATCCATAATCAAACATTGGATCTAAAGATTAGATGCTAGTGTAATGGATTGTTGATATTAAAAGAAAAAGAAAATTATTTTGGCTAATTTGAGTGCAAATTCCTACTCTACTTTCCATGCACTTCTATTACACACTTCAGGTTCCAAAACACTTTTCAAACTGCAGCTGAGCTTTGTATGCTTAATTTAAGATCCCTTTGACATTGAAATATGAGTAATTTGGTGCTGCAAACCCTGTAAGAGGATCACTATTAGCATCACTAATGCTCAAAAGTAGCATACCTGACAGGGAATAGGTACTCAAGTAATAACTATGAGAAATTTTAGGAGAACTTATGCCAGAGAGTGTAGTTTCCTGAGCTGGATCTGAGCTGTGGTATCAGCCAGGCTGTATCAGCAGAGTGGTCTAATCATGGGGTCTATTTCTACGAAAAATTTATATTTTCTCAGGAATAAAATAAAGCCAAAAATTTCAGTGGGCAATATCTGACTTCTCGTTCTCCACCCAACAGTACTGCAGTGTCAATTTTCTGCTGGACTGGGGAAATAAATCAGGATGTTCTTGTAGAAAGCAAACTTTTTCTGTGAAAATGAGAAGGTACAAAAGTTCTAGTTTTTCAAAGGTTCCTCCCTCTCTCCAAATTTAGTGAAATATTTTTAATTCTCCCTTACCCACACTATTATTAATATTGGCGTGGGTTATTTAGAGATCAGAGACAGACTCTGTGGTGTCTATTGGACAATGTGGATGAAATGCTCTTTTTTTGGCTTAATATCTTTTCTTACAACTTAGTGTTTTTCCTGATACTGTGCTCTGACAGCACAACAAATGTTTTTGCCTAGTCTATGCATGTATAAGTCTGATTCATGTGGCTGGGATTTCTCTCAGAAGCAGATGTGAGGAATGGGAAACACTGCTGATGAGAACTGTTGCCCGCAGGGATGGGATGTACATATTCTGGGGATAAAGGAGTGGCTAAGCTGCTTCCTTAAAAGGGAAAATGTATCCTAAAGTGATTTTCACAAGCTGTCACCCTGAAAGGAGTCATGCCTCATTTAGGAAATAGATCTTTAAAAGCAAGGAACGCGGGGGAAAGAATACACCTTGGACTTTATGGAGTATTAAAGAAGCTGAAACAGGGCTGAGAGACTGAATGTCGCTTTGAAGAGCCTGGGAGGTTTTTTGTCACTGGTGGAACTTTTCTGGAGGCTGAAATAAATCTCTCTCCTAAGAAACTGTGGTGCTACAAATGTGGTGTTATTTAGTTAGCAAATCTTTGAGAACAGGGAAGACCTTTCTCTTTTCCAAGTTGCACATTGACATGGTGTATGTTTGAGAGAAAGTAATTACAGTCACGTCATGCTCTGGGTGTAACTTCACTGCAGAGTGCAATGGGAAAGGGTGGTACCTATTTCTTGAAAAACCAGCAAGTATAAGAACATTGGATTTAAAGAAAAAATAAAAATATGCTTGTTTTAACTGAGACATCGTATGTTGAAATGTGGAAGCATAGGCATTGATTTGTCAGTATATAGTTGGTCTTGTACATCTGTGGTAGCCATTTCGTACATGTTGGAAGCATTTTAGGGACGCTGCCCCATTTGCAGTTGCAGAAGGAGCAGGCAGTGGCGTTCCCACGCACAGACTCCATCACTGCCTGCACAAACCCACAGAAGCACCAGGGACATGCATGCCCACCTGACTGCTTTGGTGTCTTTAAAAATACGTCCACAGGAGATTTAGTCCGACTTTCCACAAGATGGTTTCCAAAGTAAAGTGTCCTGGTATTCTTTGTGCTTGTTTTGAGGAATTTTCCCCCCCACCACTAGAAGGGTAAAGCTATTCTGCAGGACAAATTGCACACATGTAGGGAGGGAGAAGTGAGTTCAAGGGCTCATAAACAACACAATATTATTGAAGTGAGTTTGAGTTACAAAAAGCAAGAACTTGCCTTGCACCTTTCCAGTTATTTTTTTTTATATAAATAAGCAACTAATTGATTTATATTTCCAATCGCATTTTATGCTGACTGGACTCTCTTTTTCTCTCTAGTGTGGCAGCGCAGGTCATATTCTTCTGTTGTCATTTCTGAATTGCTACCCATTTTATGTTATGAGCTTTCCAAAGCACGTTGTAAGATAAGCCATTTATATTAAAACCAAAGGAAGAATCCCACATGCATATACGTGCTTATAAAATACACTGAAAAAAGGAAAGTTGTGAGCAAATGATAGTTGCCCCTCAAACAACAGGCAAACCAGCCAGCTGTGAAGGAAACTAACATGATGTACTAAAGCAGAAACACAATATAATGGGGAAATGCGGTTCTTTGTTCAGATCCGTTTCCTATTAACACTTATAATGTTATGCTTGTGCATGCCATCCCCTGAGGACCACTTGGTCAGCCTTAAATGAATAACAGTGGAATATGTAAAAACTGCTAGATGCATAAAACTTCTGTGCGCCCCTAGTCTGTTGTGTGTATGTGTTCCTTTTAAAGGAAATCTGAGCTATTTATTGCGTGGAAGTTTGAGTTAAAATGCTGTTGTGTTGCCAGGGGCCAACCACTAACAGTGATTTTAAAAGGTGAGAGCAGAGTGAGATTAAGGCAATTTGAGCATGATACTTAAGGTCTCTCTAGCTATTAGTGAAGGAGAAAACTTTTCAGTATCAAAGGAGGGGAAACAGACTTTGTAATGTCACTTGGCTGGGCCGATGGCAGTGAGGGGCTGCAAATTTGATGCCCTGTTGAAGTTGTCTGTTTCTTTGCTCTGGAGTGTACTGAAGCAGATGCTGGTCAGGTGTGTGACGGAAGGGGATGCAACGGGGAAGGTCGCTGTGAAGCACTATTTCTTGCTGATTTGAAGCTGAGGTGGAAGATTTAAAATAACAGTCCATGTGTCAGATCTTCTATCTTTTCCCTAATTTGGGTATAGTTGTTGAAACCGGAGGAGCAAACATTTCTCTTTTACGAAAATGTGTTCAGTTTAGGGAGTGCGGGCATGCACACGAGAAGAAGATAATGATGTGGATAAATGTAGGAAGAGCTGTTTTACTGACTACTTTAGGTGCAGAACTTTCCCCTGGTATACAGAGATCATCATTTCAGGTATTTAAGCATCTAGAATACGTTAGAAAATTACCACTGTATACAGTGAGACTGCAAAATAATTCTGAAAGAAGCTGAATGTAACAACCTAAAGTATCATTGACACAGGAGCTGACATTTATATTCTGGAAAAGTCACTGAGTTTGTTAACTTATACATGGGTTGCTGCACTGGAAGAATGTTCCTCAGCGTGTGGACCAACTCCTAAGCCCATCTGGCGTTTTTAGGACTGTTCAGCTCAGGGCGTCACCAATGCTGCTTGATCCAGAGCTGTGGTCTTCCCTGAAGAGCTCTCTGATCAGCAAAAGAGGATATAATACCCATGGCCTGGATGTAAATTGTTATTAAAAGCAGAGGATTATTCTGCATTAGACTGCTCTATGGCTTACTTAAAAGAGTAATTGCTGGCCTTCATCCTAGGGAAAAATTGAATTTATAATACATTCAAATAATAAAAATCTCATTTTGCTGTTCAGTCCTATCCTAATGAGGGAGGGAGGTGGGAGAAGAAGCTAGGTATTAAAAATAAAGCAACAAACCCTTTTAAGCATAACAAAATTGGGATCTCAGAGTCTATAAGGGCAAAAGAAGAGCATTTTGTGTCTCAGCTTGTTAGCCACCTTATTTATATCCCTCCCAAAAGCACAGCTTCAATATGGCTGTAATTAAGCAGAACTACTCCTTAAAACTCTCTTACCACAAGACAGTCTCTCAATGTCTCCCTGTGCAATATTTCTGAACACTCATCATGTCCATTTCTCCACCCTGAGGTCTGACTCGTGGAGACTGATGAAGTCTGAACACAGACTTCGAGGGATTTCTAATGGGATAATCAGGAGGTGGGTGTTGAGCTTCGGAACATAAGTCATTTTCAGCCTTCAGTGTTTGTTTTAAATCCTAAAGGGCACCTTAGGATTCCTGAAAGATTAGCGAACAGGGCCTCCCAAATCTGCGCTAATGCTCTTTTTTTGACAAAATTGACAGCACAGTCGAGAACCTGTCAGGTAAGGGAGATAAATACAATGGAAGAGCAAACAGTGGGAGAAAAGAGAACTTGTGTGATAACATATTCTCCCTGGATGTCATAGACCATGTGCAAATAATGAGCACACTGAAAGAAAGGCAGAACCTGGTTAAGTATTGTGTCAGGAGAGCCTGTGATCTCAGGCGATTAAATACTACAGCGCTCTTTCAGAGCATCATAATTCAAAAGGAAGGTGACAGTGTGGTAACCGTGAGCTGCCGCCTAGCATCGGGCTGGAAGGGAGGGGGGGGCAAGAAGAGAGCAGGCTTTGGGATGAAAGGAGGTTATCTCATTTTCATAAGGAAGATCGCTCAAATACCTGCTTTGACCTCTTGTGTTGGAGCATGAATTTCAATGAAGGGATAAATGGTGACATCTCACCCGTTAGCTAGTTTTTGAGGATCGGGTTGTGTTATATTAAATCATGCTTGGAAATCTCTGGTTAATACATTTAGAGAAACAGCTCTCAGGAACATCTACCTCCCTTCCTTCCTCCTTAAAACAGTAATGAATCCAAATTGCTAATAAAACATAAGAGCTCAAAGATGTTGTACACAGACCATGTTTCTGGGCTGGGTATTTTTTTAATGTCAGTTTTCCCACAGCTGTTAAAATGTTACAGTCATTAAGGTATCAAATCTGTCTAGCCAAGAAGAGGAGAGACTTTTCTTTCTTTAGGCTCTTGAATTGTTTGAATATTTTGTTTAGAAGGGCTCCATTCTTTGTTTCTTTCTGGGGAGAAAGTAAAGCTTGTAATCTGTCTGTACTGTAAATCTCAGTTAAGAGCCATTCATTGAAGAATAAACTCTGCCTTCTCCTGTGAGGCTATTTTTCTAACAAATCTGATTACGTGCCTGCAAACTAACAAAGGCAATTAGCAGATACATGTCGGCCTATCTATATTTTGAAACTGTTTTCCTAAATCGTAGGAAAAAAACATTTTAAGGTTTATAAGAAATTTAATTTACTGACATTCAGGGGGTTTTTCCTGCTTTGACACAGGTTGCCAAGCAAAACCTGAGGGGCTGTATTGTAGTTCTGAATTAGAAAAGGAATTGTTGA